>NW_012105464.1:28677-102174 GCF_000951045.1 Mandrillus leucophaeus
GATTTTGTATCCTGAGACTTTGCTGAAGTTGCTTATCAGCTTAAGGAGATTTTGGGCTGAGACAATGGGGTTTTCTAAATATACAATCATGTTTTAAACCCATTCTAGCCAAAGCGGAATTGTCCATTGGAGCGATATGAACTTGAGTCCCTGCAAACCTTACCACCAAGGGCTACAACAGTCTGTGTCTCCAAGTAAACTTGAAAGGCAGTCTAGGCCATAAGGACTGCAAATCTTAGGCAAGTCCTATGGCTGAATTAGACCCAGAAAAGGTGGCCTGGGGGAACACACAACATACTGAGACACCAGCTGAGGCAGCCAAGGGAGTGCTGACATCACCCCTCACCTAAACCCAGGCTACACAGCTCATGGCTCCAAAAGAAACCCCATCCTTCCACTTGGTCAGTAAAGTTGCAGCATACAAAATCAACATAAAAAAATCAATAGCCTTTCTTTATGACAACAGTGAACAATGTGAAAAGAAATTTAAAAAGTAATTTTATTTACAATAGCCACAAGTAAAATTAAATACTTAGGAATTAACCAAAGAAGTGAAATATCTTTATAATGAAAACTATAAGACACTGATGGAACAAATTGAAGGGGACATCAAAAGATGAAGAAATATTCCATGTTCATGAGTTGGAAGAATCAATATTTTTAAAATGTCCATACTGCCCAAAGTGATCTGCAGATTCAATGCAATCCCTATCAGAATACCAATGATATTTTCTACAGAAACACTAAAAACAATGTTAAAATTTATCTGGAACCCCCAAAGATCAAGAATAGCCAAAGATACCCTGAGTACAAAGCATAAAACTGGAGGCATTACATTACCTGACTTCAAATTATACTATGAAACTACAGTAAATGAAACAGCATGGTACTAGCATAAAAACAGAAACATAGACCAATGGAACAGAATAGAGAACCCAGAAACAAATCCACACACCTAAAATCAACTTATTTTTGACAAAGATGCCAGGAACATATACTAGGAAAAAGTCTTTTCAGTAAATGGTATGTTGATAAAACTAGATATCCCTATGCAGAAGAATGAAACTAGACCCATATTTCTCACCATATACAAAAATCAAACCAAAATGGATTAAATATTTAAACATAAGATCTCAAACTATGAGACTACTACAATAAAATCTTGGGGAAAATCTCCAGGGCATTGGTCTGGGCAAAGTTTTTTTAGCAATACCCCAGGAGCACAGGCAAAAAAAAGCAAAAATGAGCAAACAGGATCACCAACTCTGTGAGAAAATATTTAATAATCCAATAAAAAATAGGCAAAAGTTTTAAAAATACGTTTCTCCATAGAAGACCTACAGATGGCAAACAGGCATATGAAAAGGTGCTCAACATCACTGATTATCAGATACAAATCAAAACTACAATTAGATATCATTACACCCTAATTGAAATTAATTATATTCAAAAGACAGGCAATAACAAATGCTGGACAGAATGTGGAGAAAAGCGAACCCTCATATACTGTTGATGGGAATGTAAATTAGTACAACCACTATAGAAAACATTTTGGAAGTTCCTAGAAAAACCAAAATTTAAGCTAAGAATTGACCCAGCAATCCCACTGCTGGGTATATACCCAAAAGAAAGGAAATCAGTATATTGAAGAGAGCTGCACTCCTACATTTGTTGTAGCACTGTTCACAATGGCTAAGATTTGGAAGCAACCTAAGTGTCCATCAACAGATGAATGGAAAAACAAAATGTGGTATATATATGCAGTGGATTACTATTCAGCCATAAAAAGAATGAGATCCAGTCATTTGCACCAACATGGGTGGAACTGGAGATCATTTTGTTAAGTGCAATAATACAGGCACAGAAAGACAAACTTTACATGTTCTCACTTATTTGCAGGATCTAAAAATCAAATCAATTAAACTCATGGGCATAAAGAGTAGGAGGATGGTTACCAGAGGCTGGGAAGGGTAGTGGGGAGATAGGAGGGTTGGGAATGGTTAATGAGTTCAAAAACATAGGTAGAATGAATAAAAGCTGATATCTGATAGCAAAAAAGGGTGAGTACAGTCAACAATTATTTATTGTGTATTTTAAATTAACTTAAAGAGTATAATGGGATACTTTGTAACTCAAAGGGTAAATGGTTGAGGGGATGGATACCCCATTCTCCATGATGTGCTTATTTCACATTGCATGATATATGAAAACATATCATGTACCCCATAATTATATACATCTACTATGTACCCACAATAATTAAAAATTTAAAAATTAAAAAATAAATGAAATTACTTGAAATAGTAGTTTGTATAACTGAAAACATCATATTTAAAAAGAACCAGAGAGAAATCATAAATACACACTCTATTTTGAATAAATATTGGCCATTTACTTGAGAAAATTATTTCCCAGTACTCTCCTGTGACTTGCAAGGAACCATAAAACATTTTCATTTGAACTCGACAAGTTGAAAATGTGTACAATGGAATTCTCTCATGTGCAGAATATATGGATCTTATAAGGAAATGTAGCACAGGCAGATGGGAAAATTCCAGTCCCATTTAAATACAGGAGGGAGCTATGAGGTTTGAAAAGATAAACAGATATAAAAGCAGTATGAATATCCGGGCATATTGTTTTAGAAAATAATGAACACTCTCCTGATTCTCCATTCTGAATATAAGATTATTTCACTCATAATGAAACCTCTAGGTTTTTGTAGCATTGTTCTTATTTTTAAAAAGCCCACTTGTGCCTTCTTGGCATCAGAATTTGTTTCTGTCTTTGTAATGTCAATGCACTTGTTTTGATCTGACAAGTTTAACGTCATTTGACAGGATGAAAGCCACCCATTTTCTGAGAACTGAGTGCTTGAAGGGCACTCATCCATTTTGTAAGAAAATTCTATTCCTTTCTAGTACTTCGATAGTCCTTTCTTTAGACAACAGAATGAAAATGAATACATTATAAAGTCTGAAATCCTGTCAGAAGAAAAAAAAATTAACTCTCCAGATTTCCTAGCATCCTAAGATGTAAACATAAAGCTATGATAAATATAAGTTATTTTACCTACAAATAAAAGCAATTACCTTTAAAAAAATCTTACCATGCACTAGTCACTATAATTACATAAATACATGTTTTCAATATTTCATTTAGTACAGTATTTAACAGTGTTTTATTTAATGGCCACAAAAATGCCATCAGAGAGGTATTTTTATTTTAGTTTTACAGATTAAGAAACTGACTCATAGAAACTTGTTCATGAAAGTAAAATGACAATAGATGAAAAGACTTGATTCAAATTCTGAATAACCTTTTGCTACACAAAGCATGTTTCTAAGTGCATCTTATTAACTTCACATGGCAGCATGTTAGAAATACAGAATATCGGGCCATACCTAAAACCTACTGAATCAGAATCTTCATTTTAACAAGTTACCTAGTTGATTTTAAAGCACCTTAAAGTTTGAGAAACCCTGTTACTAGGGTTTACAGTGCCTGTTCTCTTGTAGAACCCAGTGATACACATATTATTAAATTTAATAATTGGCAAAGACTATCCTTTGAACAAAAGTCAGGCTCCTCTGCGTCCTCTTTCTGACTAATCCCTGCCCTTGGGCTCTGTGCTTGGCCCATTTCCTCCAATAGCAAGAATCCTGCTGGATCAGATTAGCAAAACTCTCTTGCCCTTGACATCTGATCCCTGACCCCTGGTATCTGACCACCTTTGATAGCTTATCAAATCTCTTATCTCATACCCTCTACATCTTCTCACTCTTGCGGGTCTTCAATAATACTCCTCTGGGGTGCAGTGGTTCATGCCTGTAATCCCAGCACTTTGAAAGCCTGAGGTGGGAGGATCTCACGAGGCCAGGAGTTCAACATCAGCCTGGGCAATATAGCAAGACCTCATCTCTACAAAAAATTTAAAAAATTAGCTGGTTATGGCGGTGTGCGCCTGTAGTCCCAGCTATTCAGGAGGCTGAGGTGGGATGATCACCTGAGCCCAAGTGTTTGAGGGTTTAATGAGCTATGATAGTCACCACTGCACTCTAGCCTGGGTGACACAGCAAGACTCTGTCTCAAAAAAAAAAATAAAATAAAATAAAACTCATGTAAAGTTGGTTTACCCATAGATATTTTCTTATCATAGATATTTTCTCTTATTAGTTTCCCATTCACTCACCTCCACTATGCTCTTTAGTTATAAATTTTCATTCCCCCTTGTGTCCCTGTATTGAAAGTTGAGCCCAATATCTCTCCCCTACAAATAAGCAAAACAAAACAAAAAAATATTTCTGTGGTTTCCCCGAATAAAGTCTGCCTTAGTGTCTTTAACAAGTGTCATGAATAAATTTTTCTTCAACATAATCCAAGAGATATAAACTATCTGGTAGCTCAAACATTATATTAGCCCTAAAGTATGAGTTTTAAAATGAGAGCAGTATATTTATATCACACATATTTGCTTTAAAATTTAGTTAGAATATGAAACTTTTGGGAACATGAAACTAGCATGCCTCCATGTTCATTTTAATAAAACATTCAGGAAGCTCTTGTTAACATAACACTCTGTGAGTTACCATCTACAGAAACGGATAAAGAGAAGAGAAGTCATCGCCTTCTAATGGAATCACTGTCAGATTCTTCAATTCAATAAATAAAAATGGGTAAATTAAGGTTGCATCATTTTTCTTTCTTCTCTATCCCCATTCTTCACCAAACTCTCTTCCTTTCATGTCTTACTTCTCTTGAATCTTTTTGTTTCTTTCTTAAGAAAGTAGACTCCAGGATCCTTCAGCATTGTTCAGTCTCACATTCATCTTTCAATGGAGTGATTGAGAAAAATAAGCCCATGGAGTTTGAGAATGATCAAACTCATGAAATAAGAAAAGGCTTAGCCCTTTCATTATAACTAATGTGTCATTCTCTATCCCCAAGGGAGAGGCTGGTTCTAATAAGAAGTTCTCCAAGAACATAAAGAAATGAATACAAATTTTGGAAAGAATAAAAAGATTCTAGGGAGGCCTGCCCCTTAGAGCTTAGAAAGTTTCTTAATGAAAATGAGCAGGTGAAGAAAGCAAAAATGATGTTAAAATTAGCCTCTAGACTAAATTATCCTTCAGTTTATTATGGTCAGTTTCAAATGTCTGTGCTGGCTATGACTTATCATTGTTTTTGAAATGCATAAAATATTCAGTGACTAAGTAAGATCATTTAAATGAGAGATACTTATTGAAAAGATTAAGAACATTTGTTTAAAGTCTTTTAAACACAAGTTCTAAGTGATCAGGAAAATATAATTTAACTGTTATAATATATATAACAAACTTTATATGTATATAAGTGTATACATATATATGTATATAAACCATATATGTATTCAAAGCATATATATACACATATATAAGCTTTTGTGTATATATATACACACACACACTTGTATATATATAAACTTATATAAACAAGCTTAATAGTTCCAGGTGATCAGGAAAATATAATGTAACTGGTTTTTATAATATAGATAATAAACTTTATATATATATAACAAAATTATAACTGTTTGTCAAAATATATAACAGTTGAACATAATGGACTGGAAATTGTCTTTCTTTTACTACAAAGTAGTTTTTTAAAAATGAGTCAACTGGTTTCTTGAAAGCAAGAATCCAACTGTTTTCATTAAGGTCTGTCATCACTCATTTCTTTCAATTATCTTCCCTTTCTTGACCATTTTTCCAGACAGCACCACTTTATCTATTTTTAAGATCCTTTGATGCCAACAGCACAAAGGGGCTTCTGGCTCCACCTTCATTATTCCTGAACTGTTGGTGGATATTTACACCGTCATTTACAATGAAAGTGTGAGCCAAACGTAAGACACTGTAATCATCACAGTCACTGTGATGAAATGTTGGTGCTTAACTGAAAGAGGAAATAACATTGATTTGGTTCAGCTGACCTGAAATCATGACCAAAACTTAAGTAGTTACTTTCCATGTCAAGAAAAGGGAAAACCACAAGTTTAGCAACTTCTGTTTTCATCATTTTTAATTTATTTGTTTGTTCATTTTCTTAGAGAGGGAGTGTTGCTCTGTCATCTAGGCTGGCGTGTACTGGTGTGATCATAGCCCACTGTAACTCTGAACTCCTTGGTTCAAGGGATCCTTCCGCCTCAGCCTTCCAGGTACCTGGGACTCAAAGTGCATACCACCACACCCAGCTAATTTATATTAAAAAAAAATGTAGAGACGGGGTTTCTTTCCCTATGTTGCTCAGGCTATATTTATTTATTTTTAAAGTGAGTAACAGAACAAGGTTTTAACAGAAAATAAGTCAACAACCTTTTCTCCAGAAATAAAAATTATTTTATAATGCAATGTCACTTTCTCTTTTATTTCCATTGTTGATATTATAAGATATTGACTGGAAGAAAAAGCCGTCAGTAACTTTCAATTCACTTCCTGACTGAGAATATTGGAAGCCGAAAGTAATATTAAATATAAAGCGTTCGATTTTCATATTTTATTGATGCAGTATCTGATATATAGAGAAGTAAAGTACTTCTCCCATAATCACGTCACTGATTGCTGAATCAGGCCTAAGAATGCAAATGTCAGTTGCATGTGATTCTAATCACACTATGAACTATTAATAAATTCTGACTCAAGTTTCTGCTTTGTATTTGTTATGTCATGAAAAGAGGACTGGGGCAGCATGAGGAATATCAAATCCAAACCCATTTTCTGCCTCAGTGGGTAAGATCTATATTTCTTTCCAGTAAGGTTCTAGAAGGATGATGATAAATGGAAGTCATAAACTGTAGTCCAAAATTAAGATACGTGAGACTAAAATCAACTGTGTGTGTGTGTGTGTGTGTGTGTGTTTTGTGGTGGGAGAAGGAAAAGGGCATTCTTTGGTGAAATACTTTTATGAAATACTGTTGCCACAAATGTTAACAAATATTTCTGCTTTCTATCTTTCAGTTTTTAATATGCTAACATTGTTAGTTGCTAAAAACAAATATGTATATGCAGCACATAACAAACATATCCGAACACAAATCCTATTGTTCCTGGGACATCTCCCGAGATCAGTGATTCACTAACCGTAATAGGGAAAGCACTGGGTGGGTCAGCAGAGCATAGAAATCCAACTTCCTTGTAGCCATAGAATGACTGGACTTGTGTCTTGAACATTTCCCATGGGGTCCCTCTTAGACATTTTTTTCCAAGATTTCACCAGAAGCCTACTCAGTGGGACGCATACATTTTAAGCTATATTATTTATTAGTTTCTAAACTCGGAAGTTATTACTTTTGGAGTTCTGGCTCACAATCCTTAGGTAACAAGAAATTTTGAGTTGAAACTCAAAAAAATGAACTTATTGAGTTATATTTGTAAATATTACTTTCAAGTAGAATTGCTACTTGTATATGTTATTCAGTATATTTGCTTCCAGGAGACATACATACTTTGGAAGCCACAGTACAAATGTAACACGACTTGATGACATGGAATTAGAACAAAGCAGTTATTTGAAACATCTTAGTGGCTAGTGTATCTATATCTCCGAGGCACAGATATTTCCACCCTTACGCTCACATTCCTTGTTCACATGATAAAGATGAAGGCATGTCTACAATATTTGTCTCTAACTTCTCCTTTTTTATGCTTCCATGACAAATCATTATGTTTTATATTTATATACTCTTTGGAGAATAAACTTCTTTTGTTTCTCTTACCAAGCAATTATTGTAATTGCTGTCAGTTCAAGGAGGAAAAGAACAATATCTGTTTTGTTTATGATGGTATTCAATTGCTTAACACAGGTGTGGCTTGTAGCAGATGCTCAATGACTGAAAAATCATGACTTTTTCATATGTCATTTACTCATTCATTGATAATGAGTAAATGGACAAGATTTGGGGGTCATATCTATATCCTAAATTTGCAAAATCATGTATTTCTACTTCTGACTCAATATGTTAGTTTTATAGTTTAAATCTTACAATACTGTTTTACTTCCCTATCTTCCCATTGTTTTAATTAGTCTCTAGTTTTCCCACCTAAAATGTACAGTACAGCATTCTTCTGGGGGCTGAGGTTTCCAGTGCTTCATTTCATGTAAAGAGATTCTAAAGTAGCCACAAAGTATATTTAACCAATTCATTTCAATTATTTCATGCAGTAGATAAAATGAGAAATAAATGGTCTCTAGAAGCTTTCTGTACACTTAGCAATAAGACTACAAATATTTTTTGAAGATAAAGAAAGAGCAATATTGAGCAAGCAAAAGAAAATTCTTAGGGAGCAGTTTCCATAAGACTTCACATTATTTGAGTTGCAAGCTTCAAGTAAGTTAGTTCTATACTTACCGAGTTCTCAAATTACCTCATAAAATACAGGACACTCTTTATTACTAACGGGCTTAACATTGAAGGATTTGTTAATATCCCAAGTCATAAAAAGTGGAAGTATAAAGTAAAACAGGGACATTTTTGGAAGTGAGGAAACAGGAACATTTCCTCACTTCCAGATCAGGGATATGTCCCCTAGATAATAAACCTCGAAAGTTTATAAAATGATTCTTTACTTGATCGAAATCATACAGTGATGGTCAATTTAAGTGAGTAAATTGTTGTCAGAGAATTGAATCTAACACAGAGATAACGGCAAATTATCATTTTGAAAGGAACTTTATTTAATTATAATATTAGTTTCTATAAATTGAGTTTTTTGGTCAAAGTTTTAAGAATAAACATTTCAATAATTGTATGTAGGTAGTAGTGTTTAGAGTTGGCATAAAGCACAAACATCAACTAGTGCAACATCCTAATTTAAGAGACATTAAAATTGGAGCCCAGTATTTGATTTGTATATCTGTGCTGGAGCCAGGATAGGGATTTCAGTCCCCCAAAACTGATCCAGTAGTCTCTCCTCTCTGACATAAATTAAACCTGATTTTCATGAATAGTATGTGACATGTTATCCTAAAGCTAACTTATATGAAGGCATAGAATCCTTTAAATGAATAGAAGTCCATATAATTTTTATAACATTGCTGACAAGTATGTTGTTACTTTTTTAATTGGGGAAAAATCCATAAATTCACATAATTTGGAATAGTTTATCTTAAGGGAATGCATGTAATTGAGAGCTAAAATCCTTTTCATTGAGAAAGTGATAAAGAAACTTGGACAACTAAAAAAAATTTATGTCCCTTAGTGGGCCATGAAATAATTCTGTTGAAATTTGAAGGAAGTGAAAGAAAGTAAATGATTACATGAAGAAATGGACAACTAAGATCTCTAGAAAAAGTAAAACAAAATTCAACTGGCTTCCTCTACCTGCCAATGATAATATACATATTGAGAAGATAAAGATAAACTAAAGAAGGACTACTCTGTTTTAAACAGAATGTAATTAATATATAGAGTGTCCGCTACAGTCTTTTCAGCCAAGATAAAGTTCAAAGTTAAACAATGTCCTTCAGAGCAATGAACAAAATCTGGACAGTAAAATGTGGTCTCAGGATAAAAATGAAGTAAAGGGTGTAGTTATAAATGTTTTTCTTAGGACCTCAGAAGCACCTTCAGAGCATCCCTCACAAATCCTCTTTGCTAGGCAGCAGAACTTCTAAGAATCTTAAAAATGTAGTCTGACATCATCCTCATAAGTGGTCCAAGATAAATAAAGATCTGTCTCGGAAAGAAAGGAAGATGTGGCTTTTGTCTAATGGAGTGACCACCCAATAAGAATCATAAGCAAGGGGTTGGGGGAGAGGAAGGGAGGGAGGAAGAGGGAGAAAGAAAGAAGCAGAGAAAGAAATAGAATTTAATTAATAACAAATTTGTACTATTAGAAGCACCACGAACTTGGACCAAAAGGAACAGAAACAGTTCAGAATGAGAATAATCTTTGGTATTCTCAACCTTCTGCTCACAGGAAGCACACCAAGAAAGCTATTCAGATACAAACGTGGGCCATTTATTTTGAGAAATATAGGATGGCTCAGAAGGCTGAACTAAGATCCCAGAGGACCATCTGGTGTTTCAGCAATGACACTGGACCCTAACCAGGGATCTGGAAACTTGCCCAGTTGAATTTTAGAATTGATGTGAACTATTCCTCTTTTTAAATAGAATTGCCTATTAAGGCTATCCTATCCTATCTCAATAGTGTTATGCCAGAAGTGATGAGAGCAGATGACTTGTATTCTGATTGCAAGGAATAAAGCTCAAGGAACAGCATCTGAGGAGTCTCTTCTGTACCTGGACCTAATTAAGATGACAAAGTCCTGGATGTTCATGTTATTATCATAAGAGGATAAGACTTTGGCAGTCTTGGAAGAGGGTGAATGCATTTTCTTTTCACTCGAATAGAATGTAAATATTTTCTGTCCAGAGGGATGGCTATGGTGGATTAAAAATGACTGTGCATCGTTTGGGCTCCTGTCTTTGAGAGATTTTCTTTTCCCTCCCTTGGAGCATACTCTGGCCTATGGTTGCTTTTACCAATGGAATACTGCAAAAGTGATGCTATATACTGGTCTAGATCTATAATCTAAGAAGACTGGTGCTTCTACTACGGTCTCGTATAAACCTGAGCTGCTATGTAAGAACTCTGATCGCCCAGAGGCAGCCAGGCTAGCTAGTCCAGAGACTGTGGAAAGAGATCAGGGGGAGGCACAGACAAGCCAACATCCCGTTGGTCCAGACTGAACCATTAGAGCCACCTCAGCTAATTCATCTGATATAATGGAGCAAAAGCAAGCCTTACTGCCCCCTCTCTGAATTCCTGAGCCTTAGAATTTTGAAGTGAAATAATGATAAATTTTTGGTTGCAGCGTTATGTTTTGATGTAAGCCATTAGGCAACAAAGGATAACTAGAGCACAAATATAGTATATGCATTAATAATATACAAAATATTTTGTGGCTTACAAAAAGTGGACAATGTTCATTGAAGGTGAGAAATATTTAACGAAACATTGTTTTCTCTTTCTCTCAATCATTGTGAAACTCATTTATTGGAATGCAATGAACACAATTTGTAAGAACTGCTGCCAACACTTTGATGAAATATAATTACGAACTCTAAAATTGTTTTCATATTTTTCCAGCTTCACTGAAGTATAATTGACAAATAAAAATTGTATATATTTAGATGGACTTGATGTTTTGATATACATTGTGAACTAATCTCCACAATCAAACTAATTAACTGTCCATTACGTGACCTACTTGCCATTTTCTTTGCTGATTTTATGGTAAAAACATTTTTAAAAAATGAAAGCCACATGAAATTGACTTACTCCATGAGATAGTATATCAGGTCAATTAATAAGGAAGAAGTACATTTTATAATATTTAATAATAATATATTCAGTTATAAAATTTGGAAGCATATATCATGACACCCTTGACTCATTTATTTTTTCAAGCAGCCTACAACAAAGAAAAATCATACTGAGTTTTTCATTGTGGTTCATACCCTACAGGTGGCTCTCAATCTCTTTCCTTGTTAGTACAGTATTATTGAATCACCCTTTTCTGCTCGTAATTTATTTGTGTTATTTTTAAATTTTGTCTCTAAATAAGATAAATGTTTCTGACTTCTGTTAATCAGCATTGCAATTATATCTATATATTTATATACTTATATCAATACGTAAAACTGGAAATTTGGATTTATACTGAAAAAGTCACAAAATAATTGTATTATAGTCGTGAACACTCAAAAAAAAAAAAAAAAAAAAAAAAAAAAAAACAACAGTGGTACGGACTTGTGTCCCTGTTTCTAAAGCCCATCTCAGCTCTGGAGATGGATGGTACTCCTTGGAACATTCTAGAGTCTCTACCCAAGAGCCCCTTAAGCAACTGAGAAAGAGGCAGAGCCAACGCTGGGAAACCTTTGCAGCCTAGGTTACCCGCGTCACTCTTCTGGGGTCATTACCTCTTGGGCGCTCATTTTGAGAGGCTTCAGACCAAGCATAAAAGACCATGAGTTACAGTCGCCGTCCTCCCAATGTCGAAGGCATGACTTCCCTCAAGGTGGACAACCTGACCAACCGCACATCGGCCAACACCCTGCAGTGACCTGTGTTCAAGAAGTATGGGAGCACTGGCGACGTGTACATCCTCTGGGATCGCATCCCTAGACTGTCCCGCGGCTTCACCTTCGTCCGCTTCCACTTCAAGCACCAGGTCGAGGATGCCATGGACGCTCTCGACGGGATCATGCCGGATGGCCAAGAGCTTCGTGTGCAGATGGCACACCGTGGTCGTCCCCCACGTTTCTACCGTAACTTCCGCCAGGTAACGTCTTCCAGCAGGTATGAAGGCAACAACTATGAACGCCAGAGGCTCAGCGGAAGGCTTCGTCGTCCCAGCCGTTCCCGTAGCAGGGGCCGATCTCCATCCTGGGACAGATCTCCCTTCAGTAGCTCGAAGTCGAAGTCCTCTCACTCGAAGTCGAGGTCCCTTCACTCCAAGTCAAAGTTCTCTGGCTCACGCACTCGCTCTGGCACTCGCTCTCGCACTCGCTGTCCATCAACCTCTGGATCTGGAACTAACCAAAAATCCAAATCCAGTTCCTCTTCAGTGTCCGGATCTGGTTCGCTGACTGGGTCCAGCTCCAGGTCCAGAAGCCTCCCACCAGGATACAAGAAGGAATGCAAGTCTAGATCGCGATCCAAGAGTGCCTCCAAGCATCCTGAATAGGAAGGAGTGGTATCATTAACCATTACGTTAATCATTCATCAGCAAGCAATCTGAGGACTGGGTAGGGGAGTATACTTAGTTGATTGAAGAGTCCTTGGAACAAGCCACTAGCAATTGAACAGTTTGTTTTGTAAAATGCATAACCTTTTACTTGTTTTAAGGCTTGCCTCAGGTAATAAATTTCATTTTATGTGGCATTTTGTTGCTTTTATTTGAGTAATAATTGAATATCTTCTAAACTGGTGAGGTGAAATACTTCAGTTCTGATCATGGGTTTGGATACTTGAAGTAAAATTTCATTTTCCGCCAGGCGCCGTGGCTCATGCCTGTAATCCCAGAACTTTGGGAGGCCGAGTCAGGTGGATCATGAGGTCAGGAGATCGAGACCATCCTGGCGAACATGGTGAAACTCCGTCTCTACTAAAAATACAAAAAAATAGCTAGGCGTGGTAGTGGGCTCCTGTAGTCCCAGCTACTCGGGAGGCCGAGGCAGGAGAATGGTGTGGACTGGGGAGGCAGAGCTTGCAGTGAGCTGAGATCGTGCCACTGCACTCCAGCCTGGGCGACAGAGCGAAGACTTCGTCTCAAAAAAATAAATAAATAAATAAATAAATAAAAATTCATTTTCATTAAAGTGCTGACTTTTTAAATTTTAATCTAAACAGACTGTTAACCTAATTTGTGGCCTCCTGATTTAAGAAAATGTGTATAGCCACTTCATGTTGAATAGTCCAAAATGGTACAGTGATTAACTCTTTATTGCCTTCATTCTTTAAAACTAAACACCTAGGTAAGTTGTTATAAATTTATTTACATGTGCTATTTATCGTTAGGTCTAAATGGTAATCTGAACGCACATCTGTCAGAAAACATTACAGGTGAAAAGAATTGATTTTTTAAAGTATTATTTATCAATGCAATTTAATCTCTTATGTACTTTTGTGCACTGCACAGTTCTACAGCAGTTGAATAATGTTGGTGGGCTATTAAGGTGATGTTTTGCAATGCAGAGTGCTTGACTATTGTATGTTTTTTTCCTGGTTGCTCCTATGCTGTGCAGAAACAAAGGACTGTTCAGTTCATTCTGAAGTCTGACAACTACATTTCCAGTCACCCAGGCCATGGGCATATCTATCTATCTATATAAAACAGAGCATACAGTGAGTACATTTAGCTAATAATAAATACATCTTTAGTTTTTCCTCTCACCCCTAATATGGCAAATCTGATCATTTTCATTTGTAAATTTAAATATGAAAAATATTTGTAAAAAGCAAACTATAGCTCTGAGTACTGGTAACATCATCTGTTGTTTTGTTTTGTCTTTTACTTACACATATTCTGTACTAGCCACTTTCTGAAGTTTAATGAAAATGTTTTTCTCGGTGTTCTAACACATTTTTAAGTTCATTGATTATACTCTTATCTATGAAACTGTGAAATAAAAATACACTGATGTCATCCATGTTAAACGTCTTGTAAACTACAATTTATCAGGAAAACAGAGTTCCAAGCTTCAGAGATCCAAAGTGTAAATATTTTAATTTAGCAAGCTATACTCAGCATCTCACATAACTGCTACTGCCTTATGGCTTTTTTCCCCCCACAAAGCTGTCATGACCTCCCACCAGCTCAGCTCTGAATCTTCTTAACTTGCCTTCTATGGATCAATACACCATATCAACTTACTGGCTTTAAGTTAATGGAAGGCAGTTCATCCTAGCTTGACTTTGGAGTTGGGGCTAGCACTGAATCCCTTCCTTATCTTTGAACTCAGCATTTGCTGATACTACTTCTAGCCCCATTCAACCTTTTCTCTTGACTTTATGGTGGTCAGTTCAATTCCCACTGCCCCATTCCCTTTGTCTGAGCCACTGATTAAATCAAACTTTGAAAAATACATTCAACCTGCTCACATTACAGTTTATGAGAGTCTAGAAACATTAAATGATTGGACAATTGCTGGTGGTAGGCTTCAACTTCTGTCTCAGTTCTCAACCCAACCCTCTTTCCTATACATTGAATTACTTCAGTGTATTGCCTCTGAATACAATGAATTGAAATGATGTTGGGAACATTATTCGTGATGGTTGGGACCAAATATTAAACACAAGATTTTAAAATAGACAAGAAGAGTAATGTAGTAGGGCCTCAAAGTTTGAGAGGAAGAAATTTCCCATTGCAGCGGAAATTTCAAAACTTAAGTCTACTATAACTAGCAGCCAGAGATGACACTGAAGTTAATGGTTATTAGCCTAACCAAACATCTGTTTTAATTTTTCAAGACATACATACCACACATGTATGCACAGACAAGCACACACACCTCCTCACGCTCTTTGAGATTTTGCTAAATTTAGGCATCTTAAAAATCCCACCGGGGGCTAATTGGTCACATAACATGATTTCACTCTTTATTAAGGTATTAGTGAAAGACATTTCATTTCCCACCAGAACTGTTTTCTTTCTTAATATAAACCAAACGTTCTCTGGTACTTTACTTCAGAATATTTTCTCTTCATTTCAGAATTAAATGAGTATTATTTTGCCAAGGTTTTAAAATATAGTGTATGATAATATGAAACAAATACAAAAACAGAGAAATTTTGAAAGGACCTCATGGTACAGAGAAGTAGGAAATTTATTTAATAAAATTAACATTATATGTCATGACCACATTTAGTTCATAATTAAATGAACGTATTTGCTCATTTCTTTCAACTCAATTATACTCAACTGTGGTGCCTAACAAATACATATTAAACAAATGATTAACAGAAGAATTCACTGGTTTTTAAAATTTTTTTCATACAAATTAAGCCCAATTCAAATATAAATTATATAAACATATTAACTTTACAGAATGGACAAGAGCAAGTAAGTTTTACATGACAAATTTATTGAAAATTACTTCATGAGTTCTGATCATATCACTCTCCTGTTGCAACTATTAGGACCCTTCCTTGTTAAGGACAGAATTCCTTCAGAAGCTTACACTTAAAATATGGAATACATTGGCTCATAGATCTGAAAATCCTAAGGCACATCTAGCTTCAGGTATCTCTCCTAATTTCTCTCCATTATCTCTCTTTGTGTTTGTTTTCCTGTGTCTCTTTATGTTGGCATTCCTCATTTCAGGAAAAGAAGATAGCCAGAATAGCCAGAAGCATCTTTAGGTTTATATCCTACCTGCTTAGCAACCACAGGAGAAGATAATTTCTCATTTTCAATAGTTCTAGCTAACATCTCACACTTAAACCTTAATTTAACTGCTTTAGGTTACATGCTCATGCTTGACCAATTACCATTACCAGCGTTGTGAGACAGCTAATTGGACATGGCTGGGTAACGTGTCCATTTCTTCAGCCATTGCTGTAAATTCAGCTGCGGTGAAACCACCTGTGCCACAATTGAACTAGTAGTTTTTCCCTGTGGAAAATCAGGGTGCTGTTATGACTATGTTAAATGGATGCTTAAGCAGGGGGAAAAAAACTCTGCTACTTGTTCTAAAAAGATAACAAAATATCCTAATTTGTGTCTTCTTTCTTGCAGGAATAAATCAAAACTCAGTTTGTAGTCTTTGTCAATTGTTCCTTCTTGGTTTCATTTCACATTTCCACCTCAACCCCAAAGTTGTGGCCACTGTTTCCCAAGACAAGCCACAGTCTTTCAAGTCTGTTCCTTCTGTCTGATATTGTTTCTTTCAACCAAAATATATCTAACTGGCACTTGCTGTCTGTAGAAAACCATAATTATCTTTAAAGATTCAGATTTAAATGTAATGTCTCTGTGAAATGTTTCCCAACTCCCATTACATAACCAATGCCAATCAATTGTGTATAATTACACAATACTGCATATATACATGTTTGATAGCCTATAATATATTGTGTTTTGATAATTTTATGTGATGTTTCCATCATATAGAACATGAATTATTTAGAGTATACACTGTTGTAACATATGGTATCTCTCTAGTTACTAGGACATAATGTGCTAAGTTTATGTTGGATGGATTAATTTATTAACTATGTCAAATTACATAACTCATACCAATTTCAGTAACCAAATCTTGCCCATATAGGAACAACTAAAATGAAGGATTAAAAACAAGTGTCCAGTAGGGCTGTTAATATGGATGAAGGCAGAATCACTTAGAGGTCTACTTTTTTTTTGTTGTTGTTGAGATGGAGTCTCGCTCTGTTGCGCAGGCTGGAGTACAGTGCTTCGATCTCGGCTCACTGCAAACTTCGCTTCCCTGGTTCAAGTGATTCTCCTGCCTCAGCCTCTGGAGTAGCTGGGATTACAGGTACCCGCCACCACACCCAACTAATTTTTGTATTTTTAGTAGAGATGGGGTTTCATCATGTTGGCCAGGCTGGTCTCGAACTCCTGACCTCAGGTGATCCACCTGCCTCAGCCTCAGATAGCATTGGTAAGGTGTACTATCTTCACCATGCCATCCTGGCTGCACTGATACACATGGAACAAAATCAGCAAAGTCAGCACTCATTACTGTAGGTGAATTATATGGATCTGTTTAGAAAGTGCCTGTTACATGTTTAGTGCTTCCTTCAGGATCTCTTGTAGGGCAGGCCTGGTGGTGACAAAATCTCTAAGCATTTGCTTGTCTGTAAAGGATTTTATTCCTCCTTTACTTATGAAATTAGTTTGGTTGGATATGAAATTCTAGGTTTAAAATTCTTTTCTTTAAGAATGTTGAATATTGGCCCCCACTCTCTTCTAGCTTGTAGAGTTTCTGCCGAGAGATCTGCTGTTAGTCTGATGGACTTCCCTTGGTGTGTAACCCGACCTTTCTCTCTGGCTGCCCTTAACATTTTCTCCTTCATTTCAATTTTGGTGAATCTGACAATTATGTGTCTTGGAGTTGCTCTTCTCGAGGAGTATCTTTGTGGTGTTCTCTGTATTTCCTGAATTTGAATGTTGGCCTGCCTTGCTAGATTGGGGAAGTTCTCCTGGATAACATCCTGCAGAGTGTTTCCAACTTGGTTCCATTCTCCCCGTCACTTTCAGGCACACCAATCAGACGTAGATTTGGTCTTTTCACATAATCCCATATTTCTTGGAGGCTTTGTTCATTTCTTTGCACTCTTTTTTCTCTAAACTTCTCTTCTTGCTTCATTTCATTCATTTGATCTTCAATCACTGATACTCTTTCTTCCAGTTGATCGAGTCAGTTATGGAAACTTGTGCATTTGTCACGTAGTTCTCATGTCATGGTTTTCATCTCTATCAGTTCGTTTATGGACTTCTCTGCATTGGTTATTCTAATTATCCATTCTTCCATTCTTTTTTCAAGGTTTTTAGTTTCTTTGCACTGGGTACCTAGTTCCTCCTTTAGCTGTGAGAAGTTTGATCGACTGAAGCCTTCTTCTCTCAATTCATCAAAGTCATTCTCTGTCTAGCTTTGTTCTGTTGCTGGCAATGAACTGCATTCCTTTGAAGGGGGAGATGCACTCTGATTTTTTGAATTTCCAGCCTTTCTGCACTGCTTTCTCCCCATCTTTGTGGTTTTATCTGCCTTTGATCTTTGATGATGGTGACGTACTGATGGGGTTTTGGTGTGGGTGTCCTTTCTGTTTGTTAGTTTTCCTTCTAACAGTCAGGACCCTCAGCTGCAGGTCTGTTGGAGTTTGCTTGATGTCCACTCCAGACCCTGTTTGCCTGGGTATCAGCAGCAGAGGCTGCAGAAGATAGAATAGTGTTGAACAGCAAGTGTTGCTTTCTGATTCTTGCTCTGGAAGCTTCGTCTTAGAGGTGTACCCAGCTGTGTGAGGTGTGAGGTGTCAGTCTGCACCTAGTGGGAGATGTCTCCCAGTTAGGTTACTCAGGGGTCAGGGACCCACTTGAGCAGGTGGTCTGTCTGTTCTCAGATTTCAACCTGCATGCTGGGAGAACCACTGCTCTCTTCAAAGCTGTCAGATAGGGACATTTACATCTGTAGAGGTTTCTGCGGCTTTTTGTTTAGCTATGCCCTGTCCCCAGAGGTGGAGTCTACAGAGGCAGGCAGGCCTCCTTGAGCTGAGGTGGGCTTCACCCGGTTTGAGCTTCCTGGGGGCTTTGTTTACCTACTTAAGCCTCAGCAATGGCAGGCGCCCCTCCCGCAGCCTCACTGCCACCTTGTAGTTAGATCTCAGACTGCTGTGCTAGCAATGAGGGAGGCTCCGTGGGTGTGGGACCCTCCAGGCCAGGCAGGGGATATAATCTCCTGGTATTCTGTTTGCTAAGACCCTTGGTAAAGTGCAGTATTAGGGTGGGAGTTATCTGATTTTCCAGGTGTAGTATGTTTCAGTTTCCCTTGGCTAGGAAAAGGAATTCCCTTCCCCCTTGCACTTCCCAGGTGAGGCGATGCCTCGCCCTGCTTCAGCTCTCGCTGGTTGGGCTGCACCCACTGACCAGCACCGACTGTCCGACACGCCCCAGTGAGATGAATCCGGTACCTCAGTTGAAAATGCAGAAATCACCCGTCTTCTGTGTTGCTCACACTGGGAGCTGGAGGCTGGAGCTGTTCCTATTCAACCATCTTGGGCGCCACCACCTAGACCAAGACTGTTTCCTTCTTAAGAATTTTCTTATATTTTATTGTTTTAATTTTATGTATTCATTTATTATCTTTATATTTATATTTATTTATGCTGACCTAATTACAAAATACTAAACTTTATCTGACTAATAAATTATTTCTGAAAGAAATTATAGATTATGGATAGGGTGTTTAATAGCAATGTAAAATACATTCTTTTTGGCTAACCATGATAAAGAAAAAAGTATGTCCTACATCTTCCACAAAATAATTAAATATAGAGATTTTACCGTAGTCACTGTAAAACTTGACTGCCTGCCAATATGAACAGGTTAGCCCTGTTACGTACTTGCAGTTTTACAAAGAAATGCGATGTCTTTCTTGAGTAATGTCACCTTATATAATTTTATTTTTATTTCTTCTGTATCTTTATCTTCAAAATATTATTTAAAGTAATTAACCAAGCATTTTACATGTTTCAAATATATGAGAGGTCAGTGTCTGTATCCCTTCCGTGAGAAGTTTTCTGGTTTGAGTCTTTGAATGGAAATCTGACTTGTATTGTTTTTCTATCACTTCATTTAAGATTTGAAAGTTCTTTCTTATCCTATCTCAGACCTTTTCATCATGCAACAATAAGAGAATTTCTTTTGTGTGACACTTGAGACTCCCTTTTTAGTCATTAAACAGTGTCTTTAACATCACTGCAAATACTTTGGATGCTTGGACAGCATTTTCCATTTTTCTCTCATCCATCATTCTTCCAGGACTGAGACTATTTATCAGCCAACTGTGAGTTTTGGGTTTTCCATTCTGACATCACTAGTCATGAAGAAGCAACCCCAAACCCCTGTCCTTATCATCTATTAGGATAATGTATTTCTTTTTTCAGTAGCACTTGTGACTACCTAAAGTAGATTTTTTATTTATCTTGTGCTTGTTTCTTTTGCCACTCTGACCCCAAAGTAAAAGTTCCAAAACACTCTTTTGTTGTTTTAGTGATTACTACAAGTCTAAAGACTAGTCCAGCTTATTGCATACAGTATATATTCAATTATTACATGTCAAATGAGTAAAAATTCTGCCGTAGAAACTTTTTGGTTCTGTTTCAGAATGTTTGGCTGATGTCAGCATATATACTTATTTTTACCCTTTACTCTCTAAAGAAAATTCAGTTTCATATTATTACCTAGCATTCTGGATTTGATCTACTTCAGCCTATACCTCTCTTACTTAGTTAATATATTTGCATACTATCTCTTGCCTGTTAAGCTAAAATATCTGCCAAATCGATTCCAAATTACTAGTTCCTGCATTCAACACTTACAATCCTTACTGAGAATATGGCAGGCCAGCTGCTGGATGCTAGGGATGGAGTTAGGAACTGGAGTGCTTATCATGAAGGAATGGGTTGAATTTTAAAGAAGGCAAGTGAATACACATATAATGACCCTCTGTGTGATGGATGCCCTGATAGAGAATCAGACACATCGTGTAATGGAATGATGTAGAAAGAGCAATTCACAGTAATAAAAGGTCAAATCTCCCTAAATTTAGATGATATCTGAAATGTATCTTATAGGACTAGCAGCAACTAACTATTGGAATGAGAGCAGGAATTTTATTCTAAACCAAGTGAACGATGCACGCCATAGTAGAGATGCATATTCAGGGAGCAGTAAACAAAACACTTTGACTCAATCGTCATAGTATGGGGTAGGAGAGAAAGAGGTCTGAGTACTTTAGCAAAAGATAAAGAGATGAGGCCACAGAGGTAATAAGTGGCCTTGTCTATCATGCTAAAGGGTTGAATTAGGTCTTCTACACAATGCATAGCCCATGTGATTTTAGCAATAGGAATAAAATGATTCGAGTTTTGCAATTATCATACTAGAGCAGAGGTGTGAAAAATAGATTGTAGTCACGTTAATTGTCCCACTTATGGAGTGGTGGCATTAATTAGATGAAAAATATACAAAGTCTTGAAATAAGGCTGTGGTAGTTGGGATGTGTATTGCATGGATACAGATTTAAGAAATAATAAAGAAGCAGGGTCAAGCAAATTTGGTGACTGCTTGGATGATTTAAAGATAACCCCAAATGTATGATTTAGGTGACTGTATGCATTGTGGGAGGCTCCACTATCATAACAAATTGAGCATAATTGTTTTGTCACAGTAGAGACAGATGTTAATTCAGCTGGGATCTCTGAGATTGGAGATTCAGAATCAGGTAGAGTGTCAATGTCTATCTAGCTATGAGGAAACATCAAGTATGCTTATAAAATTAGAATAAAAATGCAATTGAAATCAAAGAAGTACGACGTATTGCCTGTACAAGTATGTTCAGTGGTAATAGAGGAGGAAAATGGATAGAATCCCTTGGAAAAGGAGCAATTACAAGGTAGAAAGAGGGAAAGGAAAGAGAAAAGATAACCAAGATAGGAAACAAAAGAGGAGAGAGAAAAGCTCAAAATGTAATATATAGATATTGTTACTGCCTCGTCAAAAAGCTTGCTTGTGTGTTGTAGTTTGTTATCTGCCTTTATAACTTTATAATTCTGTTAATTTCCTGTGAGTAATACAAAACAATGTTAAATCTATTACTTTCTCGTGATTATTTCTTCTCTTGCTTATATACATAAAATAGATATAGACATGAGAGGTAATTCATCATTTAGAAATTCGATAAATGAATGAATATTGTATCTAATTTAGGAATTAGATAAAAATTTAATTTTTAAAATTTATATGATATTTTTATTTAACTCTTTAATCCTTCTGAAATGTATGTATTGATTCTCAGGTAGAACTTCCTTAATTAACATGGTATAGTATTGAGACTCATATCTAGCACCCTCTTAATTCTTCTTATTAAATAGTAATTCTACCAATGTTCTAACATTAAATGTAAAATTGCTAGTTTGTTTAAAGAAGATACTCTCCATTATGTCAAAAAAAGTGTTACTATCAAAAGATATCAGAAATGACAGAAATAAATGGAAAATCATTCTATGCTCATGGACTAAAAGAATCAATGTCATTAAAATGGCCATACTGCTCAAAGCAATTTACAGGTTCTAGGCTATTCCAATCAACCTACCAACATCATTCTTCACAGAACTAGAAAAAAAAATTATAAAATTTATATAGAATCAAAAAAGGGCCCTAATGGCAATCCTAAGCAAAAAGAACAAAGCCAGGAGCATCACACTATTGGACTTTAAAGCTACAGTAACCAAAATAGCATGGTGCAGATACAAAAACAAACACATAGACCGATGAAACAGAATAGAAAACTCAGAAATAAAGCCAAATACCTACAACCATCTTGTCTTCGATGAGGCCAGCAAAAACAAGCAATGGGGAAACGACTTCCTATTCAGTATATGGTGCTGTGATAGCTGTCCAGCCATATGAAGAAGAATGAAACTTGACCCTTATACCTCTTATCATATACAAAAATTAACTCAAGATAGACTAAAGATTTAAATATAAGACCTCAAAGTATAAAAATCCTAGAAGAAAACCTGGGAAATGCCCTTCTCAACATTGGCCTTGGCAAAGAATTTTTGGCTAAGTCCCCAAAAGCAATGGCAATAAAAACAAAAATTGATAAGTGGGACCTAGTTAAACTAAAGAACTTCCACACAGCAGAAGACAGTATCAACAGAGTAAACAGATAACCTACAGGATCAGAGAAAACATTTGCAAACTATGCGTCCAACTAAGTTCTGAGAGCTAGAATCTATAGGGAACTTAAACCAACAAGCAAAAACAAAGAACTGTATTAAAAAATGGTCAAGGACATGAACAAACACTTCTCAAAGGAGGACATACAAGCAGCCAACAGAAGCAAATCAAAACCACAATGAGATACCATTGCACACTAGTCAGAATGACTATTACTAAAATGTCAAAAACAACAGATGCTGATGAGGCTACAGAGAAAAGGGAATGCTTATATATAGTTGTTGGGGATGTGAACTAGTTCAGTCACTGTAGAGGGATAGCATTAGGAGATATACCTAATGTAAATGACGAGTTAAAGGGTGCAGCACACCAACATGGCACATGTATACATATGTAACAAACCTGCACATTGTGCACATGTACCCTAAAACTTAAAGTATAAAACAAAATAAGTTAAAATAAAATTAAAAAAAGAAAGCAGTTTAGTGATTCCTCAAATAACTTAAAACAGAGCTACTGTTCAACCCAGCAATCCCATTACTAGGCATATATCCAAAGGAAACTAGATCATTATGCCAAAAAAAAAAAAAAAAGTATGCACTCGTATATTCATCACAGCGGTATTCACAATACCAAAGACATGGAATCAACCTTGGTGTTCATCCATGGTGGACTGGATAAAGATAATGTGGTACATGTACCATGGGATACTACACAGTCATAAAAAATGAAATCATGTCCTTTGCAGCGACATGAATGGAGCTGGATGTCATAATCCAAGTGAACTAATGCAGGAACAGAAATCCAAATACCCAACATTTTCACTTTTAAGTGGGAGCTAAACATTGAGCACACATAGACAAAAATATGAGAAGAGTAGATACTGTGCAGTGCTAGAAGCAGGAGGGAGGGAGAAGAGAGAAGCATGGGTTGATAAAGTAATTATTTGGAAGGCGGCAATATGCCCATGTGAAAAACCTACACATATACCCCCGTATCTAAAATAAATTCTGTAATTTGTAAAAAATTATATATTCCAAAGGAAAAAAGATGTCAATCATTTACAGCTTAAGATTGGAAACTGGTGTTAAATTTTGCAAAAATGACTGTTGGGAGTGTATTATGGCTGATTAAATTATTAGCAGTATTATTTTTGTTGCTCCTGAATTAATAGAATAATCCTTGTCTGGGTTTGTTTTTTTATACTTTCAAATTAGCCTCCAGTTTTAATTAATGTATTAGGTGCCAATGTCAGAATTTTCTTCTTTCTGTAAAATAAATTTGAATTTTTTTTCCAAAAATCTCAGTAGTAATTTATATGATTTGAGAATTCTTTGTTCTTTGACCATTATTTATTTCTTACTCGTTAAAGAAAATACTATATTCAGAGTTGTTTGTATTTATTTATTGAATCATTTATCAATTTATTTCATGATGGTTTTCAAATTTCTTTGGTATTTCCTTGAGGAGCTTGATAATCAATCTTCTGAATTATTTTTCTTGTGTTTCAGTGACTTTATCTTGGTTTGATTCCATTACTGGAGAGGTAGTATGATATTTTGGGGGTGTTATAGAACCATGTTTTTTCATATTACTAGTGTCACTTTTCTGGTTCTTCCTCATTTGGGCAGAGTATTTCTTCTAATTATTCTTAAATTTATGTTTGATTTGACTTAAAAATAAATTTTTCCTCGTAAGGATGTGATTTTAATGCTTAGAGTTAATTATACCCTAATTCAATTCTTGGTGCTTTCATGAGTGAATATTGAGTAAGAGTTCCTTGGTTATAGAGCATCTTTGTATGATGGCTTTCTCACATGCTTGTTGTAGAAGAAATGTGCTCGCTGTGTGAGCAAGTTCACTTTCTCCTATGGGGTTGGAATGGTAGCGGTCTCCTGAAGATTATCTCATTCCCTTCTGGCATGTACTTTTTAAATTTATTTTTTTTTTCCAGCATTTTACTTACTGGTTTGATGGTTCAGGCATTAGGTCAGTAGGGGAGGTGTCCCTGGGTAGGAACCAGTTGTGGGTAAAGCAGATGGGTAAATGCAATAGCCAGTGGTGGGCAAAGGTAACAGCATTGACAGAAGTGGCTGGGGGAGCTCTCAGTGAGTCTCTCTGAGTTCTCATCAGAGGGAAGGATTGGAGCCACCTCATCTATCCTGCCAAGTCAGCAGGAAAGCTATTCACCTCTCAGACACATTGCTGTCCCAGTGGTCTGGCTATTCAGATCAGATGGGCACCTTTTTTCATCTGTAGCAAAGTTAATGTTCCAAGTAGAGAGAAATTGTGACTCTGTCTCTTGTGCAAGCCTGAATGTGGAGGATGCTCCTCTTGAGGAGATGCAGTTACCCAGAAGTTCTCCAGAAAGGTTGTTAATAGCTGTAGCCATGCTGAGCTCCTGTGGGAGAAGCCCTGATATGATTTGGCTGTGTCCCTACTTAAATCCCATCTTGAATTATAACTCCCACAATTCCCAAGTGTCACAGGAGGGACCCAGTAAGTGGTAGTTGAATCATGGGGGCAGGTATTTCTCATGCTGTTCTCATGATAGTGAATAAGTCTCATGAGATCTGATGGTTTTTATAAAGAGGAGTTCCCCTGAACAAGTTCTCTGTTCCATGCCATCACGTAAGATGTGACTTCCTCCTCCTTGGCTTCCACCATGATTGTGAGGCCTCCCCAGTCATGTGGAATGGTGAGTCAATTAAACCTCTTTTCTTTATAAATTATGCAGTTTCAGGTATGTCTTTATCAGCAACATGGAAACAGACTAATACAAGCCCGAACTGTGCCTGTGTTGATGAACAAGTGGGGAAAGACATCCCTTCTCTAAGACCTTCCATGTGCACCAGGGCTATCTGATTGTTCATCACTGCAACAGTGCCTCTGCTGAAAGAAATTACCCACCAGTGGAAAGATCTGGTGCTCAAGGGTTTCCATGTAATTCTGTTTTGTCCCAATTGGGTGTTCCCTTAATGTGGTGCACTACCCCTTACCCTAGGAGTGGGAGCCCCTGGGAACCAGACTACTGTGAATGTTGTTGCTCCTCTGGGCCTAGCTATCTAGTGAAGTTGCCCCACTCCAGGTTGATGCTGGGGAATGTCTGTAAGGGATCCGGTGATGTGACGTTTCCTCATGTCTCCCAGTGGTGAATAGCCTCCCAGTAGTTATAGATAGCCTTAGAGTGTTGGCTTTTTCGAACACCAGTTACAGTAGCAACGAAATTGTCATGTGGACAAACTCAGGACCTCCTGGTTAGCCAGAGTTGTGTAAGAAGTTGTGATAGCTGAGGTCGTGCAGTTGTTTTCTCCTGCCTGTGTGCGGTGTTATTCTACCAGAAGATGCTGTGATGGACTGTGTTGGCTGACCTTCAGCCAGGAGGTGACACTTATAAAAGAGCACCAGCTGTGCTATTAGTAGTGGGGTTTTTCTTGCCTTGTGCTTCCCAGGGTTGGGTTACTCTGGATTGTCAGGCAATTGGCAGGGCCATATCACTCCCCAAAGTTCCTTTGTGTTAAGCTACCAGGGCAAGTGTTAGGGCAAAGCCAGGTGGGGGCCGGGTCAGGCATGTTTGCACTCTGACTCTCTGTGTTCAGAACAAGCACCAGCCCTTGCGGGTGTCTGGGAAATGGAAGCAGTTCCCAGACCACTTGGTTGATGTTCCAGAGGGGAGTGTTTCTCCCTCTGCTGCACAAAAGAGTTCATGTAGGGAGTGGGGAGTAGCAGGAGGCAGTAAGTCCCACACAGATTCCACACACTACATAAGGCATATCCACTCCTGCAGTGTTCCACTGGCAGCAGCAAGCTAAGTTTCAGTCAGCCTGCACTCAAAGCTTGCAACTGTCCCAGGTCATAAGCTATACATGTGGAAATAGCAACTGTGGCATTCAGGCCATGCCCCTCCCTGTCTGGCCTGCAAAGTCAGGTGCCCGGTTCCTGAACCCGTGGCTGCAGCCCACTTTTTGCTCACCACCCCCATTATCTCCACCAAAGGTTATATCATGAAACCCAGTTGAAGGCTTCTTTCAACCTACAACCGCAGCCTGAACTATTTATTTGGCTGAACTCCGCAAGGTCAACTGTGAGGAACAATAAAGAATGGCTTCCCTCGGTCCACGCTAGAGATTGGTAGCACGTGCAAGGGTGTTTGCGCTGCTGCTCCTACTTTTATATTCCATGACCCTAAGCAAGTCAGTTCCTGTGCTGGATAGGGTTCATGCCTTCTTCCACGGCCTGAAATTGTAGGATCTCCAGTGAGAATGTATATCCCGGAGGCAGTTTCACCCCTCTCACACACCCTGACTAGTTGTAGTCCTTCTCCTGATTCACAGTGTTGGCAGCAGCCTGCTGGTTCCTTCAAAGGGTCTGTAAATTCCTTTGGTTTTCCTGTTCAGTTCCTGCATTGCTTTTTGAAAAAATGTTCACAGCGTGAACCCCACCCCTGGGAAGCATAAGGCAATACACACTATTTTGTCCTTAATGTCTATAATCTGCAATCTTGGAAAAAAATGAATTACTTTTTATACAGTATCATTTTAATTTGTTAAGGATATAATGTTTTATCATATTTTTCTAATATGAATTTTCTAGCTCTTTTCTATTTCCTGAATATGCTTGTTTCTCCCAGGGTTTGTTTCACTGGGTTTTAAAAATATTATCTTGTTCTCTTTTGTGTCATACCTCTCTCAAATATTTCAATAAATACTTATGGAGCACCTACTCTGGGCAGGCAGTATTCTGAGCACAACAATAATGTAGTGAAAAGTACAAAATCTTTGCTTTCTATGAGGTTACATTCTTCTTGACATCTAACAATGTTTTCTTTTCTATGCATAGTCAAGAGAACCATGAGCTCTGATTATGTGGTTAGAGTTTGGCTTCTGAAATGCTTACTTCTTCCATGAAAGTAGTGGAGATCTGCTGCTACTCTGAAGCTCTACAAATGTTGCAAGAATGAGCTTTTGTTCTGAGGACCTAACAACCACCCTAGGCATTGTAGTTCGATCTGGAGATAGTGTTTTCATTTCTTAAAAAATAAATAAATATCCTTTAAAAAATAAAAATTGGTAAATGAATAGTTAAATGCCGTTCTGTCAGGCATTTTGCTTCAGAGGAAAGGTATAAAGGTATAAGTGAGTGACTCTGTTACACATAGACTTTCAGTTTACTTCTCCTTCTTGACATCTCGAGCTACTCGGACCTTCTGTTGGGCAGATAGACATCGCCGAAGCTGTAGCCCTTTCCTTGTATATTTTAGTAGGGGTTTCTTTTTCTTTCGTATTTCAGAATTATTTATCTTTAGAGGCAAAGGTAATGGCTGTGTATGACCAGCCAACAAACATCTTGAACCAGAGCCTTTTTTTTTGTATTTCTTTAAAATCCAATATAAATTAATTTTACAATTCAGCAATAGGGAGTTTTAGAGGTTTCATTTTATTTTTCTTTTTTTCTTTTCTTTTCTTGTATTTATTTATTTAGACAGGATCTCACTCTATCACCCAGGCTGGAGTGCAGTGGAGTGATCACAGCTCACTGCAGCTGTGACCTCACAAGCTCAAGCAATCTCATGTAGCTGGGACTACAGTTGCACACTATCACACTGTGCTAATTTCTTTATTTTTTGTAGAGACAGGTTACCGCCATGTTTCCCAGGCTGGTCTCAAACACCTGGGCTCAAGCAATCTACCCGCATTGGCCTCCCAAAGTGCTGGGATTACAGGTGTGGCCCAACATGACTGACTGACTTTCAGAGTTTTTAAACTTGAAAAAGGATATACACATCACTTCATTTTTATGACAAAAGTCGCTTATTTAAATCTTAGGCAATTGTTACTGCTATAATTGTATTAATCAAAAGGTTTATGATTCAGAAATTATAATTTTAGTGAACTCATTACACATTAATTTAAAAATCAAAATGAATTTAGTGACTCATAATACTCCAAAGTTTGGGGGCAGTGTTGATAGCTTCAGATGCAGGTGTGTGAATACAAAAGTGAATTAAGTGTCTTCTTTGACTTAGATGTTTTCCTCTCTGAAGGTTGTTTTTCTTTTTAAGTCTTTATCCAAAGGGTGAATATGATAAATGACTAATATCTACTCTACTTTTATGTGTTAACAATTTACTGAACATACTGAAAGAGAGAGCCTTCATCCAAAATACTGACTCAGTTTGGAATTTATTTTCAAACCTGAAGGGTAAGAAAGCCTAATGTGCCAGGTCTTAGTCACATTTGCAACATTAAAATATGGAGGTGGGATGCCCCCAAACCAAACCAGATGGACATGTGGGCAAATCACGAAAGGTAGCAGTGTAGGTCCTCTAACAAATGCGGTTCTTTCTTTATTTTTCACTCTCTTCTTGAATGAATTCTGATAATATATATTTTACTAGAAAATGATCCATTTCATCCAGTGGTTTGGATTTTTATATTGTATTTATGTTCAACACATTATGCTAAAATCAATGTATTTACTGCTATATTTTTTGTTTCCTCTCTTGTTCCCACATCTTATATTTTGTCTTTCCCTCTTTTTTTATTAGACTAACAATATTATATATTCTCCGTATTAGGGTTTGAAGTAGAACCACAATAAGAATATATTTTAGAAATTAGAACTGGTATGATAGTGGGGATTTGTTAAACAGTTTATGTAAGTCCATATCCCAGCGTGTGGTGCTGACACAGAAGTTAGCAGGGCCAGCAGGCAGGAAGGAGAGATGGTTTGAAATAGAGACGTAAGGATAACCCGGAACCTGCAAAGATAAGCTGCAATCCATTTAATGAACGAAATCCAACAACACATTAAAAGGATTATATACCGTGACTGTGATCAATATATATTTAATCTTTGTTCCCAGTTCCTGGCACACAGCCCCTAAAAACATCCTTGTAATCTCCATAGTAATGAGTGACTGACTGACTGCAGTGGCTCACGCCTGTAATCCCAGCATCCCAGCACTTTGGAAGACCGAGGTGGGTGGATCACCTGAGGTCAGGAGTTTGAAACCAGCCTGACCAACATAGTGAAACCCCGTCTCTACTAAAAATACAAAAACTAGCTGGGTGTGGAGGTGCATGCCTGTAATCTCAACTACTCAGGAGGCTGAGGCAGGAGAATTGCTTTAACCCGGGAGGCAGAGGCTGCAGTGAGCTGAGATTGCTCCATTGCACTCCAGCCTGGGCAACAAGAGTGAAACTCCATCTCAAAGAAAGAAACAAAAAACAAAAAACACATAAAAGAGTGACTTAGGGATGCTAATAAGATGCTTCGTGTCTAGGAGCCCCCAGATAGCTTCAGGGTGAGTGCTGGTCACAAGAAAGACCAAAGCATAATTAAAAGGTTGAAACTTTAAGCCCCACTGTGTGATCGTCTCAGAGGAGAGGATTGGAGATTGAGTTAACTACAAACGGCCAGTGATTTAATCAATCATGCCTACCTAATGGAAACTCTATAAAAGTCCCTAAATGACAGTGTTGAGAGAGCTTCCAGGTTGGTGTACATATTAAGATGTTGTGGCATATGCAGAGAAGGCATGAAAGCTCTGTGTAACCCTCCTCTCCAATACTCTGTCCCATGCATCTCTTCCATATGGTGTTCCTAAATTGTATCTTTTATAATAAACTGGAAATAGTAAGTAAAAACACTTTCCTGAGTTCTGTGAGCCACTCTAGCAAATTGTTTAATGTGAGGATGGGATTGTGGAAACCCCCATCACAACTTCATAGCCAGTTCAAAAATACAGCTGGCCAGGAATCGCAATTGGCATCTTCAGTGGGAGCAGTGTTGTGAAACTAAGCTCATAAACTTGTGGAGTTTATGCTAACTCGAGGTAGTGTGTCAGAATTAAATGGAATTGTAGGACACTGATATGGTTTGGATTTGTGTCCTCGCCCAAATCTCATGTCAAATTGTAATCCCCAGTGTTGTAGGAGGGGCCTCGTGGGAGGTGATTGGATCATGGGGGCAGATTCCTCCCTTGCAGTTCTCCTGAAAATAAGTGAGTTTTCGTTAGATCCAGTTGCTTAAAAGTATGTAGCACTTCCTCATTCTCTCTCTTCCTCCTTCTCCGACCATGTAAGATGTGCCTGCTTTCCCTTCGCCTTCTGCCATGACTGTGTTTCCTATCCCTCCCCAGGCATTCTTCCTATACAATCTGCAGGACTGTGTGTCAATTAAACCTCTTTTCTTTATAAATTACTCAGTCTCAGGTAGTTCTTTATAGCAATGCAAGAACGGACTAATACAGACACCAAGTTGATAACCAAAGAGTTGGAAAATTGTTTGCTCTGGGGGAAAAAAACCCCACACATTTAGTGAGAGAAGTGTTGCAAGTAAAAATAGATCAATGATCAGGTGGGGTTTATTCCTCGGATGCAAGGGCAATTGAATATACGAAGTCAATCAATGCAATATGCCAACTTAACAGAAGGAAGAACAAAAGCCACACGATCATCTTAAATGATCCTGAAAGATATTTGACAAATTTCAACACACTTTAATGATAAAAAGAGCTAACAAAATAGGAATAGAAGGGAATTTTCTAGATATAATAAAGGCCAAATGTGAAAAACCCACAGCTTTGATAACATAACATGATCTTATATGTGAAAAACCCTAAAGATTTCACAAAAAGTAGAACTAATAAATAAAGCTGCAGGATGCAAAATCAACACACAAAAATCACTTGCATTTCTATATGTTGACAACTAATAATATGAAAAGGAAATTTTAAAAATCCCTATTTACAATAACATCAAATAGAATAAAATACTTAGTATAAACTTTACTGAAGAGGTAAAAAGGCTGATAAGCTGAACACTGTAAAACATTGATGAAATAAACTAAGGAATATATAAATACATGGAAACAGATTTCTTGATTATGAATTGGAAGACTTCATATTGTCAAAATGTCCTTACTACCCAAAGAGACCTACAGATTCAATGGGATTCTTATGCAAATCCCAATGGCAATTTTTGCAAAAATAGAAAAGAAATTCTAAAATGTATATGAATTCTCATTGAATCCCAAATAGCCAAAATTAGCTTGAGAAAGAAAAACAAACTGGAGGCTTCATACATCCAAATTTCAAAACATATTACAAAGCTACTGTAATCAAAACACAATGGAACTGGCATAAAGACAGACATATAGACCAGAGTACAGAATAGAGCTCAAAAATAAACTGTCATGTATATGGTCAAATTATACTTGGCAAGGGTGCCTAGGCTACACAATGGAAAAAACATAATTTCTTCAACAAATGATCCTGGAAAAACTGGACATCCACATGAATAATATTGAAGTGTGACTCTTACATTTTACCATATATAGAAATTAAAACGGATTAACAAACCAAATATAAGGGCCAAAACTATAAAACTGTTACAAATAAACATGGAAAAGGCTCTATGACTCTGAATTTGGCAATGTTTTCTTGAATAAAACACCAAAAGTACAGACATCAAACACAAAAGTACACAAATGAGACTATATCAAACTTGAAAATTTCTCCATAACAAAGGAAACAATCAACAGAGTAAAAAGGCAACCTACAGAATGAGAGAAATTATTTGCAAATGCATGTATCTGATAAGAGGTTAATATCTAGAATATATCAAGAACTCTTACAACTCAACAAGGAAAATTAAATAACCCAGTTTAAAAATGGACAAAGGACTTGACATTTCTCCCAAGATAACATCCAAATGACCAATAACATATGAAAAGATGCTCAATATCTCTAACCATCAGGGAAATGCAAAATGAAACTAAAGGGGATATCACTGCACACCTATTAGGATGGCCAATATCAAACAAAAAATCCTCATTTTTGTGAGGATAAGGATAAATTGGAACCCTTGTACACTGTTGGTAGGAATGTAAAATGTTGCAACTGCTATGGAAACCATTTTGAAGGGTCCTCAAAAAATAAAAATAGGATCACCATATAATCTAGCAATTCTGCTTCTGAGTAGATATCTAAAATAATTGAAAACAGGATCTTGGAGAAAGTGAAGGATAGTCGACTAGAAGCAGCCAATGTGCGCTTCTCTCGAGAGAAATAGAAGGGATGAGTAAATATACAGCACTTTCAACTGAAGCATTCAGGTACACACACTGGGATTCAATCAAGAAAGCAGCTCAGCTCATGGAGAACAGAGAAAGCAAGGCAGAACAACCTCTCACCCAGCAACAACGTGGAGCCAGGGAAGCCTCCCATATAAGGGAAGCGGTGAGTGAGTGAGCAACCCTGGGGACCAGCATTTCTCCCACGAATCTTTGCAACCCTCAAGTCAGGAGATTTACATGTGAACTCCATTCACCAGGGCCTTCAATCTCACATACAGAGATAGGAAGTGTCCTAGCAGAGCAACCGCTCAGGCACATTCAGATCCCTGGGAGTTTAAATGCATGGGCTTCCTGGCAAAAGCAGGGGCAACTCCAGCAAAGTAGGAGGTTAGACCCATACATCACTCCTCCTCCCCCCAGAAAAGGGGCTGAATCCAGGGGTCTCAGCAGCAATGGTCTGCAGGCCCCACTTCCACAGCATCTTGCAGGATAAGACCCACTGGCTTGGAAATCTAGTCAGCCACAGGTAGCAGCATTATACCTCCCTAAGACAGAGTTCCCAGAAGGAGAGATGGACCACAATCCTTGCTGTTTCATAGCCTTAGCCATTGTTGCCCTCAAGCTCCGGGAAATACGAGGCAACTAGGGACTGGAGCCATCACCTGATACAGCACTGCTGCTCTATGAAGAGGCTGTCAGACTGCTTTTCCAAGTGAGTCCCAAATCCTGTTTCCCTTTAGAGGAGAATATCCCATCTGAGATCTACAAACACCCCTACCAGTGGTTTCAGGCCCTGGCAGCAGGTTCTTACCTCCCTGGGATGGGACTTTCAGGGAAAGGGACGGGCTGCCATCTTTGTTGTTTACCATCCTTAGACATTATTGCCTTTAGGCTCTAGGGAATCTAAGGTGACCTGAGACCGGAGAGATTACTTAAAACAGCACAGCTACTCTATAAGAGGCAGCCACACTACTTTTCCATGTGGGTCTCAGACCCTGTTTCTCTTCACTAAGTGGAATCTTCCAACTGAGGACTGCAACCACCCCTGCAGGTGTTTTCAGGCCGACAATAGGTCAGTACTTCGCTGGGACGGGACTCCCAGAGGGAGGGATTGGTGACCATCTTTGCTGTTTTGCAGCCTTAGCCATTGCTGCCTTCAGGATTTGGAGAATCTGAGGTGACAGGGGCTGGATCAGACACCCAACACAGCACAGCTGCCCTATGAAAAAGCAGCCAGACTGTTTTGTTATGCAGGCCCCTGATCTTATTCCTCCTCATTGAGTGGAACCTTCCAACCTGGGTTGCCACACACCCCCATCAGTGTGATCGGGAGAGAAACAACTCTGTACCTCCCTGGGAGGGAGCTCCCAGAGAAAAGGGCAGGCCGATATCTTTGCTGTTTCCCGGTCATCACTGTTGATACCTTCAGGTACTGGAAAATCTGAGGTGATTAGGAACTGGAGCGGACCCGCAGCATACTGCAGCAGCCCTCCAAAAAAAGTGGCCAGACTGTGTTATATGGGTCCCAGATCCTGTACCTCCTCACAGGGTGAGGTCTGCTGGGCAGGGTCTCCAGCCACCCCACAATGGGGCTATCAAACCAGTAAGAGCTCTGCAACAACCTGGGACAGAGCTCCCAATGAATGCACCGGATTGCCATCTTTGCTGTCTCACAGCCCTCACCCTTACTGTCTCCACGCTCTGGAGAGCCTGCAGGGAATATGGGCTGGTCCAAACCACCAGCACAGAGTACCCACCTCACAGAAAAGTGGCCAGACTGTTCTCTATGCAGGTCCTGGTCCTCACTTCTTCCCACTGGACAGGGCCACCCAACCTGGGACTCCAGCACAACCACTCTGACCCCACCTGAACATCTCAATCAGAGGCAGCCCAACATTTCTCCGAGGAGAAATCCCAGAGTCAACCCACAATCCGCCTGCCACTGCAGTTGCAGTTGCACTGGTACTGACCTAACAACCCTCAGGCTGAGGAAAGAACAAAGGGTCTAGTCACTACACTGGCACCTCCAGAACTCCACAGTCACCGTACAGAGTGGAGTCCAACTCCTCTTCCCTGGTAACCCTCACTTTTACTCTTCACCAGGCAGGGCCCCCAGCTCATGACTTCAGAACAGTTGCCTCACCCACTGTAGAGCATACCCACTGACAGTGACCCAGAGTTTCTCTGGGGAGAAAGTCATCTAACAGCTCCTCTGCCACTGCCATGGCAGCAATTCTATTCCTGCTGCCATTGGTTTAGGGAAGAAACAAAGAGCCTGAGTGACACCCCTAAGCTTACAGCATGCAACAGTCACCATATGAACAGTCCTCTCCTCCCAGTGAGGTGAGCCCTTGACCCCCTACTCTCCAACAAGTAAGCCCCAATCTCACACCAGCAGTGCAGCTGCCCCACCCCACTGGCTGAACACTCCCAGAAATAGCAGCTCTACTTTCCTCAGAGATGGAGCTCCCAGGGGCAACCAAATTCCCCTCTGCCACTGGCTGTGCTGTGGTACTACCCTGCTACCCTCAGACTAGCAAAGGAGCAAAGACCCTAAGTGTCCTATCCACACCTCCAACAATCTGCCATCAACCCAAGGAGAAGAAGCCAGTCTATCTCCCATGGGTCCCATTCACCCCTTCCCTGCTTGTCATCAGGCAGGGAATCCCAAGCTTGGGCCCACAGCACAGACCCTCCATACTGGATTGATTGCACTGAGCAATTGCTGGCCTGCATTTTTCTCAGGTGGAGCCCTCAGGGGACAAGTAAAAGACCCTTGGCCATTGCTACTGCTAAGGTCTCTTCCTCTGCTGCCTCCAACTTGGGGAGAAAACGTAAACCCTGAGATCATACCAGAGCTGTGGTAGGCAGTCCAGAAGTGCTAAGCTGTGATCTAAAGGCAGCACTCAATTGGGAAAGGAGTCCAAATTTTCAGAGCATTGAGAGGGAGCATGGTTGCAACTCTGAAGAAATATAGAGGAGGCACACAACTGAGCAACAGCATACCAGCTGATCACTACACTTAAATGCCACCTACTGGATCACACCCTAAAACTTCAACACCAAAAATGCCTCGCTAACATACCCCCATCTGAAACCAAAGACAAGAAGCAAGCTTCAAATAAAGACCCTGCACAAAGGCTTGGCCCTGTGGAAACATCCAGAAAAGAAGTCCATTGATTTTACTCAATCTATGCTGAAGTTGAAGAAACACGCACATGCAGAGACAAGAAAGAACCAACACAAGAAGTCCAGTAACTCAACTAGACGGCATTGTATGTCCTCCAAATGACCACAGCACTTCTCCAAAAAGAGTTATTAACCAGGCTAAGCTGGCTGAAATTACAGAAATAAAATTCAGAAGATGGATAAAAATGAAGATCATTGAGATTCAAGAGAATGGCAAAAACCCAATCTAGGGAAACTAAGAATTACAATAAAATTTTACAGAAGTGGACAGATGAAATAGTCAATATAAAAAATAACCTAACTGATCTGAAAGAGGTGAAAAACACACTGCAAGAATTTCACAGTGCAATTGCAAGTATTAGCAGCAGAACAGAGAAAGCTGAGGAAAGAATCTCAGAACTTGAAGACTAGCTTTCTGAAATAAGACAATTAGGCAAAAATAAAGAAAAAGGAATGAAAAGGAATGAACAAAACCTCCAAGAAATATGGGATTATGTAAAGAGGCAAAAATCTATGAATCATTGGCACCTTGAAAAGAACAGTAAGAAAGCAAATAATTTGGAAAATATATTTCACGATCTCATCCATGAAAACATCCACAACTTTTCTAGAGAGGCCAACAGTCAAATTCAGGAAATACAGGGAACCCCTACAAGATTCTACACAACAAGATCATCTCCAAAACACATAATCATCAGATTTTCCAAGGTCAAAATGAAAAAAAAATTAAAAACAGCTAGAGAGAAAGAAAAGATTACTTACAAAGGGAATACCGTCAGGCTAGAAGCAAACCTCTCATCAGAAACTCTAAAAGTCAGAAGAGATTAGGGGCTTTTATTCAACTTTCTTATAGAAAAAAGATCATCAACAAAGAATTTCATATCCAGCCAAACTAAGCTTCATCAGTGAAGGAGAAATAAGATCCTTTTCAGATAAGCAAATGCTGAGGCAATTGGTTACCATCAGACCCACCTTACAAGAGATCTTAAAAGGAGTAATAAATATAGAAAGGGAAGACCATTATCTGCCACTACAAAAACATACTTAAATACACAGACCAGTGTTTTATAAGGCAACCACACAAAGAAGCTGGCATAATAACCTGATAAAAATACAATGACAGGGTCAAATCCACACATATCAATACTAACCTTGAATGTAAATAGGCTAAATGCCCCATTTAAAAGCCAGAGAGTGGCAAGCTGGATAAAAAAGCAAGAATCAATGGTATGCTGTCTTTAAGAGACTCATCTCACACTCAGTGATACCCATAGGCTTAAAATAAAAGGAAGGAGAAAAATCTACCAGGCAAATAGAAATGATAAAAAATCAAAGATTGAAATCCTAATTTCAGAGAAACAGAATTTAATTCAACAAAAGTCAAAAAAGACAAAAAAGGGCATTGCATAATGGAAAAGGTTCAATTCAACAAGAAGTCCTAACTATTCTAAATATATGCACCCAACACAGGAGCACCCAGATTCATAAAGCAAGTTCCTAGAGACCTTCCAAGAGACTTAGACTCTCACACGATAATAGTGGGAGACTTCAATACTCCAGACAGTATTAGACAGAACATCAAGGCAGAAAATTAATCAAGATATTCAGGATCTGAATTCAACAGTGGACCAAACTGTTCTGATAAGCCTCTATAGAACTCTACCCCAAAACAACAGAATATACGTTCCTCGTATCGCCACGTGGAATATACTCTAAAATTGACCTTACAATCAGACATAAAACAATCCTGAGCAAATGCAAAAGAACTGAAATCATACCAAACATATTCTTGAACTACAGCACAATAAAAAATAAAGACTAAGCAAATCTCTCAAAACCGTACGATTACATGGAAATTAAACAACTTGCTCCTGAATGACTTTTGGGTGAATCATGAAATTAAGGGAAGAATCAAGAATTTCTTTGAAACTAATGAGAAAAAAATATACCAGTATCTCTGGGATACAGCTCAGGCAGTGTTAACGAGGGAAATGTATAGCACAAAACACTCACATCAAGAAGTTAGAAAGATCTCAAAGTAACAACCTAACATCATAATGAAAGGAACTAGAGAAACAAGAGAAAACCAACCCCAAAGCTATCAGAAGACAAGACATAACCAAAATCAGAGCTGAAATGAAAGAAATCGAGACATAAAGAAAGCATTGAATGATCAATGAACCCAGGAGTTGGACTTTTGAAAAAAATAGTAAGATGGATAGGCTGCTAGCTAGACTAATAAAGAAGAAAAGAGAGAACATCTAAATAAACATGATCATAAACAATAAAAGGTATGTTACCACTGACCCCAAAGAAATACAAATAACTACCAGAGAGTGTTATTAACACCTCTATGCACACAAACTAGAAAACCTGGGAGAAATAGATAAATTCCTGGACACACAAACCTTCCCAAGACTGAACCAGGAAGAAATTGATTCCCTGAACAGACAAAAAGTGAGGTCCTAAGTAGGAATCAGTAATAAATAGCCTACCAACCAAAAGAAGCCAGGGACCAGATGAATTTACAACCAAATTCTACCAGATGTACAAAGAAGAGCCAATAACATTCCTACTGAAAACTTTCCAAAAACTTGAGAAAGAGGACTCCTCCCCAACGCATTCTATGAGACCAACATCATCCTGATAGAAAAACTGCAGAAACAAAACAACAACAACAAAAACAACAACAACAAAAAACTTCAGGCAAATATCCCTGATGAACATTCATGCAAAAATCCTAAAAAACAACAACAACAACAACAACAACAAAAAACCTTACAAACTGAATCCAGTCGAGTAGCACATCAGAAAGCTTATTTACCAATCCTGGCACTTTGGGAGGCCAAGGCAGGCAGATCACAAGACCAAGAGTTTGAGACCAGCCTGGCCAACACAGTGAAATTTCATCTCTACTAAAAATACAAAAATTAGCTGGGCATGGTGGTGGGCTCCTGTAATCCCAGCTACTTAGGAAGCTGAGGCAGGAGAATCACTTGAACGTGGAGGGTGGAGGTTGCAGCAAACCCACATCATGCCACTGAGCCTGGGTGACAGAGTCAGATTCCATCTCAAAAAAATAAAAATAAAAAATAAAAGCTTATTTCCATGATCAAGTAGGCTTTATTCCTGGATGCAAGGTTAGTTGAACATACGCAAATCAATGAATGTGATTCATCACATAAACAGAACTGAAGACAAAAACATGATCATCTTAATAGATGCAGAAAAGGTTTTTGATAAAATTCAACATTTCTTCATGTAAAAAATTTTCAACAAACTAGATATTGAAGGAACGTACCTCAAAATAATAAGAGCCATCTATAACAAACCCACAGCTAAATTCATACTGAAAGGGCAACAGCTGGAAGTATGCCTCTTGAAAATTGACACAAGACAAGGATGCCCTCTCTCACTACAACATTCAACATAGTAATGGGAGGAAGTACTTGCCAGAACAGTCAGGCAAGAGAAAGAAATAAAGGGCATCCAAATAAGAAGAGAGGAAGTCAAAAGATCCCTGTTTGCAGATGACATGATTCTGTATCTAGAAAACTCTATAGTCTTGACCCAAAAGCTCCTTCAGCTGATATAAAACTTCAGCAAAATTTTGGATACAAAATCAATACACAAAAATTGCTAGCATTCTTATACACCAACAACAGCGAAACCGAGGGCCAAATCAGGAATGCAATCTCATTCACAATTGCCACAAAAAGAATAAAACACCTAGAAATACAGCGAACCAGGACAGTGAAAGATTTCAACTCTGGTCAAAAAAATCAGAGAAATGAAAATCAAAACTACAATGAAATATCATCTCATTAGTAAAACAACTTTTCCCTACAAGACAGGCAACAACAATTGCTGGTGATGACGTGGAGGAAAGGGAACGCTGGTACACTGTTGCTGGCAATGTAAATTAATAACCACTATGGGGAACAGTTTGGAAGTTCCTCAAAAAACTAAAAATTAACTAGTGTATGATCCAGCAGTCCCAATGTTGAGTATATACCCATAAGAAAGGAAATCAGTATATTGAAAAGATAACTGGACTCTTACGTTTGTTGCAGTAGTGTTTACAATGGCTAAGATTTGGAAGCAACCTAAATGTTTGTTGACATGAATGGATAAAGAAAATGTGGTACATATACAGAATGGAGTACTATTCAGCCATAAAAATGAATGAGATCCAGTCATTTGTAACAACATGGTTGGAAGTGGAGATCATTATGTTAAGTGAAATAAGCCAGGAACGGAAAGACAAAATTCACATGTTCTCACTTATTTGTGGGATCATAAAATCAAAACAGCTGAACTGATTGGACATGGAGAGTAGAAGGATGGTTATCAGAGGCTGGGAACAGTAGTAGGAGGCTGGGGAAAGGTGGGGTTGGTTAATGGGTATAACAAAATAGAAGAAATGAATAAGACCTACTATTTCATGGCACAACAAGTTGAGTATGGTCAATAATGACTTAATTGTACATTTTAAAATAACTTAAAGATTGTAATTTGATTATTTGTAACTCAAAGGATAAATTCGTCAGGCAATGTATACTCCATTCTCCATGATGTACTTATTTCACATTGCATGCCTGTCTCAAAACATCTCATGGACTCCATAAATATATATACCTACTATGTCCCCACAAAAATTAAAAATTAAAATTAAGAAGAAAGATATTGGAGATGACACAAACAAATGAAAAAAAGAATCCATGCTTATGCATCAAAAGAACCAGTATCACTGAAATGGCTATACTTCCCAAAGCAGTTTACAGATACAGTGGTATTCATATCAAACTACCAATGACATTCTTCAGAAAACTAGAAAAAAACTATTTCAAAATTCATATAAAACCAAAAAAGAGCCCCAAATAGCCAAGGCAATCTTAAGCAAAAGAACAAAACTTGATGAATCACATTACCTGACTTCAAACTATACTTTTAGGAAAACAGCACGGTACTGGTACAAAAACAGAAACACAGACCAATGAAACAGAAAAGAGAGCCCAGAAGTAAATAAAAGCACACACTTACCACCATCTGATCTTTGATAGATGACAAAAACAAACAACGGCGAAAGGATTCACTATTCAATAAACCGTGCTGGGAGAACTAGATAGCCATGTGTAGATGATTAAAACTAGACTTTTTTCCTTACACCTTATACAAGAATTAACTCAAGATGGATAAAAGACTTAAAGGTAAAACCCCAAACTCTAAAAACCCTGGAAGACAACTTACACAATACCATTCTGGACATAGGAACTGGCAAATATTTCATAACAAATACACCAAAAGTAATTGTAACAAAAGCAAAATTGACAAACGGGATCTAACTGAACTGAAGAGTTTCTGCACAGCAAAAGAAACTATCAACAGTGTAAACAGACAAGCTCCAGAATGGGTAGCCATTATCATAAGTATAATCCCCTCCCAAAAATAGCATACTTTCCTCCAAGAAATGAACCACTATAAGCTGTGTAATATTCTACGGAGTACCTCAAAATTAAAAGATGTAAAATTATGTGTACCGTATTCACAAACCTATACTAAATAATATTAAAATGGAAAAACTTTGACTAACATCAGTATATTAGCTAAAACTTTTAAAAATAAATGTCCTACCAAATTGCTAGGTTCCAGAAAGTTGCAGATTAGAGCACTTTCTTAAATGTGATTCTGATAAAATTCCTATAGACCTACTTTTGCTAACAAACATTTCTGTAGTGAAACTGTTACTATGTATCACTGGATAAATCACAGAATAAATGAATGAAGTAATTATTTATTGCTACACAATTATATACAACGTATGTGGAAGGCTATTAACTATCCTAGTATACAAAGGCAATCAATTAATCTAAGAGTATAATTTATAAAAGAGATGAGAATAGATACCTTATTGTTATGCCAGAATAAATGCTGTCAGAATTGCACTTGAGGTACTGTTATAAAGTAGGACACTTGCTGGAACAGAAAATAAATTATCAAGTGTGGGAGGTAAAAGAAAGAAAAATAAAAATTTTAACCTCTTTTCACAGAATTGTTGGCAATACATGCTTTAGCAAAGAAACTAAAATGACAAAAAATAGTTTATTTAAAAAAAATTTTATTTCTGGTTACTAGGTTCTGCCAGAGCACTTCTAACCAAATCATTTAATTCCCATTTCAATTTATTATATATAGTGTGTGTGTGTGTATATGTATATGTATATAAATCATGACCAAATCATATGTATATGTATATACATAAACATATATACATATACATATATATATGATTTAATACATATACATATATATATATATGATTTGGTCATGATTTTTAACCTAATGTGTTTTTTTCCAAAAATTGCAGCATTTCACAGAATATAAACATATATTTTGCCTAATGTTATTTGAGATTTAATAAAAACTGTCATTATCTAATGTCCTCATAATGAGATTCTATACTATGCAAGAACAAAACAGAATTGAAATAATGTATGAACATCCACATGTTATAATTAGTACAACCAGGGTGGCACATTCATAAAAGATGATCTCAAGACCCACAAATAAACCTGCATTCACAGACCTCAATCTACTCTAGCATTAGTTTCACCACCCCATTTAAAAATACTGTGAACCTTTCTCAAAAGTCTACTCTAAGTCAAACTCTCTTTCACAGTCAACTGAGATATCATATACTTATTCTGTGGACACCAAGGGATAATTGAACCCTGGTATCGGTATATGCTTTGAGTTCACTGAGAGACTCTTTTAGAGCCATAGTCTATATATATAATAAAAAACTGTGAGTTGATAATCACAACATAAAACTCATTTGGTATTTAAGCATACATTGTTTCCTTGAAATTGATATTCTACGGATTTTTATTACATTAATATTACTGGAGAAGAGTTAAACATTTTAAACTATATTATGCTTCATAAAAACATACGGTTGGCAACATCTGTAAACAATTAAGTCAAATATTTTCATTTGTATCTTATTTCTTACATTTTTAGAAAAGTTTCAAGCTCAAAGAAAAGTTGATGGGCAAGTAAAATAAATGGATATCCCAATTATTGTTATGTCCCAAATGTTATAGTGCCATATCACCATAACAATTCCATCTTTCTCTACACACACACACACACACACACACACACACACACACGCACATGCCTCTCTTTTATCAAACAATCTGAAATTAGGCTGAGGATGTCGTATTTCACCCTGCCTACTTCATTATGCCTCTCCCTTGTAATAAAGGATTCTTTATACATGTCCATTACCACACTTTAAAAAATTAACATTAGATCAATACTATTATTCACTATACTAAAACTTTCCTCATTTGCACTCTGGTCAAAATGCACATTTGCACATAGCTTTTTTCTTTTTCCCCCATGATCCAATTGATTTATTCAACCATATTATTTTGCTATGATAGCTCTTTAGGTTCCCGTGATCTGCAGGTGTTAATCTGTTGTCCTCTACTTAATGACACTGAGTCCTTTGCAGAGTCAAGGCCAGTTGTTCTTCAGTATGTTCCACCTTCAGGATTCATCTGAATGTTTCCCCATGTTTAGATTGAGATCAAATATTTATGACAAAGACATCACATAGATGATGTTATGAAATTTTCACTACATCTCATCAATAGGCATATAATGTGAGAATATAACACTATTAGTGATTTACGACGTGACTACCAGTCTTTCCATTGTAAAGTCACAGTTTCCATCTACAAATAATAATTAAAGGGATTGTGAATATATTGTTCTCCATACTTTCTTACCATATAGTTTTAGCCATTGATCCTCATGTGAATCTATTTTGACATCAAGGGTTACAAAATACCAAGTTTCTAATTCTGAAATTTATTTCATATTTATTTCCTGTGATCATTTGGTAAGGAAGAATATCTCCTGTTTTTCCATTTGTCTCATCTCTTTTTAAATATATTATGAATATTTCTTTGCTTATTCATGGAAAATTTTAATTAGTTCATTTAATATCATTCTTGTCTTTAATGGTCACATAGTACAACATTTATCCATTAAATTCACCCTCAAACTAGCTCCCAAATCCTTTGAATGTGGTTTCATTTGTGTTTGAGCACTTCCTTACATTCTGGTTCACCTTGTACTTCCTCTGTTCTTTCCTATAATCAGTCATATCTCCAAGGAACCTTCGTTCCTTTTAGCAAGAAATTATTTTTAGAAATCAAGATATCAGTGTTATTTATACTCTTTGGTACTGGCATGTCTACATGTTAAAACTTTACAATTATTTCTAACTCTTTTCGCCCTAATTATTTTCTACAGTTAGAATATAATTATTATATTGAGATGCAGCATCTTAAAAAAAAAAATTGACACAATTAAGGGAGGGTGATATATTTTGATTCTATATTATTCTTTTGTTTCTCTAGGATCTCTAATCTCCTCCACTTGCTTTATTCTTTCTCTTAATTTTCAAAGTCCAAGGAATATCCATCCCTTTCCAAGTTGCTCCCTTTACTCCAGAATCACTGTCTTCCTATGACTGTTACCTCTGATCCTGTATTTCTAGATCCCTTCCATTGAATTCTCAATAGCCAATGTTCTGATCCTTCTTATCCTATAATGCTTATACTCGTTCTTAGTATTTTCCCTCTCAGAGTAGGACCTCATTTTTTTTTTTTTTTTACCATTTCAGAGAGAGAATTGTAGGTCTTATTGACTAAGAAGGTAAAGGGATGCAAATTAGTTATACACGTTTTAATTCCAGACAACAGAATAGTGGCTATTAGCAATAAAATCAGTAAGTATTCTGAACATGTTCCATTTCCAGGTAGGGGATTTTATTGGAAATATGGATCTAGAGCTAATAGAAAAAGTTATATTTAGGAGTCATCCGCAAAGAGGCTTGAGAAACAAATGAAAGAGTATATTGAGAAGTGCATACAGAACAATGTTAAGGGGGCTGTGGGGGCAAAACAACATTTAGAAGATAACTGAAGGAAATCATAGAGGAAAAATAGTACAATCTAATTTTTCTCCCTGACTGAACACAAAACCACTTTTAATACTATTGTAATAAGAATTTATTATGACCTCTTCATGATACTACCATTTTTATCAATCCCAACAATCACCATCATATCCCAGAGCCATCTCATAACAAGAGCTTTCTAAATATCAATTGTCTGAACACTGACAAAAATTATTATCTGATACTAAGATGCAACTTCTCTGTAATTAAAAAAAGGAGGCCTTCTGTTCTTGAAATATTCAAACTAAACAGGAAAATTTTACCTGAAGCTGTTCTCACAACCCTGTTTTTCAGCTATTATAAGTCTGTTAATGGACAATCAAGCTCATAACTGAAATACTTAAATTATGTAAAAGTATAATTCTATAACCTACAGAACTAACATTTGATGCATTTTTCCTGGTCTGTCAATGCCATGTTTTTATTACATGTATGTAAACATCATTTATTGAAGGCTTACTGAATACCCAACAATGTGTTAAAACACTGTCTTAGGACCTCCTTTTTCTAAGGGAAATGTATCTGTGTTCTGGCACTACTGCTATCCTGCTGCATGTTCCAGATTTTCAGACAGTCTCATCTGAATCTCTTCAGCCTGGGCTCCAGAGCAGAATCTGCTGGTTTCATGTTTTTCTTTTCCCTAGCAGATATAAACTCAAGTTGTACTGCTCTTTGACCTTTAATTATGCTGTTGGCATAAGATTTATATGGTTTTATTTGCTTTCCTTGCTGACCTCTGGAGCATGTGTAGAAATATTAGGATTTAAGAAGCTGCTCTTGTTCTACAGGAATTCAGAGGTCTGAAACAACCATTTTATGTTTGAAATTATTTTATGTTTTATTTAAATTTTTAACTTGCATTGCATGCTGAGTTATTATTCACTCAAAAACAAGGGGAAGGGCTTTGAAAACACATATAATATAATTGTAAGATTCGCAATCATATTATTTTTAATTAGAGAAGGGCTTATGTCTCTGAACCAAGTTACTTTTATTTTTGAGGTTCACTTACTCTGCTCTGAAAATTCTAAAATCAAAAACAAATTTAAGAACGGAAGAGTATTTTTTCATAATTTCTTCTGTCTAGCACTTCTGAATTAACTAAGAAAACAATCACTTATGTGCCTACTGAATAATGATGTGTTAGACATCAAAAATTAATTTTAATCTGTTTCTCATGTGTTTTTCCATTTCACATAGTGTTCAGATGGTTAGACTGTATTCAGATGCTTGCCTTCTTTTTAAATAAGAAATGATAAATCAAGTGAGAGTACAAAAAGAAAACAAATGACACTGGGAAAGATGATAGCATCTAATTAAACAGAAGAAAGCCCAGGAACTTATCAAAGTCATTTAAAATTTCCAATCAGCCATTGCCAATGTCTTCTTAAAGTTTAATAAGTGTGTTTTCCATTTTGTCAGCCAGGCCACTGATGATCAATTCTCTCTCTCCCAACACTGGTTTACAAGCTGCAGTGATATTGCAGTGCTTGTTAGTAGGATTACAAAAAGTAGAATCAAGATAATGTTAATCCTGCTATAGACCACAGCCATATATGCTGCTTTGGGCAAGAGAGAGTGGGGTGGGGAAGGGTGAGCACTGAGGAAGGGGGGTTACCTTAAGTAGATAAGTGTACAGCAAACAATACGTAGTTAAAATAAAAACAAGTTTTTATCAACTTGAATTTCTGGCCCCGTATCCCAGTGCAGTAAATGCTGGTAATCTGAAACAGACCACATAGGATGCTTTACCTTTTCTAAAGTAGTTAGGCTTAAATAGCTTTATGTCAAAGCAGGCCATACTCTGTTTTAATTCTTCTGTAATTTATTCAACAATAACATGAGTTTAAAATGTGATCGGTTCTATACTACAAGCTAAAGGTACATGATTAAATAAAATAGACTTTGTTTATACCTTTCCAAAGCTTACAGTCTATGAGAAAGGAAGCAATGAAACAATAATACCAAATAAATGCAATTAAAAATATTGACAAGTTTTCATGTGATAAATAGGCTATTTTGAGACACACAAATATAACAGCAGTCATGATTTAGATGAGGGATTGGAGAAGATCTCCTTGAAGGTATCCTGAAAATAAGAGTTAGCCTAAGGGAGAACAGGTAAGCAAGAATGGGGATGACATGGCAGGCGTTCAAACTTCAGCTACCCTACTTTCTAATTTGGAGCTGTGTGAAAACAAGAGAGAGAAGAAAAACAAGCAATAACAAAATGGCCCATATTTAACAGAGTAGCTCATTGGTTTGATTAATGCTCTAGCCATTTTGGTGAAATGGATAGAACCACTTTGATGAACTAAAATTTTAACACATCATCCACTTCCCAAAGTAAGTAAGGCTTATTCATTCTAAAGAATGCATAGACTACCCTCCTCGTTTTGGAGGTGTTATGTGAGGGATTAGAAAATGGTTAGAGAGTAGCTTCGAATTACTTCTCATGGAAGCAACATGCTGGATTTGAGCAGATGGTCTATCAGAAAGAAACATCTAGAGGCATCCTTCACATTTCTGGTCCTTCCTTAATTGTCTGCAGTCACATCTCCTTCTCCTTCTTGTCCCACTGAAGACAGTATTCTTCTTTAGACTGATAATCCTTCTACCTGTCTTCTAGATTCCATATATTATCATTTCTTCAAGGATATTGCTTCATCAGTCTCATGTGTCATTATCTACTCCCTCTCTACTGTTTCTTTCACCTTCAGCAATTAATAAAATATTCATTTAAACTACTAAAATCTTCAAAAACAACTCTTCTTTAATTCTGCATCTTCCCCACCCTGCTACCACCATCAACAGCAATCTTGCCATTCCTTTCATGCGTTTTATTCCTCAGTTTCTTTGGAAAGTAATATAAACTCTCTACCTCTACTTCTTAATCCCTATGCATTTCTCAACTTACTGGAATTTTTAAATTATTCTCTAGTCACTCCACTAATAAAAGCAATCACTGCCATCAACAAGGTCGTCTAATTTTTCAAATCCAATTGTAACTTTTCTGGGATCATTTTACATGACCTCTGAAACCCCCAAACTTGTTGGTCACCTCCATTTCCCTGAAATTCCTTTCTCCCTTGATTTCTATGACCCCTCTCAAGATGTTCCTTGCTTATCTTTCCCTGCTGCAAAATCTTCTTTTGGTGCTTTCCAGAACTTACTAAAACTTTTCAAATACATGTATATTTGGAAAATAAATGTTGTTCTGTAAGTGCTCCCAATCTTTTCTCTTCTGTCTTCCAACAAAAGAGGTTCTGACTGCACTTTATTAGTCTTTCTGTTGCCATCAGCTCTATGAAAGGAGACAGACTTTCACAGCATGTTTTTTTTTCATCCTAGTCCACGTTGAATTAGGGAAAGAGGAAGAAGTAAACAAATAAGAGAAATATATTCTTGCTTAAGAAATAGTTCTTGGCAGAGTGTCTAGAGAGGATAGCAGAGAAGATTAGGGTTCAATTAAAAAGTTTGGAAAAGATAAGCTAAAAATAATCATTTGGTGAAAAGAAAGTGCATGGGAAAATGGCATTTTAAACAAGTTTCTCTAAATGAAATGTATCTTTGCCAGAGTTTGATAAACTTATGTAAAAACTCCAATTATTTTGAAGTTCATTTGGTTCATGGGCTGTGTTTCTTGTACTAAACCACAACTCTCAGAATAGAATGTGTGTTTCATTTATTCAATTTTGTTATCCACAGGTTAGAACATATGATGCTTCATTTTGTGAAAATTCACTGAGCTGTGTACTTTTATGATTTGTACACTTCTCTGTAAGCTATACTTCAACAAAGAGTTTATTTTTAAATATTTTTTTTTCTCGTGGTGATTCATGGCAGCTCTTCCTAAATTTATATATCCTACTCAGATTCAGCTTTTGAGCTCAAGACATAAATTTTCAACTACTTAGCAAATAATCCCAATCCCATGAACCACAGACAACTATATACAACATGTTCAAGTGGAAAACTTGTTTTCACTCATCTGTATTCTACTTCTGTAAGCAGGATCACAATATAGCCAGTTTTTCGGAACATATATTTCTTTTCCATATAATCCAGGTTCTGAGGCAGGCCCAGATTATCCCCATTCCTTCTTCCACATTAACACATCTATCATCTCAGTTAGTTCATACAATATTTACAATCCAAAAGAGTATACACATCTGGTCTTTTTAAGGGCAGTTATATATTCCACTATCCATTCTTGTCAATCCTTCCACAAAAATCCTGTTTTTTCTTTTTAATCTAAACATATTTCTGTCCATTCAGTTTCTTCAGCAGAACATAATAGCATCTAACACTCATTTGGTTTTGCCAAATGATGGAGGCTATTGTGAAAACTTTGCAGCTCTTAACTGATTTAATCCTTAGCAAAATTTATAAGGAAAATATTATTATTATTATCTCAGTTTGATAGATATAAATCTGATGCATCAAAAGATTTCATAATAGCTAACAATGGGTAGAACTTGGATTTGAACCAAGGCAGTATGACTTCAGAATCTCAGCTTTCAAGACCCAGTACATTTTGTTCTTTCCAACCTTCCTTTTATTGACTTCTTTTGCATTTCCTAAAAATATCATGTTTTCTATCTCTGAGAGCTTTCAGATTATTTTCCACTCACTTCAAATACTCTCCTCATAATCATGGCCGTGCAAATCTTGTCTACCTGAATAACTTCTCTTTCACAAAGTAACACATATTATCTTCTTGCAAACTGTCTCCTGACATCCCCATCTTTATCTTATGAGATGACAGGGATACCCTTACCACTCCTTTTTTTTTAACCTGCCATTATAATTGTTTTCCCTTTTACTTGTTGCCCTTATTAAGAAAACTTCATGAAGCTAATTAGTGTTTAATGATAATAATCTATGCACTATGTGATATACAATTAATGATATAAAATTATTGTCTAATAAATCGATAAAGTTACAGAGCAATAATATTTCTGTGACTAATTAATGGTGAAATAAAAACTCAGATAATTCAAACCAACCAGGGGCTGATGGGATCCCCCAGCACAGATTGCTCCACCAAAACACGGCCAGACTGCTTCTTTAAGCAGGTCCCTGCTCTCTTCCTCCTCACTGGGCGGGACTTCCCTACTGGGGCCTCTAGTGGCTAGATGTTCCCACTAGTGGCTAGATGAACCCACCGGCTGACAGAGATGATCCCTGGCTGACAGAGATGTGAATTCTCCCTAGGATGGAGTTATCAGAGGGAGGAGCAGACCAATATCTTTGCTGTTCGAGAAACTCAGATGTTCTGTGGGCTTTGGAGAGCCCAAGATGACCAGAGCAGAAGTAGGACCCCAGCACAGCACAGCTGCTCTACAAAAGCGTGGCCAGACTGCTTCTTTAAGCGGGTTCCCAATTCTGTTTCTCCTCACTGGGCGGAACCTCCCATCTGGGGCCTCCAGCCAACACACTGGTGTTCTGTGGCTGAAAGATTAAAATTTTCCCTGGGAAGGAGTTCCCAGGGGGAGGAGCGGGCCCCCATCTTTGTTGTTTGGGCTTTGAAAAGCTCAAGCTGACCTGAGAAGGGAGCAGTATGGAAACACAGCACAGCTGCTCTTTCACAGCTGTGTAAGTGTGGCCAGACTGCTTCTTTAAGCAAGTCCCTGATTTATTCCTCCTCACTGGGCAGGACCTCCCAACCGGGGTCTCAAGCCAACTCCACCACACACAGGCTCAAAATAAAGGGATGGAGAAAAATCTACCAAGTAAATGGAAAACAGAAAATAGCAGAGATTGAAATTCTAGTTTCTGAAAGAAACAGGCTTTGAACCAACAAAGATCAAGAAACACAAAGAAGAGCTTACATAATTGTAATGGGATAAACTGAACAAGAAGAGCTAACTATCCGAAGTATATCTATATCTATCTGTCTGTCAATCAATTGACAGATAGATATGCACTTAGCACAGGAGCACCCAGATTCATAAAGCAAGTTCTTAGAGACCTTCAAAGAGACTTAGACTCCCCCACAATAATAGTGGGAGACATTAAAAACTCACTGACAATATAAGACAGATCATCAAGATAGAAAATTAACAAAGATATTAATGAACTGAGCTCTGCACTGGGTCAAATGGACATGGTAGATATCTACAGAGCTCTCCACCCCAAACCAACAGAATATACATTCTTCTAATTGCCACACTGCACCTACTCTAAAGTTGGTCACACAATCGGAGGTAAAACACTGCTCAGCAAATGGAAAAGAACTGAAATCATAACAAACAGTCTCTCGGACCACAGTACAATCAAATTAAAAATCAGGACTAAAAACTTCACTCAAAACCAAACAATTACATGAAAATTGAATGACCTGCTCCTAAACGACTTTTGGGTAAATAATGAAATTAAGGAAGGCATCAAGAAGTTCTTGAAAATAATAAAAACAAAGATACAACATACCGGAATCTCTGAGACACAGCTGAGGCAGCAGTAAGATAAAAATTTATGGCATGACATGCCAACATCAAGAGTTAGATAGATCTCAAGTTAACAATCTAACATCACAACTAAAAGAACTTGAGAACCAAAAGCAAACAAATTCCAAAGCTAGCAGAAGACAAGAAATAAACAAAATCAGAGATGAAGTGAAGGAGATAGAGACATGAAAAACTATTCGAAAGATCAACGAATCCAGGAGATGTTTTTTGAAAAAATTAATAAAACAGACCACTAGCTAGATTAATAAAGAAGAAAAGGAAGAAGATTCAAATAAACCCAATAAGAAACAATAGGGGAAATATTACCACTGACCCCACAGAAATAAAATCATCACAGAATATTATAAACACCTTTATGCACATAAACTAGAAAATCTAGAATAATTAATAAATTTCTGGACACATAAACCCTCCAAAGACTGAACCAGGAAGAAATTGAATCCTTGAACAGACCAATAACAATTTCTGAAATGGAGGCAGTATTAAATAGCCTACCAGCTAAAAAAAAAAAAAAAAAAAAAGCCCAGGACCAGAGAAATTTACAACTGAATTCTACCAGTGTACAAAGAGGATCTGGTACCATTCCTACAGAAAGTATTTCAAAAAATTAAAAAGGAAGGATTCCTCCCTAATTTATTCTGTGAGTCCAGCATCTTCCTGATACCAAAACCTAGGAGAGATACAAGAAAAGAGAACTTCAGGCCAATATCCTTGATGAGCACTGATGCAAAAATCTTCAACAAAATACTGGCAAATTGAATCCAACAGCACATCAAAAAGTGTATCCACCATGATCAGGTAGGCTTCATCACTGAGATGCAAGGTTAGTTCAACATACCCAAATCAATATATGTGATTCATCACATAAACAGAACTAAAGACAAAAATATATGACATCTCAATGGAGGCAGAAAAGACTTTTGATAAATTTCAACATCCATTCGTGTTCAAAACTCTCAAAAAACTAGGTAATGAAGGAACATAACCCAAAATAATAAGAGCCATATACGACAAACCCACAGCCAACAGCATACTGAATAGACAAAAACTGGAAGCATGTCCCTTGAAAACTGGCACAAGGATACCCTCTCTCACCACTCATATTCAACATAGTATTGGGAGTTGTGGCCAGGGCTATCAGGCAAGAGAAAGAAAGAAAAGACATTCAAATAGGAAGAGAGGAAGTCAGACTATCCCTGTTTGCAGATGACATGATCCTATATCTAGAAAACCCAACCGTCGCAGCCCAAAAGTTTCCTAAACTGATAAGCAACCTCTGTGAAGCCTCAGCATACAAAACCAATGGACAAACATCACTAGCATTGCTATACACCAACAACAGTCAAGCCATGAGCCAAATCAGGAATGTACAAGTTCTGTACAAGATCCCATTCCCAACTACCACGAAAAAGAACAAAATACCTAGCAATACAGCTAACTAGGGGAGTAAATATCTCTACAAGAAGAACTGCTAAACATTGCTCAAAGAAGTGAGAGATAACACAAATGGGAAAACATTTGATGCTCATAGATAGGAAGACCCAACCAATATTGTTAAAATGACCATATTACCCAAAGCAATTCATAGCTTCAGTTCTATTCCCCTTAAACTATCATTGACATTCTTCACAGAACTAGAAAAAACTATTTTAAAATTCATATAGAACCAAAGAAAGAGCCCGAAGAGCCAAGGCAGTCCAAAGCAAAAAGAAAGAAGCTGGAGGCATCACGCCACCTGACTTCAAACTATACTACAAGGCTACAGTAACCAAAACAGGATTGTACAGGCACAAGAACAGAAACATGGGCCAATGGAACAGAATAGAGAACCCAGAAATAAAACTGTGCACCTACAACCATCTGATCTTGGACAAACCTGACAAAAACAAGCAATGAGGAAATGATTCCCTTTTCAGTAAATGGTGCTGGGAAAACTGGTACACATATGCAGAAGACTGAAGTTGAATCCTTCCTGATTTAATTCTCAGCTTGGTCACTGGTTGGTGTATAGCAGTGCTACTGATTTGTGTGCATTGATTTTGTATCCAAAAACTTTACTGAATTAATTTATCAGATCTAGGAGTTTTTTGCATTAGTCTTTAGGATTTTCTAGGTATACAGTCATATCATTGGTTAACATAGACAGTTGGACTTCCTTTTTACCAATTTGGATTTCCTTTATTTCTTTCTCTTGCCTGATTGCTCTGGCTAGAACTTCCAGTACTATGTTGAATAGAAGTGGTGATAGTGGGCATCCTTGTCCTCTTACAGTTCTCAGGGAGAATATTTTCAACTTTTCCCCATTCAGTACAATGTCGGCTGTGGGATTGTCATAGATTGCTTTTATTACCTTAAGATATGTCCCTTCTATGTCAATTTGCTGAAGGTTTTAATCATAAAGTGATGCTGGATTGTGTCAAATGGTTTTTCTGCATCTATTGAGATAATCATATGATTTTTGTTTTTAATTCTGTTTATGTGGTGTATCACATTTATTGGCTTGCAAATGTTAAACCATCACTGCATCTCTGGTATAAAACCCACAGCTGCAAAATAAAATAAAGCAAAATAAAATACTTATAAATATACCTAAGAAGGGAGGTGAAAGATCTCTACAAGCATATTAGTCTGTTTTCACACTGCTCATAAAGACATACTCGAGACTGGGAAGAAAAATAGGTTTACCCCTACCATGAGAACAGCATGGGGGAAACTGCCCCTCATGCTTCAAATTATCTTCAAATTATCTCCCACCAGGTCCCTCCCACAACATGTGGGAATTATGGGAATACAATTCAAGATGAGATTTGGGTGGGGACACAGAGCCAAACCATATCATTCTGCCTCTGGCCTCTCCAAATATCACGTCCTCACATTTCAAAACCAATCATGCCTTCCCAGCAGTCCCCCAAAGTCAACTCATTTCAGCATTAACTCAAACGTCCACAGTCCAAAGTCTTATCTGAGACAAGGTAAGTCCCTTCCACCTATGAGCCTGTCAAATCAAAAGGAAGTTAGTTACTTCCTAGATACAATGGGGGTATAGGCATTGGGTAAATACAGCCATTCCAAATGGGGGAAATTGACCAAAACAAAGGGGCTACCAGTCTCATGTAAGTCTGAGATCCAGCAGGACAGTGAAATCTTAAAGCTCCAAAATGATCTCTGACACCATGTCTCGCATCTGGGTCACACTGATGCAAGAGATGGGTCGTCATGCTCTTGGTCAGCTCCACCCCTGTGGCTTTGCAGAGTACAGCCTCCCTCCCAGCTGCTTTCATGGGTTGGTGTTGAGTGTCTGCAGCTTTTCAAGGTGCACAGTGCAAGCTGTCAGTGGATCTACCATTCTGGGGTCCGGAGGACGGTGGCCCTCTTCTCACAGCTCCACTAGGCGATGGCCAGTAGGGACTCTCTGTGGGGGCTCTGACCACACATTTCCCATCTGCACTGCCCCAGCAGAGGTTATCCATGAGCACCCCGCCCCTGCAGCAAACATCTGCCTGGGCATCCAGATGTATCCATTTCCATACATCTTCTGAAATCTGGGTGAAGATTCCCAAACCTCAATTGTTGACTTCTGTGTACTTGCAAGCTCAACACCGTATGGAAGCTGCCAAGGTTTGGGACTTGCACCCTCTGAAGCCATGGCCTGAGCTCTATGTCGGCCCCTTTGAGCCATGGCTGGAGCAGCTGCGACCCAGGGCACCAAGTCCCTAGACTGCACACAGCACGGGGACCCTGGACCTGGCCCATGAAACCATTTTCTCCTAGGCCTCCTGGCTTGTGATGGGAGGGGCTTCCATGAAGACCTCTGACATACCCATTGTCTTGGGGATTAATATTCGACTCCTCATTACTTATGCAAATTTCTGCAGCCAGCTTGAATTTCTCCTCAAAAAATGATGTTTTCTTTTCTATCGCATTCTCAGGCTGCAAATTTTCAAAACTTTACACTGTGCTTCCCTTTGAAAACTGAATGCTTTTAACAGCACCCAAGTCACATCTTGAATGCTTTGCTGCTTAGAAATTTCTTCCACCAGATACCCAAAATCATCTCTCTCAAGTTCAAAGTTCTACAAATCTCTAGGGCAGGGGCAAAATGCTGCCAGTCTCTTTGCTAAAACATAACAAGAGTCACCTTTGTTCCAGTTCCCAACAAGTTCCTCATCTCCATCTGAGACCGCTTCAGACTGGACCTTACTGTTCACATCAGTATCAGCATTTTTGTCAAAGCCATTCAACAAGTCTCTAGCAATTTCCAAACTTTCCCACATTTTCCTGTCTTCTTCTAAGCCCTCCAAACTGTTTCAACCTCTGCCTGTTACCCAGTTCCAAAGTCATTTCCACATTTTGGGGTATCTTTTCAGCAACATCCCACTCTACTGGTACCAATTTACTGTATTAGTCTGTTTTCATGCTGCTGATAAAGACATATGAGAGAGTGAGAAGAAAAAGAGGTTTAATTGGATTTACAGTACCACATGGCTGGGGAGGCCTCAGAATCATGATCAGAGGCAAAAGGCAATTCTCACATGGTGGCAGCAAGAGAAAATGAGGAAGATGCAAAAGCAAAAACCCCTGATTAAACCATCAGATCTCATGAGACTTATTCACTACCACTGGAAGAGTATGGGGGAAACTGCCCCCATGATTCAAAGTATCTGCCACTGAGTCCCTCCTACAACACGTGGGAATTATGGGAGTATAATTCTAGATGAGATTTGGATGGGGACACAGAGTCAAATCATATCAAAAATGAAAACTACAAAACACTGCTGAAAGAAATCATAGACAACACAATCAAATAGGAAGAAATCACATGCTTATTGATGGGTTGAATCAATATTGTGAAAATGACCATGCTGCCAAAAGCAATCTATAAATTCAATGCAATTCCCATCAAAATACCATCATTATTCTTCACAGAACTAGAGAAAACATTCCTAAAATATATATGGAACCAGAAAAGAGCCCACATAGCCAAAGAAAGACTAAGCAAAACGAACAAGTCTGGAGGAATCACACTACCTGATTTCAAGCTATACTATAAGGCCATAGTCACCAAAACATCATGGTACTTGTATAAAAATAGACACATAGACCAATGGAACAGAAAAGACAACCCAAAAAATAAAGCCAGATATTTACAGCCAACTGTTCTTCAACAAAGCAAACAAAAACATAAAGTGGGGAAAGGACAAAGGGTGCTGGAATAATTGGCTAGCAACATGTAGAAGAATGAAACTGGATGCTCATCTCTCACCTTATACAAAAATTAACTCAAGATAGATTAAGGACTTAAATCTAAGACATGAAACTATACAAATTCTAGAGGATAACAGTGGAAAACCCCTTCTAAACATTGGCTTAAGGCAAGGATTTCATGGACCAAGAACCCAAAAGCAAATGCCGTAAAAACAAACATAAATAGCTGGGACTTAATTAAACTAAAGAGCTTTTGCATGGCAAAAGGAACAGTCAGCAGAGTAAACAAACAACCCACAGAGTTGGAGAAAATCTTCAAAATCTATACATCTGACAAAGGACTAATATCCAGAATCAACAAACTCAAACAAACCAGCAAGAAAAAAGCAAATAATACCATCAAAAAGTGTGCTAAGGATATGAATAAACAATTCTCAAAAGAAGATACACAAATTACCAACAAACATATGAAAAATACTGTTCAAAATCACTAATGATCAGGGAAATGCAAAATAATCAAAACCACAGTGCAATATCACCTTACTCCTGTGAAAATGTCCATAATCAAAAAATCAAAAAACAATAGATGTTGGCGTGGATGCGGTGACCAGGGAACACTTCTACACTGCTGGTGGGAATGTAAACTAGTATAACCACTATGGAAAACATAGTGGAGATTCCTTAAAGAACTAAAAATAGAACTACCATTTGATCCAGCAATCCCACTACTGGATATCTACCCAGAGAAAAAGAAATTGTTATACGAAAAAGATACTTGCACACGCATGTCTATAGCAGCACAATTTGCAATTGCAAAATCATGGAACCAATCCGATTGCCCATCAATCAATGAGTGGATAAAGAAACTGTGGGGGGTGTGTGTGTGTGTATATATCATATCTCTATATATATCATATATATCTATCATATATATCACATATGCATGTCTCATATATATCATATATTATATATCACAGATCTATGATATGATACATATATGATGAAATACTGCTCAGTCATAAAAAGGAACCAGTTAAAGGCATTTGCAGTGACCTGGGTGAAATTGGAGACATATAATTACAAAGGGAGTAATTCAGGAATGGAAAACCAAACATCATATGTTCTCACTGATATATGGGAGCTAAGCTATGAGGACACAAAGGCATAAGAATAATACAATGGACTTTGGAGATTTGGGAGGAAGGGTGGGAGGGGGGCGAGGGATAGAAGGCTACAAGTAGGGTGCAGTGTATACTGCTCAGGTGATGGGTGCACCAAAATCTCACATATCACTGCTAAAGAACTTCCTCATGTAACCAAACACCACCTGTACCCCAATAACCTATGGAAAGATAAAAAATAAATTTAAACAATTTTTTAAAAGATGGATTAAATGCTTAAATGTAAAATCCAAAACTATAAAAACCCCAGAAGGCAATACCATTCAGGACATAGGCACAGGCAAAGATTTCATGACAAAGATGCCAAAAGAAATGGCAAGAAAAGCGAAAACTGACAAATGGGATCTAATTAAACTAAAGAGCTTCTGTACAGCAAGGACAACTGTTAACAGAGTAAACAGACAGCCTATAGAATGGGAGAAAAATTTTTGCAAACCATGCATCTGACAAAGGTCTAATATCCAGCATCTATAAGGAACTTAAACAAATTTATAAGAAAAAAACCAACCCTATGAAAAATAGGCAAATGGCATGAACAGACACTTTTCAAAAGAAAACATACCAGCGGCCAACAATCATGAGAAAAAGCTCAACATCACTGATCATTAGTGAAATTATAATCAAAACCACAGTGAGATACCATCTAACACCAGTCAGAATGGCTACTATAAAAAAGTAAAAAAATAAGACATGTTGGTAAGGTTGTGGAGGAAAAGGAACATATATACACTGTTGATGGAAGTGTAAATTAGTTCAGCCATTGTGGAAGACAGTGTGGCAATTCCTCAAATACCTAAAGACGGAAGTACCATTTGACCCAGCAATCCCATCACTGGGTATTTACTCAAAGGAATATGAAAGGTTCTATTGTAAAGACACAGTATGTTGATTACATCACTATATACAATAGCAAAGACAGGGAATCAACCTAAATATCCACCAATGATAGACTGTATAATGAAAATGTGGTACATATACACCATGGAATACTATGCAACCATAAAAAAGAACGTTAATAGTGCTCCAATAAACATGGGAGTGCAGATATCTCCTAGATATACTGATTTCGCTTTTTTTTTTTTTTTTTTGGCTGTAATTTCCATTCCTGTATATACCTAGCAGTGAGATTGATGGATTGTGTGGTAGCTTTATTTTTAGATTTTTGAGAAACCTACAAATTGTTCTCCATAGTAGTTGTACTAACTTACATTCCCACCAACAGTGTAGAAGGTTTCTCTTTTTTCTACATCCTTTCCAGCATTTATTATTGCCTGTCTTTTGGATATAAGCCATTTTAACCGGGGTGAGAGGATATGTCATTGTAGTTTTGATTTGCATTTCTCTGATAATCAATGATGTTGACCACCTTTGCATGTACCTCTTTGCCATTTATGTGTCTTCTTTTGAGAAACATCTATTCAAATCTTTTGCCTATTTTTAGTTTATTAGATTTATTCTTATAGAGTTGTTTGAGCATTTTCAATATCCTTGCTATTAATTCCTTGTCAGATGTATACTTTGCAAATTTTTTCTCCCACTCTGTGGGCTGTCTCTTGACTTTGCTGATTGTTTCCTTTGCTGCACAGAAGATTTTCAACTTGATGTGATCCCACTTGTTCATGTTTGCTTTGGTTGCTATGGTTGTGGTGTTTTGCTCAGGATATCTTTGCCCAAACAAATGTCCTGGAAATGTTCTCTAATGTTTTCTTGTAGCAGTTTCATAGTTTGAGGTTGTAAGTTTCAGTTTTTAATTAATTTGGATTTGATTTTTGTATAGGGAAAAAGATAGGGGTCAAATTTCCTTCTTATGCATGTTGATACTCAATTTTCCCTGCATCATTTATTGAAAAGACTACACTTTCCCCGGTGTATGTTCCTGGGAATTATTGTCAAAAATGAGTTTGCTGTACATGCATGGATTTGTTTCTCGGTTCTCTGTTCTGTTCCATTGGTCTATGTGTTTGTTTATTAACTTATCTTTGATGGTAATTTTATTTCAATTGAATGAATGAATATTTGAACCAGTGTGAAATTTGTCCTGTCAAAAATGTCAGCTTCAGGAAGAATACAAGTGCAACAGTAAATAAAATGTTTTAAAAAGCAGCATCTAAGCAGGCAAACCAGTCAAGCTATCTAGGATATTAGGGGGTCGCAGAGGCTGAAAACTACATTTCACTGATATTAGATGCTATCAGTTCAAAGGGAGATATCTCCACCAGTGTTTCATCATTTCTAGTTCTCTTGTAACAAATACATAAATACATACAAACATAAAAATACAAAAATAAATGTCATAACTTCTCTAGTATTGTGCCAATGGTGCTAAACACATTTTACTAGAAATTCTTTTAGAAAATAAACTATTTTTATGGATTACATATATAGTATGTATTATTAACAATTTCATCTAATTTGATTTATAGAGATACATTTAAATCATTTTAAAGCTCAATTCAAAATAACTAAGAAAAAGCATCAGTTTCAGAAATGCAGTACTGGTAATGTATTAGTATGTGTGAAGTTTTTGTTGTTTAAGACATTAACATCAAAATAAATGCATGATTCCATAAAGAAGTACTCTATGATTTTGACAAATTTGTTCAAACAAGAATTCAGGTTGACATGGAGAAATTACTTTAGAAAAATAGTAGAAATATCCTATAGGTTTTACCTATTTTCTTTTCTCTTATCTGTGTGTGTGGTGTTTGTATATTTATATTTCCTGTCATAATGCTTTGTAAATATATCCTAATAGAGGGAAAAGTCCAACCAAACCAAATAATATGAAACAACAGTTTTTATAAACTTATCAGAATACATCATGTAGATTTGAGTTGAGCAAGCCTAACCACAGAAACAAAATACACAGATCATACAACAATTCTACATATAGTGTTGAAAAATGATACTCAAATTGTCCATTACCTTTTGTATTAAAAAAAAAAAAAAAGAATCCTATGCTCTCACATGGCAAATCTAAGAACTGTTTACCATCAAGTCCAAATCTCATCTGTTTTTTCTGTTTTTAATTTCACATTTTCAAGTAGCTCTGGCAAATTATCTTGATAGCTATGTATGCTCATAATATTTCTTAAACCATATTTCATACTCTTAAGTTATCAAAGTATTGCAAATCATTCCTTGGACTTTTTTTTCATGATACGTATTAACCTTAACCTAAACAAAAGTAAATAGGATCTATTAAAGCTCCTAAGAGGAAAATAATTTTCTTCTCAGCTCAGTGAATTCATTGCAAACAGAACCAATATTGTGGCCTAATATGAGTAGTGAACAATTTGTACAGTGTTGACTCATCTACAAATCTCCATTTACTTAGCAGTAAATCAATGTAATCTAGACTGAAACCCACGGTTTTGCTTTAGTCATAGTGAAGACTATACATCCAGCTTTGTTCATGTTGTTTGATCCCCTAATTAGAATACGAAATATAGAGTTTTAGTGACCCAGTAGAAAAATTAATGGAGAGAAAATTTAAATACCCCATGATCAAGTTTGAATGCTTTATATTTCAGGATTCTATATGGGATACAAAAGCTGCATAATACTTTGAGTCAGAACACTGATTCACTTGGATTCAATAAAAATTTTAAATCCTATTACATGCCAGAGTCTGTGCTAAGTACTGTAAAAACATACCAATAAAAAAAGTAAGAAATCTTGCCTACAGTGAGCTCATGGAATAGTATATGAGAAAATATATACCCGATGACTAATGAAATTTAATGGGATAAGGGCCATGGAAGAATTTCAAATTGCAATAGATAGGCAGATGATGGAAATATTTGCGTTGTCTCTCAGTGCTGCAAAATGGTTCATTTAGGGGAAAGTGGCATTTGAGGAGTCCTTCAATGAATGACATCTCTTTCAAAGATGGAGGTGGAGGAAAGAGCAATGCAGAAAGATTCATTTTCAAGGCATAAGTAGTAAAACGACTTTAGGACATAGTGAAATATTCCCTCTGCCAGGATTATTGTGGAAGAAAATTGAAAACAGGTCTTGGAAGGGAATGGCATATTGCCATCTGTAGAAAATGGTAATTAATAGTATATACAGAAATAAGCAAAACATTTTATTAAAAAAAGGGTGTGACGTGGTCAGAATTAATTTGAAGATTATTTTCTTGCTAGCTTCTATGAACTGTTAATGTGAAAAATGAGCCTGTACCTCAGCAAAAAAATCATAATTGGTCAAAATTATTTAAAACAAACTTTTAACCCCCTTACTCATAGGACAGAAGCTCTACTCCAGGCACAACAGGCTAAGAATACTGGGGACCTAGTGGCCCTTGTCCTAGCTACTCATTGGCTGAAAGTTCCACACTAGGAGAAGCAAGTGAGAAAGGCCAGAGGCTGCTATGCTACCCAGTGTTCTGCAGGGCTGTCATGCTAGTTATCTGCTGCAGAGCCAGTGCTCAGAGAGTTTGCCAAGTGAGAAGAGGCAGTCAGTAAGAAAAGAGACCTCCAAATCCCTCTCCGAAGGAAACGACTTTATTGAAAACAGAGATTGAGACAAGCCTAAAGCTGCTATCAACAACAATGGAGATTTTGGTGGTGAGCAGAGAAGAAGTTAGTAGCTCAGTGAGATTGTCAAGCTAAACCACAAGCCAGGTAGTTTACCAGAGAAGCAGAGAAAGAGACACCCTCTGTAGTGAGAACAAAGCTCAAAGTCTAGCCTCAAAAAGTATTCCTAGAAAGTTTCCTGAATTTAATTGGATCTGACTGTGGTAAAATTTATGATTCAAAGTATTGTCAAAAAATGTACTCAATAAAACGCTAGCAAACTACATCATGCAACATATAAAACAGAGTATACATAGTGACTATGTACAATTTTTATCTCCGGAATTCAAGGTTAATTTAATGTCCAAGAAACAATAAACGTAAAGCATTTGATATTTGATATTATCAAAAAATAGAGGACAAAAAATACAATCATCTCAAAAATGCAGGAAAATTTTTTGAAACTATTCTACATTGATTCATGACAAAAACACTCAACAAATCAGGAATAGAAGAAAACTTATTCAACCTGGCAAAGTATCTATGAAACTTTCACAGATATCCTCATATTTAATAGTGAAACACTGAATTCTTTCCCTAAAAGATCAAAAACAAGATAAATATGGCAATTCCTACCACTTCTATTCAACATTTTACTGGAGGTCCTAGTCAAGTTACTTAGCAAAGAAAATGAAATGAAAGGCATCCAAGTGGATAAAGAAGAAATAAAACTGTCTCTATACATGGATAATATAATCTTGCATACTGAAAATCCTACAGAATCCACTAAAACAGCAAATAGAACAAATAAATTACTAAGGTTGCATGATACAAAATCAATACAGAAATGCCAATTGCATTTCTGTGTACTAGAAATATCTATCATATTATTATATAGTAGTAATGAGTCATCCTAAAATTAAAATTAGGAAGTAATTTTATTTGCAATGGCATTCAAAAGAATAAGATATTTAAAAATGAATTTAACAAAAAGTATAAAACTTAAACTCTGAAAACAGCATTACATTGCTGAAAGACACAAAAATCCTAAATAAATGAAAAAGCATCTCATAATCATAGAAAAGAAGACTTCATATTGTTAAGATGGCAATACTTCCCAAATTTACCTGCCTAGTAAGTGTAATCCCTATTAAAATCCCAGCTAGCTCCTTTGCAGAAATTGACAAATTTATCCTAAAATTAATATGGACATTCAAGGCATGCAGAATAGCCAAAACAATCTTTAAAAAGACCAAAGTTGGAGCTGACACTTCTACACTTCAAAGCTTAAAACAAAGCTACAGTAATCAAAAGAATATGGTCCTGGCATAGAGCTGGGCATATATATCAATGGAATATAATTTAGAGTCCAGAAATCTACCTTCCCATTTATGCTTAGTTGATCAGTAGAGATCCCAAGACAATTCAATGGGAAACAATATTCTTCAGCAAATGGAGCTGGGACAACTGAATATCCACATGCATTAGAATGAAGATAGATGTATACCTCATACCATATGCAAAAATTAAGTCAAAATGGAAGTATAAAAGCTAAAGGTTTAAACTTTTGTGATCTCAAAATAGGTAATGGTTTCTTAAATATAACACCAAAAGCAAAGGACAAGCAACAAAAGATAAAATAGATAAATTGACTTCACTGAAAAATGTTTTTGAAAGTTTGTGTTTCAAAGGACACCATCACAAAAGTGAAAAGACAATCCACAGAATGGAAGAAAATAGTTGTGAATTATGTATCTGATAAGGGGATTGTATACAGAATATTTGAAGAACTCTAACAAATCAATAATACGTAGATAAATAGCCCAATCTTTAAGTGGGCAAAAGATCCGAGTAAACATTTCTCCAAAGAAGATATACAAATTACAAGTAAACACATAAACATTGTTTGATATCATTAACCATCAGGGAAATGCAAATTAAAACCACAATGAGATACAACTTCACATAGTATGATTATTATAAAAAAGACACATAATAACAAGTGTTGGTGAGGATGTGGAGAATTAGAATCCTCCTACACTGCCATTGGACATGTAAAATGGTGTCACTGCTTTGAAAAGCAATCTCACAGTTCTTCTAAAAGTTAAATATGAAGTTAGCATATGACCCAGCAACTTTGCTCCTAGGCAAATACCCAAGAAAAATGAAAATGTATGTCAAACAAAAATTATACAAAAATGTTCATAACAGCAATATTCATAGTAGCAAAAAATTGAAAACCCTCCCAAATGTCTACCAACTGATAAATGGATAAATAAAATATGGCATAGCTATACAAAGGAATATTGCTTGGCAATAAAAAGAAATGAAATACTAACACATGCTACAACATGGAAAATCCTTAAAAACATTATGATAAATGAAAGAAACCAGTCACGAAAGACCACATATTCTATGATTCGATTTATACAACCCAAAATAAATTTGTCCAAAATAGACAAATCTATACACACATGGTAAATTTGTGGTTATCAATACCACTGGGAGTTACGGGGAGGAAAACTAGGGAATACCTAATAGGCATGGTGTTTTGGGGGGATTGATGACAATGTTTTGAAATTGATTGTGGTGATGGTTGTACGAATGTGTGAATATACAAAAAGCCACTGAATTATTCACTTTAAATGGATTAATTGTATGGTATGTGACTTATATCAAAATAAAGCTTTTATTATAAACAAGAAGGATATCCTACATCAGTGTAGAGAATGGAGGGAATAAGCTAGAAGAAAGAGGGGCCATGAGAAGATTAATATATTTCTTCTGATGGGACACATTGAAAATAGGATCCAGACAAACGTAAGCAAAGTCATATATCAGATGCAAAGCATACTTGTGAATAGATGAAAGATGTTTCTCAATTGAGAAATCATCAATAGGTTTGTACTTGATATTTTTTCTCATACAAAATACTGTATTACTAAGAGAAGTAATTTATGTTTCAAAAGATAGTTGAAAACAACTTCAGCTTTTAACTTTTTGATTTCTAGAAATTATCATATTTTGGTCTGTGTTTATTGCATTACACTTGCAATGTCACCGTGACAGTTCTTTCCTCTTAGAAAGTTGCACTTTATAAAATAGAGCATATTTGTTTTTCCATTTGCAAATAAAGACAGACATCTGAAATTTTACAACCATGTTCTATTCATTTGATTATTCAAGTAATAAAATAAAAGTTTTCTGGGTATTACAGCAAGAACAAACTCTTCATGTTTCCATAGTGACAATTAAGGGAAAAGTTCGATGAAATTGAAGTTCATAGAAGATTTTTAAAAATTAAGAATGCTTGGAATTATTTATGAAGAAATACTAAACAAGAGAGCCTAAATATGGAAAGCTTAGAAAAACAGAAAATTAAGCTGAAACGCACTTATATACAAATATCTGAGAGATGTCAAAAGAGAGAGCAGTGATACATAGAAGCCAAAAATAAAGTGAAATAATAAAACAATGTCATGTTAATAAAGAAAATAACATCAAAATAAAAACTAAAAGAGTAAGTTAATTGATAGTATAAACTGTAGCAAAAAAATCTGATATTAAAAATTATTGCTAGATTATAAATTATGAAAAATTATTTTATTGTACATTAGTAGAGAAGAACAAAGTTATGGCAATTATGACCTTTAAGAAACAACATTAGCATACTTTCTATTACTTTAAGAAGCAAAGAATGGGGCAATTGAGCAAAGAGATACACATTCTATGCTGATAATCACTTTTCAGAGATATGACTTTGTGAGATATTACATAACCTCGGCAAGTTCCTTTCCAATATCCATGTCTCCTAATATTGACTTCTATGGCCAGCATAAATTGAGTGAAGATTGTTTTTATACAGTAATGCAATCTCTTTCATTATAGAGTGAAGTGAGTTTTGGGAGCATTACTTGGAACACACGATTCTTATTCATTGTATTTCACTTGCTAATCGCAATAATGGATATGCAAAATTTCTGTTGCACCTATATCTTTCCTAATATGGGAATAATATATGCCTTATGACACAGGGACAATAGTGAACGTTCAAAGGTTTTTGAATATCCATTTTTTCCTATAACTGGCCATTAACTTTAGGCAATTTACTAATTGTCTTTGTTTCTTTATCTGAAAATACCACTTTCTCCTTGGCCTTAAGTGGAGATGTTCGGCCTATGCCTCATGCTGAAGGGACTAATAATAACGATTTAACAAAAAAGAAAAGTACTTACAAGCAATGATCTTTAAATTCAGACCAAGTTCCCATTTTCCTGATTACCTGGATTTTTATTCCCTTGCTTCATATTTTAGCTTCTAATACCAATCTTAGATTATCCTAGATGTATTGATTAATTTTATTTCACTGATTTGCAATCTTAACCTGCCCTACTCAACACTTAATTCTATGTACTTCAAAGATGAAATTCAGGCCAGTCGTGATGGCTCATCCCTGTAATCTGAACACTTTGGGAGGTTGAGGATGTAGGATTGCTTGAGCCCAGAATTTCAAGACCAGCCTGGAACACTTTAAATACCAAATGGGTGCTAAAATAAGACACAGGTTGTGGCCATGGTTGAGGAATTATATGTAATCTGCAATTTCTCTATGAGAGAACTTTTGGTGATGGCAAAAGAAAAGCTATTCTGGTTCAAAATTATAAAATACCTAACATTGTATGCTAAGTAGTTTCATGTTCACTTTTTGTATGTTTTAAGGTAGATGAATATCATGAGCATTAGGAGAAAAAGTAAACCAGTAAAATATGAATTCTAAGGGAGGACTCTGTTTCACTAGGGTGTGTGTAATTCACACTTTCAAATGAAGTTTGTTAAGAGCGTGATAAATTATTTGATGGTTAAGTCTTTGGTGTTCTTTGGGAATAGAGCTTCATAAATTGGTAGACACAAAAGCAAGAATAAGTAAATTATACTTCCTCTGTGGTCAAGATAGTGTAAAAGAGACCAAATTTACCTTCTGATGAAACAGCTAAAAAGTCAGGGGAGAAATAAAACAATAGTTTGCAAGGCTAACATCAAGCTGGACATCAAACAGCAGAGACTGATCCCTGAGAGATGGTAAACAAATGAAGTGAACCCTGTAATTGCCCCAGATTATTTGTTGAGTTTCCGGGCCATTGCTCATGGAGGGAAAAAACAGAGACCAGCCAGTGTCACTACGTTCAGGAGATGGAGCTAAAACACTCCAGAGAAAAAGGTAAGTAGAATTTTCAAGACAGAGTACCAGAGAGGAGAATAATGTACAGAGAAAGAACTCCAGAAAGTTGCAAAATCCTACTCTCAAGTTAATTCTTCAGCAGATTACTGATTGACTCATGTATGTGAGTAAATGACCAAAGGCCAGGGCAGAAACTATTTACAAGAATTATAGATAGTAGTGTCTGACACTCACACAGAGCCAAGAATAGTGACTTTTCCTGTTGGCCAGTCTAGAGAACCTCAAAATTCAAAGGGAATTGGAAAATGTACATTGAAGGGTATTGCCACAGTAGTGGGGAATATTTAGCCACAGATTGAGCACTGCTCTATTTCTGTCTTACAAAGTATTTTTAAAAACCCCAAAAGTATCAGACTATTTCAAAGCAACTTAACAGCATTGTAGAACAAAAGTAAAAAATATTCATTTAAGTACATTATCCATCAGCCAATAAGATAAAATTTACGGTGTTTGGCATCCAATAATAAATTGCCAGAGATGTAAAGAGGCATTAATCTCCTTATAAGGAAGAGATAAGATGTCCAAAATTAACAGGATATTAGAGTTATCTAAAAGACATTAAAATAAGTATCATAACTATACTCAAAATGTTCAAAAAGTTAAGTAGCGAATTGGAAGATACAAAGAATTCCTAAATCATACTTCTAAAAGTGAAGAAAGTGTAAGATAAAAAAAAAAGGGGGGGGCATCCATGATGGCATGCAAGACATTGCAGAAGAAAAGATTAGTGTACTTGAAGCCTTGGCAAGATAAGTCATCCAAAATAAAATGCAAAGAAAAGATAAAATTTAAAAATATCATAGTATCATTTAGCTGTGAGAAAACTTCAAGCAACTCAAATATATGTGTAATTGAATTCTCTGAAGAAGAGATGAAGGCAGCACAGAAAACATATTTGAAGAGACAATGACAAATTTTCCCAAATTTGATGGAAACTGACAAATCCGAGAATTTGTATAAATCCACACCATAAGAAACATAAAAAAGATACCAAACCACATAATTATATTGCTTAAAAATAATGATAAACAGATCATCTTAAAAGCAACTGGAGAAGAATGGCATGGCACACAAACCAAAATTAGGGCAAAATCAGGCTTCTTGGCTGAAAAATGCAACTGAGAAAAGAGTGGAGCAACCTATGTAAAATATAAACTAAAAAAATAATCAAACTATAAGACTACACACAACAAAAAGCATCTTTTAAAAACAAGACAAAATAAGGACTTTTCAGCCATACGAAAAAATGAACAAATTCATCACCAGCAGAAATGGAATACAAAAAATATGTTGAGTAATTTGCCTCAAACAGAAAGAAAATTATAGCAGATGGAAATAGGGGTCTACACAAAGAAATGAAGAGTAGTCAAATTGATAACTCCATGAGTAAAAATGTAAGATTTTTTACAAATTAAAATCAACAGAAAATGTAAAATAAATAGTGATGTAGTATTTAAGCAAAAATAATTTTTGAAAAAGTTTGTGGATTTTATAACACATATAAAAGCAAAACGCATGCCAACAAAAGAACAAAATGGGAGGATAATTAAAATAGAAAACAGAAAAACAACAGAGATAAATCAATAAAATGAAAAGCTGCCTCATTCATAAGATTCATAAAACCTATGAACCTTTAGCCAATAAATAAATAAAAAAAAGAAACAGAAAAAACACAGATTACTAAAATCAGCAATGAGAGAGGTGACATCAATACAGATTCCACAGGTATTTAAAGAATAACAAAGGAATAGTATGAACACTTTACATGCTAATTTTAACAACATAGATGAAATAGATATATTCCTTGAAATACGCAAACTAACCAAGTTTATGAAAAATAGATAATCTAAATACCCCTATGCTTATTAAAGAAATTAAACTTGTAGTTTAAAAAACCTTCCTACAAAGAAAGCCTGAGAACGAGGGCATCTCTGGTGAACTTTACAAACACTGAAGGAAGAAATAATACCAATCATACACAAATGCTTTGAGAAAATGAAAAAGATATGATCATTTTGAAACCATTCTCTGCTTACCATTACCCTGATGACAAAGCCAAACAACAAATCAAAGAAAACCCGTCACCAGATATCCTTCATAATCATTGATGCAAAAAACTTAACCCAACCACATATACAGAGGATAAATAAAGAGATTAAAAACCAAGTGAGGTTTATCCTCGGAATTCAAAGTATGTTTACCACTTGGAATTTGATCATTATAATTCACTATTTCAGCCTAGTTATAAAAGAAACATGGTATGAACATCTTAATGGGTGAAGAAAAATATTAGACAATCCAAGCATTTGACACAAAGCATTTCTCACAAACTCTCAGAATATGAATAAAAGGAAATTTTTTCAAATAAAAAAATGTGTGTATAAAAACCCACAGCTCACACTATACATAATGGCTTTCCCTCTAAGATCAGAAATAATACAAAGATTTCCAATCTCATCACTTCCAGTCAAAATTATGTATAGGTTCCATTCAGTACATTAAAGCGGTGAGGGTTGGGGGATGATAAAGATAATCAGATGGGCAAGGAAGAAGGGAAACTATCTTTGTTCATAGATTACATTATCATATACATAGAAAATTCAATGAACTCTACAAAAAATATGCTCCTGAAATTAAGAAGTGGGTTTACCAAGGTTGTATACCAAGGTATACAAGATGGATATACAAAAATAAATATTTATATGTATGCTAAACAAAAAATTGGAAATTGCACTTAAAAAATACTACATACAATAGTATCAAAACAATAGGAACGATCTGGAGAGAAAAAGATGTGAAAGAAGCATACACTAAGAAATACAAAATATTCCTGAGAAAATGAAAAATCACATAAACAAATGGAAAGATGTACCTTCCTCAGTGGTCAGAAAACTTCCTATTGTTAATATGCCAATTATCCTCAAATTGATCTATAGATTAGACAGAATCCTAATCAAAATCCCAACAGGATTTTTTTAGACATTGACAAACTGATTTTAAAATTTCTATAGAAATTCAAAGCACCTAGAAGAACCAACTTTGTAAAAAGAACATTGGTAAAGAACTAGTACAGCCTAATTTCTAGATTTATTATAAAGCTAAAGTAACCAACAGAATGTGAAATTTGTGTGAGAGAAAAATCAATGGAAGAGAAAAGAGTGCCCAGATATTCTAGCCATTTCCAAATATAATTCATTGCAGAAAAGATGGTCTTTACAAAAAGAGTTCTGAAATTACCAGATATATATACACAATAGATGCATTTTTAAAATAAAATGTTTGATCTATATCTTGTGTTGTTTGCAAAAATTATAACAGATATAACAATCTTTGTGACCTTAGGATAGCCAAAGTTTTCATACATATATCAAAATAAACACAATCTATAAAAGAGAAAATTGATAAATTGGATTTCATCTAATTTAAAAAAAAACTCTTTGACACTGTTAAGATCAATGAAATTATCTTAACATTTGTCAATGTTAAGACAATGGAAGGGCAAAGTGAAGTGAAGTGAAAAATTTCCAAATCACATATCTGATAACCTATTTACATCTAGAACACAACAAGGATTTTTATTTTTTTTATTTTTTATTTTTATTTTTTGGAGACGGTGTCTCGCTGTGTTTCCCAGGCTGGAGCCCAGTGGCACCATTTCGGCTCACTGCAACCTCCGCCTCCTGAGTTCAAGCGATTCTCCTGCCACTGCCTCCTAACTAGCTGAGATTACAGGCGGGCTCCACCACGCGCGGCTAATTTTTGTAGTTTTAGTAGAGGCGGGGTTTCACCCTGTTGGTCAAGACGGTCTCAAACTCCTGACGTTATGATTTGCCCCCTCAGCCTCCTAAAGTGCTGGGATTACAGGCGTGAACCACCGTACCTGGCCAAGGATTCTCAAAACTAAATACGATATCCAGCAACACAATTTAAAAACGGGGAAACAAACCAACAGAAACTTCAACCAAGGAGAGACAAGGATGGCAAATAAGCAAATACAGAGATGTTCAATACCAGTAGTCATTAGGAAACGCAAATGAAACCCAGAATGAGATTCCACTACACACCTGTTAGAATCCCGGCTTCGCAGATGGCGTCAGCGCTGCCCGGAGTCTCCTGAGACTGGAGTGTCCCATCTCCACCCAGAGCCTCCCAAGACTCGTCGGGTGTCCAGTCTCTGCCCGGAGCCTCCCAAAGCTCTAGTGTCCCATCAGTTCGCAGAGCCTCCCAAGATTCAAGGGTCCTACATAAAAGAACTGCTTCAGAAAGATACACCAAGCACAACAGAGTGCGTTTCTGACTCTCTTCAATATAGATACACATTGGAAAAACTCCGTGACTTCTTCAAGTGGGCTGGAGACCTGGGAAGTGGTGAAGAATCCATCAGGAATCTGTTTGACTTTACTCCTGAGTGAAAAGCAACCTATCATGACCAGAAGTTTAAGAAGGTAAATGACGGTTCCTCAGAGCTGAAGTACAGCATGGAGCTAGATGAAATGGATGAGGACAAATTCTTCTCACAGGAAAAATACTGGGACAGGAAACTCCACACGCCATCGAATTCTTATGCCGCACAGCGTGTGAAGATGAAGTATGGAGCATGGTACCTCAAGCCTAAGTTGTGGGAAAAGCTAAGAAGTGATGAACCTTTGATTGACCCCAAGTTCTTACTTGAAAAGCCTGATGAACCTGACGTTCTTGACAATCTTTATGGACCAATTGCCTTTAAGGATTTCATTCTAAGCAAGGGCTACGAAATACCTGGAATCCTTGAAAAGCTGTTTGCCAGGAAGGGATGGACTTATGACTCTGTTAAGACTCCTATTCAACATGCAATGCGACTTTACAAGTACAAAGAAGACGTCACAGATGCACTGGAAAAAGATTAGATGGTTTTCAACTTACTACGTTATAGGATATTTCTTGCTGTCATTTTAAACATCAGTCAGAATTTGGGATGAATGACCCCATGGAGGTACAACTTTGGCAGCATCTGTAAATTCAATATCTAATGTTTATAAATATTTCTTAATGACCTGCTTTGGCTTCATTATTTTATATATTTTATCAATTATGTGATTAATATTCACATATACTTTTTCACATTTTTGAAGCATTGTGAATATTACATGTCAATTATTTGTAAAAATACATAAAACCAGAAATAAAAGCAGATTTATTCTTAAAAAGAGAAATGGGGTTGGGCACATTGGCTCATGCCTGTAATCCCTCCTCACTTTGGGAGGCCCAGGTGTATGGATTACTTGAGCCCAGGAGTTGGAGATCAGCCTGGTCAACACGGTGAAACTTGTTCTCTACAAAAAAAAAAAAAAAAAAAATTACAAAAATTATCCAGACGTAGTGGTGTGCACCTGCAGTCCCAGCTACCCGGGGGGCTGAGGTGAGAGGATCACTTCAGCTTAGGAGGTGGAGACTGCAGTGAGCAGCCATCGTGCCACTGCACTCCAATCTGGGCGACAGAGCAAGACACTGTCGAAAGAAAGAAAGAAAGAAAAAGAAAGAAAGAAAAAGAAAGAAAGAAAGAAAGAAAGAAAGAAAGAAAGAAAGAAAGAAAGAAAGAAAGAAAGAAAGAGAGAGAGAGAGAGAGAGAGAGAGA
>NW_012105464.1:102479-102833 GCF_000951045.1 Mandrillus leucophaeus
GAGAGAGAGAGAGAGAGAGAGAGAGAGAGGGAGGGAGGGAGGGAGGGAAGGAGGGAAGAAAGAAAGAAAGAAGGAAAGGAAGGAAGGAAGGAAGGAAGGGAGAAAAAATGTACTTAACAAAAGGAGAATTGTATAACTTTTCTGTTTTTTTATTATACTTTAAGTTCTAGGGTACATGTGCACAATGTGCAGGTTTGTGACGTATGTATACATGTACCATGTTGGTGTGCTGCACCCATTAACTCGTCATTTACATTACGTATATCTCCTAATGCTATCCCTCCTCCCTCCCCCCTCCCCACAATAGGACCTGGTGTGTGATGATCCCCTTCCTGTGTCCAAGTGATCTCATTG
>NW_012105464.1:102883-115683 GCF_000951045.1 Mandrillus leucophaeus
GACAGAGCGAGACTCCGTCTCAAAAAAAAAGAATCCATCTGTAAATTGACATATATGCATATATTTCATCCAAGTAAGCAGTGATATATACATCTGTCTATGTGCAAATTCTGTTTCTTGTGAAGTTTGTCTGTGGGCATTGTGTTCCTGAAGAATCAAGTCTTTTTTTATGTTGTTTTCTAAGGCAAGGTCTAGAGTTTCTCTTCAAATTCATCATCATAAACTTAGGTTCATGTCACCACTATCTCTTATTGTATTTCTGCAATGGTTTCCAACCTGTGTCTCTTCTTGAGTGTATTTTTGTAAAATACAAGCACATCTTGCTAATTCTCCAGGCTAAACTTATCTAGGTACATAAATACTCACACACACACACACACACACGCTCCTGCATTCCTGACTCCAGTCAATATTCCATTTTTTTACCTCTGTGTTTTTCTTGTGTCTTTGTACATAATCTTCTCTATTGTTAGGACATCACTCAGACCATGTGATCCTGTTTCAGTGCTCTCCTCACCAAGGTCAATTTCATGATTACTTTTATTAAGATCTTATGTCTGTAGACAAAGACTCTCATTTTCCACTTGTCTTCCACTGAAGAACTTACTTCAATATCCTGGAGAAATGAGTTATTAATGCCTTCAAAATCTGAGAAATCCCCATACTTATTTATTCCAACTTCTGAGGGGCCAATACCATGCCTTATGGCTCAGAGTGACTGGTTTCTGAGGTTGTCCACTGAAGCCTTGGGCTTCATGCAGCAGCATTCAGTGTTCAGTTCCTTTCAGCAAGAGACAGACCTACTTTTCTACATTTGGTTATGTGACCTTGCACTTCACGGAGGATGTATCCTCATCTACACAATGGACACCATATCATCAAACTCCAATTCTGATGAGACTTAAAAGATTACTTCTTGGAGTGCCTAATGCCTCAGGCATCATGGAATTGATACTCAACATGTATTTGTGGAAGAGGAGGAGGGAATAGGAAAGGAAGAAGGGTACAAAAAATCACAACAGAAAGAGACTATAAAAATAACTTTTTGATGGTGTTTATCTAGTGATAGCCTTCATCTATTTCACAGATATCTTAGCTGTTGCTTAAGATGAAAAAGTGGTGCTTGCTTTGGCTGCACATATACTAACATTAAGATGAAAAGGGGTAACTGCAAAATAAGAGCCACTGGTCAGGGCTTCTATTGCTTATTGGCAATGGCTACTTCCAGGGAAATAAACTTTCCTCAGATAAATCATGTGAGTTTCTCCACACTGTAATCACACACATTGGTATTAGTTGTCACACAGAAATAAACAGAAACAATGTTTGATCTATTTGGATTTTTAACACCAGTTGGACTTCTGAAAACATCCTGACTTCAAATCCATAGTTTTTAGAAATATAGGGAATTCAAGAGAGCTTAATATACCATTGTGCCTGTGTAGCCTAAAGCTATGAATGGTATATTCCATAAATACTGTAATAATCAACTGTATATTAAACATCACATAGGTTTAATAAAAGCTTTGGAGAATTTGACTGTAGGAATGTGTGATTTAACAAATATCAAGGGAGTTATTTTTCATTTCTGAGAGTCTGCATGAAAGAGCAAGGCCTTCGGGGCTAGGCAAAAATGAGTTCATATCCCAGTGCTGCCTTGTTCTTATCCTGCAGCTGTAGGCAAGTTGCTTCATAGAATCTCTGTTTCTTTACTTTAAACATAAAATAGGAATACCAATTTCACTCGAATTTTTTGAATATTAAGTGAGATATGAATGATTGTACATGTCTTGGTTGTGAATTAATTTTGCCTCTTCTCTCTTCATCATTTAGGAATGAGTGATGTTGTGCTAAACATGAAAGATCCCTTTGCTTTTCATTTCCAATGTGAAAAAAGGAAACTTGAGAAAACATTAGGCAAAACTTGATTAATTTCTTTAATTCTAATGTTAAACCCAATGTAAGTGACGAAGGAAATACTGAATTGAATTGGAATATGCTACGAATAAACATCTTTTACTTGTCCATTCAGTTGTAGCTTAAGTAAAATAAGACTAGACGTCACAGAAAATACTGAGAAGTGAAACTGCCCCCAAGGACCATGGAAAAGTCAACTATTAGTCTTTGTAACATAAATTTTGAGCTCAATGGGAACTGAAGAAAGTGTACCTTATTGAACATCAGAAGATAAACAATATCAGAAATATGCTTCTTGCTAACACTCAAAAACATATTTTCAGGCAGTAGAATAGGGATTAAAAACTTAGTCACAGTCTTATGTTATTGTAATCTAAAAAGTGACCATTATTACTTTATCATTTTCAAATTCTTCCTGACAGTTGAGTTGAGTAAGGAGGAAATAAGCATATGCTGTGAATATCACAAGTTATAGAATACTTACCAATTTTTGCATGGCATCGAAATACAGAAATTAAAATCACCCCTATTCAGGATGAATGTGACCTAAATGTGTATAAAAACACATGTCCGTTCTACAGCACCAGAGACACACTATGCAACCTGACTTCTTTCAATTCTAAAAGAGATTCTTAACCAGAGAAAATAGTTAGATCATTTAATATAATAAAAATAGTTGCATTTCTGTTGACTTTCAGGAGCCAGACCCCGTGTATATATGGAAGTCGAAGAGTTCCTTACGAGAACATAATATGTCCATCAAAGGCAGCAGTAATATGTTTCATTTCTTGATAAACACTGAAAGAATGAGCCCTAATTCTTACATAATTTATAAGTTTGATATGTGAGGGTCAGAGTGAACATTATTAGGTAGGAGGACAGATAGGCAAATATGGGAAGGTAGCATAACAACTGAATAAGCCCCAGAAGAAAAAATTACAATACAGTTATTTACTAGCTCCCAAATTTATAATTTAGGTGTTGTCCCTTGTGGTCTCTAGCTTGCAAACTGCTTAAATATTTGTTTAAAAAAAATTCTGATAATATCTCCAATCTTTTCTCATTTGAGTGGTTGACAGCTACATGTGATTCTTTTTAAAAAATTTTATTGTGATAAGAATACTTAACATGATATCTATCCTGCTGACAAAACTTTAATTGCACAATACAGTATTGTCAACTATAGGCAAAATGTTATATAACTATAGGCAAAATGTTATATGGCAGATCTCTACAACTTTTTCATCTTTATATCAATGGAAGAGTAATTCCCCATTTCCACCTACCCCCAGCCCCTGGAAACCACCATTCAACTGTGTTTCTATGTGTTTGACTATTTTTGACACCTTATATAAGTGAAGTCAGGCAGTATTTGTTTTTCTATGACTGGCTTATTTCACTTTTCACAATGTCTTCCAGTTTCATTCATCCATGTTTTAGGAGATGACAGTATCTCCTTGTTTTTTAAGCCTGACTAATATTCAATAGTATATTCATATCACATTTTCTTTGTCCATTAACCTGTTAATGGATATTTTGGCTGTTTCCATATCATGGCTGTTGTGGTGAATAGTGCTGCAATGAACATGGAAGTGCATATATCTCTTCAAGATTATGTTTTAAATTCGGTTGGGTATCTACTCAGAAATGGAATTACCGGATCATATGCTAATTCTATTTTTAATTTTTTGAGGAAATACCATGCTATTTTATATAACAGTTGCACCATTTTACCTTTCCACAAATAGTATATAAGCCTTCCAATTTTTTCACAGCCTCATCAACACTTATGTTTGTTGTCTTTTTATAAATGGTAGCCATCGTAGCAGGTGTAAGGTAACACCTCCTCGTGTTTTTGATTGGCATTTCCCTGATGGTTAATAGTGTTAAACATCTTTTCATATACCTATTGGCCATGTGTATGTCTTGTTTGGAGAAATATGTGTTCAAGCCCTTTGCCCATTTTAAAGTCAGTTTTTTATTTTTGTTCCCATTGAGTTGGAGGAGTTCCTTTTTTTTTTTAAGATGGACTCTCACTCTGTTGCCCAGGCTGGAGTGCATAGGTGAGATCTCAGCTCACCACAACCTCCGCCTCCCAGGTTCAAGTGACTCTCCTTACTCAGTCTCCCTCTCCCGAGTAGCTGGGACTACAGGCACACACCACCACGCCCGGCTAATTTCTGTATTTTTAGTAGAGACGGGGTTTCACCATGTTGGCCAAGCTGGTCTCAAACTCCTGACCTCGTGATTCGCCTGCCTTGGCCTTCGAAAGTGCTGGGATTACAGGAGTGAGTCACCACGCCTGGCTGAGTTTTAGGAGTTCCTTCTATATTTTGGATATTGCTCCTTTCACTGATACACAATTTGCAAATATATTCTCCCATTCTATAAATTGCCTTTTCACTCTGTTGATTGTTTACTTTGGCATGCGGAAGTATTTCAGTTAGATGTAGTCCAACTTGTCTATTTTTGGTTTTGTTGCTTGTGCTTTTGGTATCATATCCAAAAAATCATTACCAAGCCCAATGCCATGATACTCTTCACCAGTGTTTTTCTTCTAGGAGTTTTACAGTTCCAGGTCTTTTGCTGAAACTTTTAAACCACTTTGAGCTAATTATTGTGTATGGTCTAAGAAAAGGGCTCAATTTAATTCTTCTGCATGCAGATATCCAAATTCCTCTTCCTTGTTGAACAGACTATCCTTTCCCTGTTGTGTATTCTTGGCATCCTTCTTGAAGATCACTTATACTTAGCTACCAGATTTTCTTTCTGTAGCCTGGGGGAAGTAACTATCTTCTAAAAATCATTCAATTGGCCGGACGCAGTGGCTCACGCCTGTAATCCCAGCACTTTGGGAGGCCGAGGCGGGTGGACCACCTGAGGTCAGGAGTTCGAGATTAACCTGGGTGACATGGCAAAACCCCGTCTGTACTAAAAGTACAAAAATTAGCCGGGAGTGGTGGTGCATGCCTGTAATCCCAGTTACGCGGGAGGCTGAGGCAGGAGAATCACTTGAACCCGGGAGGTGGAGGTTGCAGTGAGTCGAGATCACGCCACTGCACTCCAGCCTGGGCAACAAGAGTGAATCTCCATCTCACAAAAAAATTAAACAAATAAATAAATAAAATAAAATAAAAATAAAACAAAATCATTCAATTGCACTATACATTGCATATCTGCGATCTTTCTTCATTCCATTTTTTAAAAGAAAATTCAACATTGTGAACTGTCAATTTTTTCACAATCTATTAATACAGATTATCAGTATATACATTTAGTGGATCTGTATCCAGTGGTCTAAAGTAACTCTGATAAAATCTACTACTCAGTACACCATTACTATTGAGCCTCCAAGAGAAAAAACTCTGTAATGGAAACACATAGACAAAATCTAAGGTTTCTTTTTTGTTGTTGTGAGAGATACAAGACAAATACTGTTAAAATTAAATATCAATTCAGGACAGTAATATTTTAAAAGTCTTTTGAATATATAAGTTACTTTTATAAGCTTTTGTAAACTATTTTTTGAAGGTTAGTCCCTCTTTCTCAGGCTAAGTTTGGGATTTACTGATTCTTAAAGCTAGTCATATTTTGAAATTGCACTACCTATGGACACTTTCACCAGAAATAATATAAATGAAATCCCAGTGACTAGTTAGAAAACAAAAAAAAAAAGTGATAGCACAAAAGAGAAGAGAAAATGTATTATATTTGTCTTCTAGACTTGGAGTAGAAGAGTTTAAGTTTAATATGTCTCAAATAACTGTTTTTAGCATAATGTCTCCCCTGTGGCTCATTTTCTTAGTTAATGATCAATATCAGCAATATGTCTTTTTAATGTGAATATGAAATTTGTGTTCTACAACATGGTGATGGCAGAAGATAGCAGCAAGCTTTTCATTTATTTATTTATTTTCACTTACCTTTTTAAGTAAGGTCAGCTTACCAATAGTTTATAAAATGTATTTTTCAAAACAAGAAGCTTATGGATTTAGTCCTGAGTAAAAAAAGGAAAAAAAAAATAGTAAAGTTCATGAGACTCCATTATCTAATAAACTGTAGTTCAATACTATACAAAAATACACCAAATATTTACATGTAATGCAGCTCGCAAACACTTAGCCCTGTGAGTTAAATCGATTAAAATAAATACACTTGCAAACCCAATATCCACTACACTGGAAATATTTCAAATGTTTCTGAGAATTATTTGTCAATCTCTTTGGGGAAAAAGAATTACTGGTAAAAACAAATGCTTTCATATAATTTGAACAGAAAGTAGGCAATAACCAATAGAGCTCACTGTTGGTTTGATTATAATAAATGTTATAAAAACATAATTTTATACAGTTATTTATTTTTAGACCCTGTCAGCAGTTATTCTCCGTACAGACAGATCTTGATTGAGTCGTCTTCTCCTTGGTAGTAGTAAGGAGGAAAGCCGAAATAAACTTAGTCCACCCTTTCAGTAGTGATTGTCCTTCGATTCCGTTCATTTAAGTCATCCCAGTCACCTAGGAAAAAGGCAACCACCAAGCTTCCAAACTATCACTAATGCAAATATATAGATAATTCATTTTGAAATTCTGAAGGAGGAAATGGAGTGGGACAGTAAGCAAATAATATTCTTTTCCTTGTATTCTGAATGTAATTCTCATATTTATTTAACACAAAAAAATCAGAAATTTCTAGAACCATACCACATTAAATTTAACAAAATTCCATTGTAAAAAATACATTCCCAATGCAATATATTCCACAGTGAATTTCTTGCATCCTTTAAGCTATTTTGTGCCTTGATATGCTCCCTAAATTAAAGTATATTTTGTAAAATAAATCTAAGAAATTATTAGCATGAAACTGGTTCTTACAGTTTCTCAGTTCCCATGAGTTATTTAATGCTATTTGTAATCATATATTTAAGAAATATGTTTAGTATTTGTAAAACACAGTTTTTCCTAATTTTTAATTTTCCTAAACTTAATTCACCTCACAACAGACTTTTTGTTCAAGTAATAGCTACTAAACTTTCACAGATCAAGTGAAACATCCTTGGGAAAACATTCAACTAAGATAAATTTATCTGTATTTAAAATTTAGTTTAAGCAAGTAATATAAATTAATTTTCTGAATAACATATTACATTTATTATAAATAAAAATTATAATAGTATTTATGGAATTTAAATCATTGGTATATTAACTAAATAATGCAATGGATCAGGGCAAAGGGTAAAGGAATCCAAAAATTTTTACCAAATGTTGAGTGAAAGGTAAAGTAATGAAAGATATTATAGTTAATTTAAAAATTTGGTGATTAAGTCCAACTTAAAAAAAACCCATAAAATCAAAGAATATAAGAAACAAAGAAGACATCATCAAAGAGATATTAAGTTTTACAGTCTCAGAGCTGAAAAAATAGTCAATTTTTCAGACTGAAATAAGTCCATGGAGTAACGTATTGTGTTCAATGGATGAAAAAAAGCATCCATACCAAGATACATGCTGATAAAATTTCAGAGTCTCAAGAATTAAGACTTTGGTACAGTGGCTCATGCTTGTAATCCCAACACTTTGGGAGGCCAAGGTGGGAGGATCACTTGATTACAGGACTTCCAGTCCAGCCCTGACAATACAGCGAGACATTGTCACTACAAATTTTTTTTAAAAAAAATTAGCCGAGTATGGTGGCATACACCTGTAGTCTTAGCTGCTTGGGAGGCTGAAGTGGAAGAATTGCTTGAGCCCAGGAAGTGGAGGTTGCAGTGAGCCCAGATTGCACCCCTGCACTCCAGCCTGAGTGACAGAGTAAGACCCTGTTTTTTTTTTTTTTCTTAAAAAAGAAACAAAGAAAAGAAAAAAGAATTAAGATGTTTAAAAAATTCAGAGCAAAACATCAAGCTACCTAGAAAGGAATACTCATTCATATTACCCATTCTGTGAAATAAAACTAATATGCAAATTTATCCATATTTTTATAATTATATATAAATTACTTTAACAAAATGACTTCTTAATGAAGTAATGATATATTTTTGACAGTCATAGCAAAACATGACTTTTAAGAAGAAAGGAAAGCTCCAAAGTAATAAATATAAGTACATTAGACTTTGAAAATCAAGACATTTTCTTTTAAGCAGTTGGCAATTAGTGCAGTTGCAATCTTTGATTTTCATTTGAATAATATCAGTTAAATTTTTATCTCTCTTATAGTGCTCACAACGATACCTAGGAAAAAGCTTTTTTATAAAAATTTTAATTCTAGACAAATTCAGCTTACACTATTCTTTAACCATATCATTTTCTCATCACATAATAATTCTTTCTGTACATGCATATGCATTTATGAAAAGAAGGTTTCTTATTTCCCCTGTTAGGTGCGGGTGAACGATGTTTACTACCATTACTAGCAGGTATATTTTAGTTCCTTCTGGTAAATGAGCCATGATCAATGCCTCTCTTGCCTTTGATTCATCCTCTGTAAAATAGACACAATATATATTTCTCTTAGTTTTCTCATTAAAACAAGGAAATGGATTATGTGTAAATCAAGATAATCTAGATAACATGATCTAGTATAGTGTCTGGAACAGGATAAGCATCCAGTAAAATGTTATTTAATACAGTATTACTCCAATATGAAAATAAAAATACTCGATTTTCAATGTCCAAATATAGGAGAAGCAAAAATTGTACAGATCTATTTACATGTCACGAATATTTTCTTTGTTGATTATAAGAATCTATGTTAAAGTTCAAAGATATTTAGTAGATTTCACAATGTAAAGTTCGTAAAACAAAATTTGATCTGGATGTATTTTTAACTTTCTAACTTGGAAAAATTCCATGGAATGTATGCTAAATTCAAGAGCCAATACTTCAACATTTATCTTTAACAATACTCCAACTAGCAAGCTCATATGAGTACTCACTTCTCTAAACTTGGTGAGAATTAGAAAAAAACTTCTATATTCTAAATAATTCCAGAGTAAAACACACATTGAACCTCGTAAAGTTCAACTGGGCATCTTCAAATTTTTTCATGTGACTGTTCATTAAAAGAGTTTTTGTATTTAACAACCACTTCATTTTTTCACTTTTCAAAGTAGTATATTATGCAAGGGGCTCATGTCTAGTTCTTAAAACTTAACAATAAAAAAACAAACAACATAAAACAAAAAACAATGCATAATATACAGTAGTTTAACACATGTAGAGATATATGGCTAAGGAAATAATTACAGATGTGTGTATTACAATATGTATTGGTTAATATACATGTTATATTTTATAGCTGTTTGCTGAGAAACTAGAAAAAATGGCACACGAGTAACAACAAGTACATCCAGTGCCCAGATCTTGGTTTCTCTTTTTTTCTTTTTTTTTTTTTTTTGAGACGGAGTCTCGCTCTGTCATCCAGGCTGGAGTGCAGTGGCCGGATCTCAGCTCACTGCAAGCTCCGCCTCCCGGGTTCACGCCATTCTCCTGCCTCAGCCTCCCGAGTAGCTGGGACTACAGGCGCCCGCCACCTCGCCTGGCTAGTTTTTCGTGTTTTTTTAGTAGAGCCGGGGTTTCACCGTGTCAGCCAGGATGGTCTCGATCTCCTGACCTCGTGATCCGCCCGTCTGGGCCTCCCAAAGTGCTGGGATTACAGGCTTGAGCCACCGCGCCCGGCCAGATCTTGGTTTCTAAATACCATTCTCCAAAATAACAAAAGCAAAATAAAACAGAGACATCCTTGGAGAAATGAGCAATTCTAGGCCTGGGGCAGTGAAAACACAAGATGAGCCTAGAGTATTATGTAATGCCAGAAAATACAGAAGTGCTCAGAAAACAAAAGAATAAAAGCAGATCAGAAGGTCACAGTAGCCAGACCGAAAGAGCACTCAATGGCCAAAGTTAAAACAATTTAAGTAACACAATAAATTAAAATTTAAAAATTATAATGCAATATAAAATAAAATTTCACGAGTCCATACTGATATAAATAATTGTACAAATAAATAAATGAGGAAAAAGGTACAAATGTTTCTTACAAAGAATTTCAAAAAATACACGTAGATCCCCTTTCCTCCAGGAGGTGGAATTTAAATGACCTCCCCGGAGTGTGGACTGGATTCTAAAAAATAGAATATGGAAATGAAGTAACACTAATGTTTTAGTGGAGAAACCTGACAGACATCTCCTTAACCAAATGATCAATTTTAATATCAGCAGTGAGAAGTCAAGCTGTGATATGGCTTGGCTGTGTCCCCAACTAAATCTCATCTTGAGTTGTAGCTCCCATAATTCCCATGTGTCATGGGAGGGACCCAGTGGGAGGTAACTGAATCATGGGGTTGGATCTTTCCCATTCTGTTCTCCGGTAGTGAATAAGTCTCATGAGAGCTTATGGTTTTATAAAGGGGAGTTCCCCTATACAAGCCCTCTCTTTGCCTGCCACCCCTGCCACCATGTAAGATGTGACTTTCCTCCTCATTTGCCTTCCCTCATGATTTTGAGGCCACCCCACAAGATTTTATTATTTTATAAGTGTTTGGAAGTTCTTTCCTCATTCTTCTCTCTCCTGCTGCCTTGTGAAAAAGGTGCTTGCTTCCCCTTCACCATCTGCCATGATTGTAAGTTTACTGAGGGCTCCCCAGTCATGTGGAACTGTGTGTCAATTAAACTTCTTTCCTTTATAAATTACCCAGTCTCTAATATGCCCTTATTAGCAACGTGAGAAGAGAGGAACTCCTCTGATAAGATGTGAGGAGAAAGACAATTTACTTCTATAGTATTCTTCCCCAAAATCTAGAATCCTAGCCTAATGATGAGAAAGCATTTAACAAACCTAAGTCCAAGGATGTGCTACAAAATTCCCACCTACTCCTCAAAACCATAAAGGTCATGGGAAACAGGTAAAGGCTGAGAACCTATCACAGACCTCAGATTAAAGAGACACGATAACTAAATTCAATGTGGTAGGCTGGGATAGATCCTGGCACCGAAAAGGGGCATGGGTGTAAAAAATCTACAAATCTGAATAAAGTCTGAAAATTAGTTAACAGTAATATACCAATGTTAATTTTTTAGTTTAAATGCATGTACAATGTAAGATATTAATTTTAGGGGAAGCTGAGTGAAATGTGCATGAAAAAATGTTCTGTACAATCTTTACAACTGCTTCATAAATCTAAAATTATTCTGAAATAAAATGTTTCCATGTTAAACTATATATTTCATTACGATGAATTATCAACAAATCACTATTAATCATACAAGAGAGAAAGCTATAGCTTCTTTAAAGTGCATATTTCTGGCCTTCCTCCCCATATATAGTAAATCATAATTTTTTTGAAGAGGAGCCAGTCATCTAAATCTTACATGGTCTTTAAATTATACACACCAATATATGAGAATTTCTTTTCTAGAGCCCTGTGCCTTTTATAAGCCCCCTGAAAGACTTTCAAAGAATTTAAAAACCACAGTAGTAACCAAATTTGGAGAAAATTCAGTTCCAGCATGTGCTAGATGGGAATGGAAAAATCAGACAGTGGAGCCTGTGGACAAAATAATTATCTTAGATAACATGTACATAACTGGTGGGCCCACAGGATAATGAAGTCATGATAGAAGAGTAAAATGAGGCAAACTTTGGTGAGTAGCCAACTGGTAGTAAAAACACTAGGAGTGAAAGCAACTTACTTATGCAAACAGCCCTTCTTGGGTTGAAGAAAACTGACATCACTGTAGAGTGCAGACAGGTTACAAATTGTATTTAAGCAGTGTTGACAATATATTTAAACAGTGTTTCCTTTGGAAGAAAAAAGAATCAATAACAGTCAATGGTGAAAATTTCTTATAATTTTGCCTAAATATTCACTAAGATAAAACGAGTTATAAAAATGTGTATGATTAAAGTTATGTTCTTATACCTATAAAATGAACAATTTACAAATATTACAAATAAAAGTGTAAAGCTAAAAATTAAGAAATTTCAACTGTATTTCACATTACGTTTTTGTCTTAAACACAATCACTTCTCGCTGAGAATAGATCTAGTTTCTGTGGTGTAAGTTTCCTTTTGAATGTGCCATGCCTATATACACCGATATACTTGGAGTATTTTCATTCCTGAGCACTCTTTCTTACTGAAATGTTTGACACACCTTATTTTATATAATGATTCCTAATGTAATTTTTCCTTCAGGAAATATAAACCATCCTTTAAATATTCACCATTCATGTTCTTTTCTATGAAGTTGTGAAAAGTAAAGTGGTACTTTATTCTGATGAAGTTTGATTTTTTTACATGAATTACCATAAAGTGTCTCAAGAACTTCAACAGTTGAAGGCGCTGAAGCTACTTTCTGGTAATTTATTTTTCATTTCCTAATCATCACTTTGCAGCTAGTAAAATAAGTCAACATGACTATAAGGGTGAACATGACACAACTTCATTTTTACACTAAGAAATGCCATAAAGAGCAGCAATCTCACTTAACAGGATTGAAAACACACATCCAAATATGAACACTGAATTTTTCTGGCTGTATTGAACTATAAAGAGTTCAAGATAATCCTGAAAATGCTTAGAGTAATTTTTCATTTATATGTAACACAAGAAAAGATCTATGGGATTATCAAATACAAACAGAGGATACTGAATTAGAATGGCATGAACACGCCATGTATTCAGTAATTATTTTTTGAGGAAATAGTATGTTAGTGTGCCAGTCTTTGTGCTAAATGCTGAATGATTGCAACAGACATTCACTTTAATCTCATCGGCTCAAGTTCATGTTGTTTGCCAAAAGTGTGTGTGTGTGCGCATTCTATTATACATATAATATATAGAATATAGAAAATATAATTATATATTATATTTATGTTTTGCTCTGC
>NW_012105464.1:115733-149919 GCF_000951045.1 Mandrillus leucophaeus
ATCAGCTTTGCATGACAGGCATAAATCTCTCTTGGTCATGGTGTATAATACATATACATGCATATACACACATGTGTATTTTATATAATTATATGATATATAATGTGTATATTACAATTATATATCATATAATTATATTATGCATAGAATATAATATATATAAAATATATGTCTATTCTTTCTCTCTCTATATATATTTTACCTGTCATATATATATACATATATATACACACACACACACACACAGGAGCAATAAATATATTCATTGCTAATGAGCTGATAATCTACAATTTGTACTAATAATGCATTAATCTTCCCTTTATCAATTACGTGGATGTATGGGGTGGGGTGGGATGGGGGATCTTGGGCCTTGGTGTCTGGGGGTGCTTGGGCATCGCAAAACATAAAAAATGGTCTGGAATTCATCCTAGTGGTTGCCTCTGGGGAAGAAGTGAACAGAATGAGATTGGGCAGGGATTAAAATAAAGGGCTCTTCAACTTTACATGCAAACTTTTGTTTTTTAAATATGAAAATATTAACATTTGTTGATTCTGGATAGCAAGATGAGAGCCCTGGAAGATGGCATGACAGAGTACCTCTCTGACAAACTCACCCTGAGTGACAGTGACATAATGGGAATGGGCTGGCATCTCCATAGACTTCGTAGTAAATCCCTATAGTCACCAGTGTTTGGCACCTGTACTATTTCTTCCAATAAAGTAGTTATATATACATATATATTATAGCGAGTCCTCAGTTAATGTTGTTGATAAGTTTTTGGAAACTGCAACTTTATGCAGAAGAACTTGTAAGGAAACCAATTTTACCCTAGGCTAATTGATATAAACAAGAATCAAGTTTTATGGCATATTTCCCATCACAAAAACATCACCAAACTTGTAAAGAAAGACCAAATTATTTCTGGTGTTAAATATGGAAATAAAGGTGAGCTATCCTTACATTTAGAAGATTCATAGGAAAGGGCCAGGCCTGGTGGCTCATGCCTGTAATCCCAGCACTTGGGGAGGCCGAGGTGGGTGGATCACGAGGTCAGGAGTTCGAGACCAGCCTTGCCAGCATGGTGAAACTCCGTCTCTACTAAAAATACAAAAAATTAGCTGGGCATGGTGGCGTGTACCTGTAGTCCCAGCTAGTCAGGAGGTTGAGGCGGGAGAATTGCTTGAACCCGGCAGGCGGAGGTTACAGTGAGCCAAGATTGCACCATTGCCCTCCAGCCTGGGCGACAAAGCAAGACTTCGTCTCAAACAAACAAACAAACAAACAAAAGATTAATAGAAAAAGTAAGATAGTTATTTATCCATGTATTCCACTTCAGGGTGGAGAGTGGCTGGCACATACCTGGGAAGCTGCGGGAGCAAGGTCGGAATCAGCCCTGGCCAGCACGCCATCCCACAAACACTTACTTACTCACATTGGGACAATGTAAACAGGCCAACGCACCTAATGTGCACAACTTTAGAATGTGGAAAGAAATGGGAGTACACGGAGAAAACTCATACAGACATGGGGAAAACGTGCAAATTCCACACAGACAGTGACCCCTCTGGAAATTGATTTTTTTCCTCATCGACGTTATAATGGAATGACGTTGAACAAATAAATGTTGAAGGAACAATGATATTCGAGTATACTTATATATGCATAGATTTAAATTTTGTTTATATATATTTCATATTTATTTATTTAAATATATGCATTTATTCTACCAGCAGCGGACTTCATTTTGAATCTCCATACAAGATTCTGAATTTTTATCTTCCTAAGATAGCCTTTGTTCAAAGCAGTTCAGTGATTGTGTTATTGAAAACGATAGAGTTGCTTTCTAGATCTTTTCTGAGCCTGGTTTTATTTCCGGGCTTAGGTTTTATGTATCTAACTTCGATTTGGTTTTCATTGCTTGCTACCAAGAGAAACTTAGCTAATAAACCTTATTATCGATGCACCTTTATCAGACTCTATTATAATTATTCATAGTGGAGTGAATAGCTTCTCTGGGGTAGCAGATGACATTTTTCTGTTTATTCCTAATAGAGTCTGTTGAAAGGGAAAAGTATGAAAAATGAAAAGGATAAAATAAAAACAATTGTCTGCAAGAAAATAGAAGTGAATGCTGCTATCACAACCACCCCATCGCACTTGGAAGTCTGTTTCCATCATAATTTATGGGGTTTTAAGCCACCTTTTTTTTTTTTTGAGACAGGGTTTCACCCTGCCACCCAGGCTGGAGTGCAGTGGCACCATCACGGTTCACTAGAGCACCACCTCAGCCTCCGGAGTAACTGGGACTATCGATGCCCACGCCACCACACTTGGCTAATTTGTGTATTTTTTGTAGAGATGTGGTTTTCCCATGTTGCCCAAGCTGGTCTCAAACTCCTGGACTCAAGAGATCCTTTCGCCTTGGCCCCCCGAAATGCTAGCATTACAGGCATTAGCCACTGCGGCCAGCCTTAAATCAGGTTTATTAGACTGTGTTCCCTATGATCACGTGGCACAAAAGAACAATAGGTGTTCAGTGAAAAAATGGATTCATGGCAGTATTTTAGATATATTTGTATTTGTATATTTTATATATTTATATTTATATATTTTATTCTATATAATCTATATTTATTATATATAATTTATGAAATTTTATGGTAATGTGTAATATAATTTATTATATATTTTTATATATAAACGTATACAAATATTTACATATTTAGAAAATATTTGTGTTAATTGGGTTAGCAAGATATTTTGTTTTGGTTTTAGTTTATATGTTTTACTCTAGGAATTTTTGGTCTTCAATATAAAAATACACATTGTGAATTTACAAAAAGGGGATAAAATATTCAGCATTTCCCCAACTTCCTAATCATGAGATGTTTTTTCTACCAAATTTTACAGAATAATATTCCAAAGAAAGTAACTCAGTAAACAACATCAAAGAATCTCATGGTGTGTTATTCCAGAAGCATATACCTGGCAGCTTAATGGCTCTTTCACGGAGAAGTCATTATGCAAAACTTGCCTTTGCTGTGAAAATTCCAGCACGGTAAATTTCAAAGCAAAAAGTGGAATTCAAGGCCCTCAGCATGAGAGTGTGTAGATGACACACACAACTATTTTGTTTCCTGATGGATTACTCCTAACACTATATAATTTTTCTGTTACCCTCTAATCTTCATTTTTAAATGAATGGTTTCTGGGAAAGATGACATTGATATTTATCCAATACTTAAAGCTGAGAAATGGTTCAGGGTTCCCATGTAGCTTATATTCTCATCTTTCTCTACCTATATATTCATCTTATCAGCAGAAGGTTATTCCTTTTGATTTTCCATAATAGACTGCTGAATTTTGGCCAGTAATACACCCTTTGGTCAAAAGCAGTTAGTGCCTGCATTTTATTTATTTATTTTTATTTTTTGGAAAATGTATAGCTGCTCCTTCTTTCATCAAAGCATGCTGAAATTCCCCAAAATTCATTAAACTATGGGAAAAAGTAAGGTACATATTGCCACACAGCATTTTAACAATAAAGCCCTGGACATCAAGTAAATAAGTAATGTGCAGCATCTTACACTCCACCTCTTTCCTCCAGTAGAGATTATCAGCATTTTCTGTGTCACTATTCAATTTTGGATGGACATCCTGTGGCAGTGCATTCCCTTCTAGGTTCAGTAACAGACATGTTAAGCTTCTCTCCAGCCCTAAAATACATGTTGTAATTCTATAAATTGAAACTGTGTTATTCCCAAACAATATTGGGCATGAAGAGACACCAAACCATAAATTCTTGCAGCTGCTTTAATTTAAATATATCCTCATAGCTACTTCCAGGTATACTTATAATTCCAATGGTAAAGTACTTATTTTATTCCCAGGCAGCCATTAACATAACACAAAACTACTCTTTTCTTAATATGGAAAATATGTAATCATTTTTGCAAATGATTATTTTATACCTGAAAATAAGAAGATGATTAAAAATACTTTTTCACAAGAGCAGTGTTTCAGTCTGGCCTATCTTACTAACCACAAGTTTAATTTCATGTGTCTGCTCTTTGGCTGTTTAATTCAACTAGCATTTGTTCTTAATAAATGAGTTGGTGCTGGGGAGTCAAAGTTAAATGAGACATGGACTTGGCCCAGTTAAGTGAGCTGTATTAGCAGTTTGCCAATTTTTAAAGAGTAAAACACGCATCCAATATGAGGTTATTTTAATGAACAATTAAATCAAGAGTGAATCTAGGAAGTGTCTTCATTTATAATTTTTCACTTTATCAAAGAGGTAATGCTACACAATCATTCAGTGAACTTTCACAAACAGTAATGAAATAATTTTTACAACGTTTGAGGAAGAATGTAGGTGAATTGCTCTTTATATCAAAACAGTGGACTTTAAACAAATCTAAAGCAACATCGTAATGACAATTATCTGAGTAATTTATAATGTGGAAATAATGTATGAAGGAACTACCTATTCCTGATAATGAGGGATGTTACCTTAGGGAGAGGGAGATTTTGAGCAATAACTCAACACAATGAAGTAGATGAGATTTTAGCAAATAAGGAGGTTACTCATTGGCTTACATATTTTATGATATGTTTACCCTGAGACAAAGAATGCATTTGGAAGTATATTTTCCTTGTGTGGATCACACAGGAGTCTTCTAAGGGACTGGTTTAAAAACATGTTTTCAAAACTAGAAATAAGTTATTTCTACTGTGGATATGGATCTGCAAGAAATCTATTGGTAAAGGTAATCTAAAAATAATTAGGGCATTCTAAATGTCAGCTCTTCACACCAGAAAAAAAGACAGGTCCTAGTTAAAGTCTTTTACAGTATCATGACTTGCTTTCACTAATGAAAATAGCTCACAGTTATTGAGAGCTTGCCATGTATAAGGCACCAGCTTAAGTCATTTGTATAAATTCCCTCATTTCTGTCTCACAGCAACATAAAATGTGGTGCTATTGCTATACGTGTTTTACAGATGATGATGGTGAACTCAGAGAGATTACATTAATTCCTAATGTCTCAAAACTCGTAAGTGGCAGAGGTTAAGTTTATCTCAAGTCATTTTAAAATTTGATTTCTAATTTCTCTGTTTCTCCATTGGTGGTTCAGGTGTATGTTGTGAAATTTCCATGTGTTGGTGAATTTTCTAAAATTCCTCTTCTTATTTATTTCTACTTCATGCCATTGTCAGAAAAGATATTTGATATTATTTCAGTCTTAGTAAATTTGCTCAGACTTTTTTATGGCCTAACATTTTACCTGTCCTGGAGATATTCTCTGTGTGCTTGAGGATAATGTGTATTCTGCTGCTATTGGATGTACTGCATTGTATATATCTGCTAGGTCCATTTGGTCTAAGGTGTAGCATGTGTCTGATGTTTTATATTTATTTTCTTTCTTGAAGATTTGTTCATTACTGAAAGTGGGCATTGAACTCCCCTGCTGGTATTGTATTACAGTCTATTTCTCTCTTCATATCTACTAATATTTGTTTTAGATATTTAGGTGCTCGAATGTTGGGTGCATATACATTTATGGTTGGTATAGCCGTTTGATGAAGTTGCCCCTTTATCACTAATGACCTTCTTTCTCTCTGGAGGGAGTTTTGACTTAAAACATTTTTTTCTATATAAGTATGGCTGGGTTTTTTTCTTCTGTTTTCCATTTACATGAATATCTTTTTCCATCCCTTCATTTTTATTCTATGTGTGTCCTTACAAAAGAAGTGAGTCTCTTGTAGGCAGTGTGTGATTGCTTATTATTTTCTAACTATTCAGTCACTCTACGTCTTTTGACTGGAGAATTTAATCCCATTTACATTCAACGTAATTATCGATATGTAAGGACTTCTTTAATTGTTTTCTGATTGATTTGTAGACACTTCGTTCTTTTCTTCCTCTATTGACTTCTTTGCTTTGTGGTTACCACAAAGATTAAAAAAAAAAAAACTTATAGTTTAAAAAGGCCACATTAAAAAAAACTTTCCTTTTAAGTTCAGGGGTACATGTGCATGCTCGTTATATAGGCAAACTCGTGGCATGGGAGTTTGTTGTACCGATTATTTCATCACTCAATTACTGAGACTAGTACCCCATAGTAATTTTTTTCTGATCCTTTTCCTCCTCCCACCCTCCAACTTGAAGTAGTCCCCAGCGTCTCTTGTGCCCCTCTTTGTGTCCATGTGTTCTCATCCTTTAGCTCCCACTTATAAGTGAGAAAATGTAGTTTTGGTTTTCTGTTCCTGCATTAGTTTGCTAAGGATAATGGCCTCCAATTCCATCCATGTTCCTGCAAAGGACATGATCTTGTTCTTTTTTATCTGCATGGTATACTATGATGTATATGTATCACATTTTCTTTTTTCAGTCATCCATTGATGGGAATTTAGGTTGATTCTATGTGTTTGCCATTGTAGATAGTGCTGCAATGAACATTCACGTGCATGTGTCTTTATAGTAGAACAATTTATATTCCTGCGGGTATATACCCAGTAATGGGATAGCTGCGTTTAATGGTAGTTCTGTTTTTATGTCTTTCAGGAAGTGCCACATTAATTTCCACCATGGTTGAACTAATTTACGCTCTCACCAACAGTGTATAAGCGTTTTCTTTTCTCCACAATCTCACCAGAATCTGTTATTTTTTGACTTTTTAGTAGTAGCCATTCTTATCGATGTGAGGTAGTATCTCATTGTGGTTTTTATTTGCGTGTATCTAATGATCTGTGATATTGAGCTTTTCTCCACATGCTTGTTGGCTGCACTTATGTCGTCTTTTGAAAAGTATCTGTTCATGTCCTTTGCCCATTTTTGATGGGGTTGTTTGATTTTTTTCTTGTAAATTTGTTTAAGTTTCTTATAGGTACTGAATATTGGACTTTTGCCAGATGCATAGTTTGCAAAAATTTTCTTGCTTTCTGTAGGTTGTCTGCTTATTGAGAGTTTCTTTTGCTGTGAAGAAGCTCTTTAGTATAATAAGGACCCATTTGGCAATATTCGTCTTTGTTACAATTGCTATTGGCATCTTCAACATGACATCTTTGCCAGTTTCTAACTCCAGAAAGGTATTTCCTAGGTTGTCTCCCAGGGTTCTTACAGTTTTGAGTTTTCCTTTAAGTCTTTAATCCATCTTGAGTTGATATTTGTACATAGTGTAAGTAATGGGTCCAGTTTCAGTCATCTGCTTATGGCTGGCCAGTTATCTTAGCACCATTTATTGAATAGTGTGTCACTTCCTCATTGCTTGTTTTGTCTGCTTTGTGGAAGATCAGATGTATGTAGGTTTGCAGAATTATTTCTGGGCTCTCCATTCTGTTCCTTTGTTCTATGTGTCTGTTTTTGTGCCAGTACCATGTTGTTTTGGTTACTGTAGCCCTGGGGTATAATTTGAGGTCAAGTAACATGATACTTCCAGCTTTGTTCCTTTTACTTAGGATTGCCCTGGCTATTCAAGCTCTTTTGAGGTTCCATATAAATATTAAAATGTTTTTTGTAGTTTCATGAACTTAGAATCTGTAAGTTGCTTTAGACGGTATGGCAATTTTAACAATATTTATTCTTCCTGTCCATGAGCATTGAAAGTTTTTCCATGGTTTTGTCACCCCTGATATCTTTGAGCAGTGTTTTGTAATACTCATTGTGGAGATCTTTAACATCCATTGTTAGCTGTATTTGTAAGTACTTTATTCTTTTTTATGGCAGTTGTGAATGGGATTTCATTCTTGATTTGGCTCTGAGTTGGGCTCTTATTGGTGTATAAGAATGCTAGTAATTTCACTACATTGATTTTGTATCCTGAAACTTTGCTGACGTTGTTTATCAGCTTAAGGAGCTTTTGGGCTGAGACTATGGGATTTTCCAGAAATAGAATCATGTCATCTCTGAACCGGGATAGTTTGACTTCCTCTCATTCTATCTGGATGCCCTTTATTTCTTTCTGTTGCCTGATTGGCTGGACAGAACTTATAATACTATGTTGAATAAGAATGATGAGAAAGAGTATCCTTGTCTTGTGCCAGTTTTCAAGGAGAATGCTTCCAGCTTTTGACCATTCAGTATGATATTGGCTGTGGGTTTGTCATAGATGGTTATTATTTTGAGGTTTGTTTCTTCAATGCCTAGTTTGCGAAGAGTTTTTAACATAAAGAAATGTTGAATTTTATCGAAAGTCGTTTCTGCATCTATTGAGATAATCATGTGGTTTTGTCTTTAGTTCTATTTATGTGATGAATCACATTTATTGATTTGCATATGTTGAAACAACCTTGCATCCCAGGGATAAAGCCTGCTTGATCATAGTTGATTAGCCTTTTGATGCGCTGCTGTATTTGGTTTGCCAGTATTTTGTTGAGGATTTTTCCATCAATGTTCATCAAGGATATTGGCCTGAAGTTGTCTTTTTTGCTGTGTCTCTGCCAGGTTTTTGTATTAGCATGATGCTGGTCTCCTAGAATGAGTTGAGGAGGAGTCTCCCCCACTCAATGTTTTGGACTAGTTTTGGTAGGAGTTGTACCAGCTCTTCATCATATATTTACATCATACATTTACATCATACATCTGCATCGTAGAATTGGCTGTGAATCCATCTGGTCCTGGGCTTTTTTAGGTTCATAGGCTATTTTATTAGTGATTCAATCTTGTTGCACATTATTGGTCTGTTCAGGGATTCAATTTCTTCTTGGTTTAGTGTTAGGAGAGTTTATGTTTTCTGGAATTCATTCATTATTTCTAGATTTTCTAGTTTGTGCTCATAGAGGCGTCCAAAGTAGTATCTAATGGTGACTTGTATTCCTATGGGTCAGTGGTGGTGCCCCTTTTATCGTTTCTAATTATGTTTATTTGGATCTTCCATCTTTTTTTCTTTATTGATCTAGCTAGCAACCTATCATTTTTTTTTTTTCCCAAAAATCTAGCCCCTGGCTTTGTTGGTCTTTTTAATGATTTCCTGGCTGTCAATCTCCTTCAGTTCAGCTCTGATTTGGGTTATGTCTTGTCTTCTGCTAGCTTTGGGGTTGCTTTGCTCTGGTTTCTCTAGTTATTTTAGTTGTGATGTTAGGTTTTTAATTTGAGATCTTTCTAATGTTTTAATATGAGTGTTTGATGCTATACATTTCCTTTTTAACACGGCCTTAGCTGTGTCCCAGAGATTCTGCTATGTTTTATCTTTGTTCTCATTAGTTTCAAACAACTTCTTGTTTTCTGGCTGAATTTCATTGTTTATCCAAAAGTCTTTCATGAGTAGATTGTTGAATTTCCATGTAATTGTACGGTTTTCAGCAATTTTCTCAGTCTGGATTTCTATTTTTATTGTGCTGTGGTCTGAGAGAGTGTTTGGTATGAATTCAGTTCTTTTTCACTTGCTGAGGATGGTTTTATCTCCAAAGTGTGGTTGATTTTAGAATATGTACCATGTAGCAATGAGAAGAATGTATATTCATTGTTTTGGAGTGGAGAGTTCCATAGACATGTATCAGGTCCATTTGGTCCAGTGTTTAGTTTGGGTCCTAAATATATTGGTTAATTTTCTACCTTGATAATCTATATAATGCACTCAGTGGGGTGTTGAAGTTTCCCACTACTGTTGTGTGGGAGTGTGAGTCTCTTTCAATGTCTCTTAGAATTTGCTTTATGAATCTGGATACTCCTGTGTTGGGTGTATATATATTTAGAATAGTTAGGTCTTCTTGTTGAATTGAACCTTTTACCATTATTTAATGCCCTTCCTGGTTGTCTTTGATCTTTGTTGGTTTAAAGACTGTTTTTGTCTGAAATTAGGATTGCAACTACTACCTTTTTTCTGTTTTCCATTTTCTTTGTTGGATTTTCTCCATCCCTTTATTTTGAGCCTATGGGTGTCATTGCATGTGAGATGGGTCTCTTGAAGATAGCATAACCTTTGGTCTTGCTTCTTTGTCCACCTTGCCACTCCATGCCTTTTAAATGGAGCATTTAGCCCATTTACATTCAAGATTTCTATTGAAATGTGTGGATTTGATCATGTCATCATGCTGTTAGCTGTTTATTATTCTGACTTTTTGTGTGGTTGCTTCATAGTGTCACTGGTCTGTGTATTTAAGTGTTTCTATATTAGATGGTAATGGTTTTTCCTTTCCATAATTAGTGCCTTCTTTCAGAAACTCTGGTAAGGCAGGTTTGGTGGTCATGAATTCCTTCAACATTTGCTTATCTGAAAAGGATCTTAATTCTTCTTCTCTTATGAAACTTAGTTTGACTGGATATGAAATTCCAAACTGGAATTTTTTCTCTTTAATAAAATTTAATATAAGTCTCCAATTTCTTCTGGCTTGTACTGTTTCTACTGAGACGTCTACTGATAGTCTCATGGGCTTCCCTTGGGCAGTGACCTGTCCTTTCTCTCTAGCTGCCTTTAACATTTTTTCTTTAATTTTGTCTTTAAAGAATCTGATGATTATGTACCTTGGGGATGATTTTCTTGTGAATTATTTTGCAAGGGTTTTCTGCATTTTCTGAATTTGAATGTTGGGCTCTCTAGCTAGGTTTGGGAAATTCTGATGGATGATTTCCTTAAATGTCTTTTTCAAATGTCGTCCATTCTCCCCATCTCTTTCAGGAATGTCGATGAGTCACAGATACAGTCTTTTTACATAATCCCACATTTCTCAGAGGTTTTGTTCATTGCTTTTTATTCTGTTTTCTTTATTCTTATCTCGCTATCTTATTTCAGAAAGCCAGTATTCAAGCTCAAACATTATTACTCAGCTTGATCTATTCTACTGGCAATGTCTGTGATTGCATTATGAAATTCTGGTAGTGTGTTTTTCATCTCTATCAGGTCAGTTACATTCTTTTTTTTATAGGCTATTTTGTCTGTTGGGTCTTGTATCATTTTACTGTGATTCTTAACTTCCTTGAATTGTTTCAACGTTCTCCTGAATCTCAATAATCTTCATTCCTATCCATATTTTGAATTCTATTTCTGTCATTTCAGCCATCTCAACTTAGTTCATAACCCTTCTTGTAGAGCCAGTATGGTCATTAGGAGGAAAGAAGGCACTCTGGCTTTTAGAGTTGTCAAGAGTTCTTGTAATGGTTCTTTCTCATCTTTGCGGGCCGGCAGTCCTTCAATCTTTGAAGTTGTCCTCTTTTGATGTTTATTTTTCCTCTTTATTCTATGTGATTCCCTTATTGGTTTGATAGTGATGTAAGGTGAGTTCAGTCAACTGACTTTATTTCTGAAATCTTTTAGTCAGGAGATAAGGCTCAGCTCAAGAATCCTGGACTGCATGCTTTAACTCTGGGTGAATGTTATCCAGTCCTTGCTTTGTTCTATGGCCCCTCAACATTGGGAACCTGGAGTGATAGAGGGGCCAAGGTACTCCCAGGTCGCTGGTCACAACACTTCAATGGGTGGTGCCACCTAAAGCACTTAGCAGGGAGGTGGCAGCAAGACCAGTTCTCATTTGCTTGTGCTGGTGGCAGTGCAGCGGAATGCACTCCCATTTGCTGCTGCAGTGTGCAGGCAAGTGCCAGGGTACTGGCCTCTGTGCAGGCTGTCACAGTAGTGATTGATGTTAGCATGGCACAGAGGGGTAGGGTGCCCCAGCTAGTGTCCATGCAACCATTTGTGCCAGTGGTGGTGTTAGCATGTGGGTGAGGTGCTGGTGGGCACAGGGCTGTGTGCACCCTTTGTTGCCATTCACATGGGTGCTGTGGGGGGAGCTGCTGTGGGGGAAGGGAGCAGGTCCACTGTTCACCATGCCTAGTTTCACTCTGGTGGCAATGTTGGCACAGGAACAGAACGCTGACAGGAGTGAGGCTGGTGTACTCCATGCCCACCAATACTCCCGTGGCAGCACCAGTGCAGTGGGGGTGGGGAGGCAGCAGAGTCCTCTGGCACCTACAGCGGTGGCATGGCAGAGTGCACATGCACACGAGTGCTGGCAGGGAAGGGGACACCAGGTCCTTTTGTGCACATATGCACTGGCAAAGTCATCTGGGGTGGCTGTGGGCAAGTGCATGCAGGCAAATTGTCACAGAGGAGACTGCAGTGCAGGGAGAGTGCTGGCAGGCTGGTGTGTGTCCTCAGGCACCTCTTTGCTGAAGCTCTCTGCCAGTGAGATGCATTCTACCAGCACAGGAGATATGATGTGGGCCCCCAGGAGGTACTCCTCCCCTGGGCACCTGAAGTTGCACTGCAAGCAGGCATAGCCAGGTTGGGGCCTCAGGACTGGCAAGCAGACTGAAGGGTGCTCAGGTCAGACCGGCCTCATCTCATGGGCAAGACCTCCCTACAGAATTGAGGTCTGACAGTTCCCCTAGGGCTAAAGTCTCTTACAGCAGCAAGTTGAGCCTAGGGAAATGGGAGTCCCTTCCTGGGCTCCACTACAGACACTCCCACACCAAACACTCTGGGCTGTACCCTGCCTGGAGTTGTGCCCTTGCCCCTTCTCTAAGCAGCGCTCCCTGCCAACTCAAGTGTCCGCGGCGGTCATGAGCTATCCTTCTGCCAGGATTCCAGAGGCCCTTGTTGAGAGTGAGTGCTCCTTGCTAAAAGAGGCTATTTTAAGCTGATAACAGCTGAACTTTGATCACATACAAAAACTTTACACTTTTTACTTTCTCACACATTAAAAGTGTTTTATGTCACAATTTATATCTTTTTATATTCTGTATCTGTGATGGTTAATATTAAGTGTCAAATTGATTGGATTGAAGGATACAAAGTATTGTTTCTGGGTGATTCTGGGTGTAGCCTGCAGCGATTAACATTTGACTCGGTGGACTGGAAGAGGAAGACCCCCGCCTCAGGAAGATCCACTCACAATGTGGGGGTGGGGGATACCATCCAAACAGCTGCCAGCACAGCTAGAAAAACCAGGTAGAAGAAAGTGGAAGAAGCTGATTTGTTGAGTCTTCCAGCCTTCATTTTTCCCCCATGCTGGATACTTTCTGTCCTCAAACATCAGACTCCAAGTTCTTTGGCTTCGGCCACAGACTGAAGGCTGCATTGTCAGCTTCCTTAATTTTGAGGTTTTGGGACTTGGTCTATGCCACTACTGGTTTCCTTGCTCCTCAACTTATAGATGGCCTATTATGAGACTTCACTTTGTGATCTTGTGAGTTGATTCACTTTAATGAACTCCCCTTCATATATACATATATACATGTATCTTATTAGTTCTGTCCCTCTAGAGAACACTGACTAATGCAGTGTCCCTTAAGAAATTATAACAGCTATTTTTACTTTTAATAACTTTATTTTTAAACTTTCATACTAAAGAATAATGGTGGTCACGTACAAACCACCATTACAGTATTATAATAGTATTCTAAATTTGACTAGATTCTTTTTTTCTGGTGTTTTTATATTTTCATATGTTTTTTGGTTACTACTTTGCATCAGGTTCTTTTCTTGTAAAGAAGTCTCTTTAGCATTTCTTATAAGACAGGTCTGATTGTGATGAACTTTCTCAGTTTCTGTTTATCTGGGAAAGTCTTTATCTCCCTTTGATTCTGAAGGACATCTTTGACAGATATGGTATTCTTGGTTGACTTTTTTTTTTTTCCTTCAGCACTTTTGATATATCATCCCACTGTCTCCTGGCCTATTAGCTTTCTGTCGAGAAATCTGCTGCTAACCTCAAACTTCCTTATATGTTATGTCCTTCTTTTCTCTTGCTGCTTTCAGGATTCTCTTTTTGTCCTTGATTTTTGACAATTTGATTATCATATGTCTTTGTGTCATCTTGTTTGGATTGAATCTGTTTGGAAACCTTTAATCTTTCTGTACTGGGATATTTATATATTTCTCCAAATTTGGAGAGTGTTCTGCTATTATAGCTTTAAATGAACTTTCTACCTCTTTGTCTTTCTTTTCTCCTTACATTGATGCCTGCTCTTTTGAAAACGTAAAGACTTATTCTAGTCTTTACAGACTGGCTTTGTCTGGGTGAGCCCTCTGCCAGTTGGCCCATGCAGAGATTCTGGGTAGGCTGCCTGGCATGTCTGGAGGTAGGCTTGCTGCTGGAGTCATTGTGCAACCTGGTCTCTGGTGTCTTGGTAAGCAAGTGGGAAAGACTGGCACCTGAGTGTGCAGCATTAGTTCTGAATCCTGAATCCACTGGGGTGGACCAATTAATTGCATTGGTAGAGATAGGCCTGAAACCTGGGTCCATTAATATGGGACAAAATCCAGTATGTTTGGAGGCTGACCTGAAGTCTAGGCCCACAGGGGTTGACATGACTTTGGGGTGGGCCCTAAACTTCAGTTCTCTAAGGCTGGTCTGGCAGTGAGGTGTGTCTAGACCCTAAGTCTGCAAAAGTAGGTCTGGATCTTGGGTCCATGAGGGCTAGACTGGAGTATGGGTTTTCAGGGGTGTTTATGCAGTCTCAGCTCACAGGATTCAACCTGACAAAAGGGTTTCCTGGAGTGGTCCTGGACCCCGGGTCTTCTGGAACAGGCCTAGACCTGGGTCCTCTGGAGCCTGGGTTTGACCTGATGCTGAGGCTGGCATGGAGCCCATTTCTATGGGGACTGCTCTGGAGAGTATGATTGTGGGTGCTAGCCTGGATCCTATGTCCACTGATGCTGGCCTGGAGGCTTGTTGTGCAGGTACTAGCCTAGAGGCTAGGTCTGTGAAGGCTTGCCTGGGGTCTGAGACTGTGGGGGATGGCCGGGGACCTGGGTACACACATACCAGTCTAGCATTGTGATCTACTGGGACCAGCCTGGATCCTGTTTCTGCTGGATCAGACCTAATACCTGGGTTGCTAGAACATAGTGCCACAGGTGCCAGCCTGGAGGGTTGGGCTACAGAGACCAGCCTGGCACTGGAAAGGCTTGGAATCTGTGTCTCTGAGTGTCCATCTGGTATTTGAGATTGGGCTGCGGACTTGGGTGAGACTAGTCCAGAGCCTGCGGCCATGGGTTCAACCTGGCAGTGGGGTGGCTCTGAGACAGACTCCATCTAGTGTGTCTGGAACCTGGAGCTACAGGATTTGGCCTCGAGCTGGGGTGGCTGGAGGCTCAGACACAGGTACCTGCCTAGAGTCTGGGGCCCTGGGGGTCTGCCTGGCACTGGGTACCACTGGGGAATTCCCAGTGTTGGGGTCTAAGGTGAGAATCATTGCTGACTTCCTTCCCCTTCCCCCATGTGGAGGGTATCTCTCTCCATGCTGTACTACCTCGAGTTGGGAGAGGGATGATGAGAGTAATGTGAAGCTGTTCTTCCTACCCTTTTCAATGTTTTCAATGTGACTTTTCTCATTTCTTTGATATACTAAGGTGCTGTAATCTATCACCTGTCACTTGTGAAGATATATTTGTACATGGATAGTTGTTCAAATTGATGCTTTTGTTGGGGCACAATTGCTTGAGAGTCCTGTTTGCTGACATTTGTTCCCTTGAGCTTGAATTTAAATACATGCCATCTAACCTGAGGTCCTGGACACTTACCCATTATTCTATATGGTAATGAGTAAATTGGAAATTTCTGAGCCCTGTGATTATGACAATGTGACATGATCTGTTGTGAGAAGTTAGTAGAGAAGAGATCCTACAAGGCAGTTTTAACGTAAATCTGAGTCCCGTGAGACACACCTACAGCAGGTTCAATCAGTTAAGTGATAATAACACAGATTGAAATGATCGAAAGTCTTAAAAGTCTAGGATTTGGGGGATGTGTCTAAAAAGGGCAGTTAATTTTAACATAGAGCCAATGCATGCGGTCTTCTGCTTCGTATTAAAGTAATTGCACTGGTCTTAAAAGGTAAATCCTGGCTTTGACTGAGCAGGAGTAAGCTTCTGGGATCTTTTGAAGACATTCATTAGAGATATAATATAAATACAGAAAGACTATGTCTAAGTAGCAAGGGATTATTTTAGATGGCTAGCAGATCAAGCATATTTTAACCAGTCAATATAATACTTAGTGAAAAATAAACAGCATATGAGTGAACATGGATTTTTCAATCCAACATTCTGTGATTAGTAACAGAGTGTAATTAACATGTTGCTAGCAATCTGAAACTCATATTTTGAGAAACCCTTTACAATCCACTCCAGGAGAGTACGAAGAAACATCTTTTTTTTTTTTTTCTACATTCTCCTGACGTGTGCTTTTCTGGTTCTAAACATCATAGAATTGGAGTGACAGTTTCCAGGAGTTATTGTTAGCCAATGAAGTTAGTGAGGATGAATTTATAACAGGATACATCCACATGGTTACCAATGCTTTCTATAAAAATGAATCTAAGGCTTTTGTTTTCTGTCAGGGAAAACAAAATTCTGTGCTTACCCAAGAAGAGGAAATTCACAATCTAGGTGAAGAGGGTGAGCAAATCTAGGAGGCCAGGGAAGAGATATTGGAATTGTCTATTTTGGGGTTCAAACAGGACAGAAGGTAGATGTGCATAGGATTGTAATGAAGATGAAGAGACTAGACAGAACAAAGGAAGTGAAGAAGAAGTTCACAAAGAGCGAGAAACATGGAAAGGTGGAAAGATTCACTGTTTGAAATTTGGGTGGTGGTGCTCTGCTGTCAGAGAAGTGGGAATTTTGTCATGAGTAGAAGGAGAAAAGTGGAGATTGCAAGAGCTGATGAGGTTTAGGAAGTGTTAGGAGGTTATCCGAAGTGTTACTAGCATCAATGTGGACTGTTCTTTCTATATCCAGGTAATCTGTTCTGTGTTGTGAATTCCATGCCTGAAAGGTGCCAAGACCTTAAATAATAATTATTTGATATATAATAAATTAAGTACATTTCCATATCACTTTATAATGTGATGTCACGGTGGTCAGTGTCTCTTTCTTCTTAGGAGCCCTTTCTTATTATAACAGCACCATTCATTCAGATGTTTTCCCTTGTTCTCTGTGAAAGCATCCTAAGACTGTGAAAGATGAAGTGAAGGTATTAGATATTAAAATATTAAGACGTTTGCAAAACAGCAAAATTTGTATATGAGAATGTCTTTTAGGTTTGAGCAAAGTCCGTTTGAAATTCTCATGTTGAAAACATACCTGATCTAATTGATTTAGGGCCTGAGGGCATTAAGAATAAATGGAACATAAAATATATATGAATGCGTTATTGAAAGAAAGCAAGGAGTTCTGGAATTGGGCTTCACTCCTTCAAATGATCGCCATGAACTCCTCTGGGAAACAAATATATATGTTTTTCTTAAGTAACTAAGTCCATCAAGTCACAGAACAGCAGCCACCAACAGTTTGTCACAGCTAAGCAGCAGCAGTTCAGTGGCTCTGAGTGGTGAAAGGAACATGACATGAACGTGTTTGTGGAGACTCCAGAACTACATTCTCAATGCTACCTGAGTCAGCAGTTCATTTGCCAATTGTATAAAATTCCCAGTACTACTGATTTATTTCTTTTTCTTTTATAAGGAGCATGCAGTTCTGTACTGGTTGAAGTTAAAAAAAAATCCACCTGTGCTTATCAAGCTAAATCAGTTGATTTTTGCATTACAGTTATAAAATGTGTAAATGTGTATCATTGTTTTTACTTGATAATAATGTACCTGGTTATTTCATTTTTTGGAACAGAGTAATATATTTAATGTAAAATATAAATTAGAATCTAAAGTCCACAGTGGGAACTGAAATTATTGTTAGACTTTGAAAAAGGAGATAATATTTATGAAATTACAGCTATTTATCACTGGACTTCATATTCAAAGACATATCTGCTGATGGTGATTATAATCTTTCAATGTGGGTGTGATTAAGATACAAATATGTGAATTGAAACATAAGGTTATCTTTTAATATCTTTAAATTTTTTGACTACCATATTGTTTTCAAAGACTTATTCTATCAGCAAGTGTGTATTATTACATTAATTTTCTGTAAGTGGGGGACTGCTTAATTGTGCATTCTTAAAGTATGTCATTTCCTTTAATTGTCTTTAGGAAACTATGACTCAAAGCCCACAGAGCTCTTATGTCTAGAAATTGAATAATTTGGAAATAAAAGTAAAATCTCCCTTTCCTCAGTCAAGTTCCTGAATACAAAATTGACAAATGTTTTCCTTACAACAGCACACTACAGGGCTGATTTCGTCTCTACTGCTTTTATAAGCCAGAGTATAATTTTTAAAGGGTGTTTTAGTGTGTCCTTAAGGATCTTATTGTACCTTTCTTCTTTATAGTTCTTCCAATTTGCTTTGTCAAGCTGTAGCTGTTTTAAACCACATATTCCGTCTATCATGTATGTGTTGCTAGTAGTAAAAATGATTGCTCAAAACAAACTCAGTGAAAACAAAAGTGAATTATATTCTTGTTGCCTTAAATACCATTCTTAAAGTGGAAACTTACCGTAATCTATCAGGTTTACTATGCCCAGCAGACTTATTTAGAATATCCAGCATAATCATCTGCCTGTAGCCACTAATGCCAATATGCAGGCCCTGTCACAGTTTTAGAATACTATGCAGCCATAAAAAAGGATGAGTTTGTGTCCTTTGTAGGGACATGGATGCAGCTGGAAACCTGTCTCTTATACACATCTAGATGTGTATAAGAGACAGAACCCGGGAGGCGGAGCTTGCAGTGAGCTGAGATCCGGCCACTGCACTCCAGCCTGGGCGGCAGAGCGAGACTCCGTCTCAAAAAAAAAAAAAAAAAAAAAAAAAATTCAATATTGTCTATTATGTATTTTGTTCAAAACTTTCTACGAACCTTCTATTCTCTCTGAAAATTACACATTAATATCTCCAAAATCCACAGATATAAGAGGTTTATATAGATAAAATATTCAGATTCTTTAAAAATATCTCATTTTTCCACGTATAAGACATATCTATCAAAAAAGTATAACATTTTTGTTTAATCTATTAGAACATGTTATCTATTTAAATGCATCATTATAAGTCTGTCGTGTACAAAAAAGAATCAGTTAAAACGCTGCAAAAAAAAAAAAAAAAAAAAAAACCCCAGTGCCTCTGTTAAGATGACATTCAAATTAGTAAATGAAGTAAAAAAAGAAAGAAAAATCAGAAGTACAGAGAAGAAAAAAATATGAACTTATGCTTGCTTCTTTCAACATCAATAGATTTTAAAATTGGAACTAAGTTGAATTTGACACACATATTCAATTTGTGCTTGAAAATATTTTTCTGTAGAAAAATGAAAATTTTTAACATTAAGTCCCTTATGCCAACTTCACTAATAGTCTAACATGAAGAAGACATGTTAGTTTCTTAAATGTACCACACATTATTCTCTTAAAATGTATCCATTAATATCATCTAACATAAGACATAAGAAGTAAATTCATAATAATGTGGTTCAGAGGAACATATCCATTTCTGGAACAGTAATTGTTAGGATGCCACTAGGAAAAATAGTATCAAACAAAATATGAATCTTCAACAAAACTCTTCCAATTTCTAAAATTCTCCTAATAAATGGTAACACTTTTTTAGAGGTGGCATATCAAGGATTTAAAGAATTTGCACAAGAGAGAACTCAGTAAACAACGTCCATTTCTTCCATGTATTTGCTGTATGATTTTGACAAGTCTTTCTTCCATTTCATCATTTGTCTGGTTATCCACACTTTGAAAAATATTGAATGAGTTCATTTATATAAACTGCTTAGCAGTGTGCTTAGCATATGGAAATGCCTAATAAACAGTAGTTAGCATTATTGTTATCATTTTAACTATCAGTATCATTTAACTATCAGTAATCAACACATTTCTGTAGTTATTGACATTTATTTCATTGTATTAAAATGCTCTGAAATGCCATTAATACCACATAACATTTTATCACAGACTATGTGTGGGAATTTTTAAATATTTAATCTGGCTGTCGCTTTTTGCTTTTGCAGAAGGTATGTTGAGATATGTAGAAAAGACAAATGAAAACATTTTTAAAAGGTTTATTTTAAGTCGTTTATTTCTTGACAATACATTCAGATCACAGGAAAATTGATTCTCTCACAGGCATTCTTTAAAACCTCTTGCCCAGAGAGCCTGTAGCATCATTCATCATTTCCTACTGTTTCTACATTCATGACATCGTTTTCCTTTGCTTTCCATAGGACCTCCTTATTTCTTCTAGTTATAATGGCAAGCAGAACTAATCATGAATAAATTTAAATTTGGGACAAAGGAGAAGCTCAATGGCCAGATGAGACCTTAGGTCTCTCTGGCCCATGGCCGTAGGGTAATCTTATCTATCATGAGAAACAATCTATTATATCCCAGCTGTGCACAAGGCTAGGATAGGCATTAGAATAAATTAAATGGACATGATCTGCCAGCCTGGCAGGCATCTTTTTTTTTTTTTTTACCTTTCATTTTAGTTTCAGGGGTCTATGTGCAGTTTTGTTACATAGGTAAATTGCGTGTCTTGAGGGTTTGGTGTACAAATTATTTCATCACCGAGGTAATAAACATAGTACCCAATAGGTAGTTTTTCGATTCTCACCCTCCTCTCACCTTACACTCTTTAGTAGACCCTGGTATCTGTTGTTCCCTTCTTTGTGTCTATATGTCCTCAATGTTTAGCTCCCATTTACAAGTGAGGACATGCAGCATTTGTTTTTCTGTTCCTGTGTTAGTTTGCTTAGGATAATGTCCTTCAGCTACATCCATGTTGCTGCAAAAGATATGATTTATTCTTTTTTATGGCTTGTAGTATTCCATGGTGTATATGTATCATATTTTCTTTATCCAGTCGACCATTGATAGGCATTTAGATTAATTCCGTGTCTTTGCTATTGTGAATAGTGTTGTGATAAACATACATGTGCAAGTGTCTTTATGGTAGAACAATTTATACTCCTTTGTTATACACCCAGTAATGGAATTGCTGGGAAATCGCCCACCAAACTACTTTCCACAGTGACTGAACTAATTTACATTCCCAAAAGCAGGGCATAAACATTCCCTCTTCTCCACAACCTTGCCAACATCTGTTATTTTTTTACTTTTTAGTAATGATCATTCTGTCTGGTGTGAGATGGCATCTCATTGTGGTTTTGATTTGCATTTCTCTAATGATTAATGAGGCTGAGCATTTTTTCATGTGCTGTTGAGCACATGAATGTTTTCCTTTGAAAAGTGTCTGTTCATGTCTTTTGCCCACATTTTAATGGGGTGGTTTGTTTTTTGCTTGTAAATTTGCTCAAGTTGCTTATAGATTCTGGATATTAGACATTTGTTGGATGCATAGCTTGCAAATATTTTCTCCCATTCTGTAGGTTGTCTGTTTACTCTGTTTATAGTTTATTTTGCTATGTAGAAGCTTTTTAGTTTAATTAGGTTCAATTTGTCAATTTTGATTTTTGTTATGATTGCTTTGGGAATCTTTGTCATGAAGTATTTGCCAGGTCTTATGTCCAGAATGGTAGGTTATCTTCAGAGCTTTTAGTTTTTGGTTTTAGATTTAAGCCTGTAATCCATTTTGAGTTAATTTTTGCATTAACTCAAGGGGCCGTTACACCCAGAAGGCATCTTTAAGTGTTGACTTTTTAGCATTTATCAAATGTCCCCTGTGCTGCCTCTGTCAAAACAAATTAAGGGCCTGCTTTGAAAATCCTCATGTCTTAATAAGACCAAAAAGAAAATATATGTTGATAGCCAGAGTAAAAATATGTAGGAGATGCTAGGCATAGATTTATGTATTTCTTGATAAGAAAAACAAATAGAGTATGTTCCTCCTTCTTCTCTGTTGTATCACTATGACATTGATGTTGCTGACTTAAATTGTTGATGGTAGAGAGAAACTTGAGACAACGTGATAATAGGAACTCTTGAAAACACATCCTTATCTCTCCTTTTACTCAGAAACTCCTTTTTTAGTTATCATTTTCTCTGTCAGTCAGAAAACTTGCATCAAATATTTAATGTTCTCAAATTTATGCTTTCTTGAGGGAGCATAATAGAATACAATCTCTCCCTTCAAAAATCTGTGAATTCTTTACATTCAGGGAGAGGGGATTCATCTATCTGAAACAATAAATGAACAGTCCAAATAAAATATTTTAAATTCTACAAGCTATCAAATACACAACAAGGACAGAATGCAATTAGAAAAGTAATAAATCAGAGTAGACTAGTACAGTTAAAGTTTGTGGATTCAAGTAAATTTCAAATGAAATTTTACCAACAAATTTAAAACATTGTTAACATATTTTCTTTATATTGATCCTTACCTTTTTCTTAAATTAAAAAATTATGAGATAATACTCAAGATTTGCAAATTAAATTTAAATTAAAAAGCATGATGAGATGATCACCTTCATAAAATAAGGAAGAATGAAAGAAAAAGGGCAAGTGTTGGCATAGATTGCACAGTCTTATTTGGGGTGACAACATTATAAAACTGGTGATCAATTGACGGTCTATGGAAAACCCTAGAATTTAAGTCATTTAGTGAGCAGAAGAAAATCCAGAAGATAATTCAGAAAATGAAGCTGTCATAATGGTCAGAGGAGAACCAGGAGTATGGAGGGCCCAGAGTGTTTATTTTCTATGGTTTTGTAAAAAATTACTAAAAATTTAGCAGCTTAAGATAACACCCATTTATGAGATCACAGTTCTGTAGGTCAAAAGTACAGGCACAAGGTCTCACAAGGATAAAATCAGGGTATCAGCCAGGCTGGTCAGTTATCTGGAGACACTGGGGAGGAATCTGTATAAGTTCATTCAACTTGTTAACAGAATTCAAATCCCTACAGCTGTAGAATTGAAGTCCAAATTTCCTTTCTGGCTGTTGGTGAACAACCTAAGACTGCTCACATTACTTCACATATGCCTCCCTGTCTCCATCTTTAAACCAGCATGGGCATGTCAATTCCTTCTCACACGATGCATCTCTCTGACTTTTCTTTGTGAAATCAGCTGGAGAAAGCTGCATTTAGAGGGATCACCTGATTAGGTCTGGCCCACTTGGATAATTTTCATATTTCAAAGTTAACTTACTTGAGACTCATTATATCTGCAAGATCTCTTAGAAACAATACCTAGATTTGTGTGTGATTAGATAACAAGGGGGCAAGGATCTTAGGGTGGATGCATCTTTAGAATTTTGCCCACAACATCCAGTCATCAAAGGAAAATGATTTCAAGAACATACAAATAAAACCATGTATAAATAGCTAAAGCAGGCTAAAGAAGGTCACTTACTAAGTAAAAGCCACTGTACTGTTAAATCTGGTGGAATATGGTGAACTTTGAGTGAGCTAATTTGAAAAACTTATGGAGTTGAAGAGAGTATTATAAGAGTATTAAAAGTGCAAGGAAATAAAGAATGCATGGATCGTTGGAAAGCATAAACACTGAATATAGTATAGTCAAGAAAAAATAGAAATCGATGCCTAGATGCATTCAGATTAAAGTTGAAGAACCCCAAGAAAAACTTTAAAAAAAACACTTTAAAAAGATAAATTACTGGAGACAAATTAGAAGTAAATTAACAAAAACACTAAACAAGACAAATCAAAACAAACTAGAAAACTCAACAATAATCATGGAAGCCAGAAGATAGTGGAATATTATTTTCAAATTTTTGAGGCTAAAATAATTGTCAACCTAATAGTGTTTGCCTAGAAAATCTGTCTTTCAACAAGGAGAGGGAGGAAAAACAAAATAAAACAAAACAAAACACAAAAAAAGTAACAATTTTTTTTTTTGAGATGGAGTCTCGGTCTTGTCACCCAGGCTGGAGTGTGGTGGCGAGATCTCGGTTCACTGTAACCTCCGCCTCCCAGGTTCAAGTGATTCTCCCATCTCAGCCTCCTGAGTAGCTAGGATTACAGGTACATCCCACCACACCCAGCTATTTTTTATTTATTTGTTTGTTTATTTTGTATTTTTAGTAGAGACAGCATTTCATCATGTTGGCCAGGCTGGTCTGGAACTCCTGACCTTAGGTGATCCACCCGCCTTGGCCTCCCAAAGTGCTGAGATTACAGGCATGAGCCACCGTGCTCGGCAAAAAAAAAAAAAAAAAAAAAAAAAAAAAAAAAAAATTTAAGGTACATTAAAAATTGAGAGTTTTATCATAATTAAACCTACAGTTAAGGGACGTCTAAAACATGTACTTGCTAAGGATAATCCTTAAGAGTGAAGGAAAAGGAGATATAAATGTACATATTTCTAGCAGATATTTTTTGTATAAAATAATAATAGCAAGAATAATAAGTCTAAAATGTGCAGCTTAAAAAAGGGCTGATACAACATACTCAACACAACATAACATATAACAACATGTCAAAACCTCAATGACAAAATAGTGCTAGTGTCTTCACATTATTCAGCAAGTGTTTGAATTACAAATGTTAGACTGTGTTAATTAATTAAATGTGCAGAATGAAATATCTAGTATAACTAGCAAAAGAAAATCTCTGTATATTTTCAAAACCAGTAGGATAAAAAATGATATATTAAAGTGAACAAACAAATCAATCCGCAAGTATAATTATTCAAAAGTCATAGCTGTTGTTCACTGATTTAGGGGACAAAAAGAATTTTTCCTTCAAACTTATTTTGTTTTCTGAAGATATTGGTAGAATAAGTGTGTGTGTGTATATATATATGTATATATATGTGTGTGTATATATGTGTGTGTGTGTGTATATATATACTGTCTTAACAATTTCAGAGCTTTTAGAAACAGATTTTTTATGGTATAGACATAAATGAAATTTATTTATAATGTATACCTTATTGGATTAACAACAGAATTTGAGAAGTCCTATAAAAATTGCGCCAGTGTGGTGGCCTATGCCTATAATCCCAGCAATTTGGGAGTCCAAGGCGGGCAGGTCACTTAAGCCTAGGAGTTCAAGACCCAGCCTGGGCAACCTAGTATAACCCCATCTCTACAAAAAATACAACAATTAGCTGGGCATGGTGTTGCATGCCTATAGTCCCAGCTACTCGAGAGGCTGAAGTGGGAGGATCACTTGAGCCTGAGAAGTCAAAGCTGCAGTGAGCTGTGGTCACAGCACTACACTGCAACCTGGGGTCCAAGTGAGATCCTGTCTAAAAATAATAATAGATCAAATAAGAAAAGCACTAAAACATAAAGAAGAAAGGCATTACAAATTGTTGTATCTGTAAGGAGGAAACATAACAATGACCTGGTGGTAATAGTTTCTGTCATTTACTAGATATTCAGTTTTGCTGAAGAAAAATAAAAGCAAAAAGGTCTTATGAATCTTATTAGCTAACAAAAGGAAACTTTGAAGGAGAGATGCTTTGATCTGTTTTAAATTTTTTAATATTATTAATATAATAATCCCAAATGGACTTAGGCAATTTTCATGCATTTATTCATTTATTCACTATATATATATATATATATATATATATATATATATATATATATAGCACTTACTATGTACCAGACACACTTTTTTAAGTGGCAGGTAATAGCAGACAAAAAAATACAGGCAAAAATCTCTGACCAAATTAAGCTTATACTTTAGTAGGTAAAAGAGAGAACAAATAAAAAGGTAAGATATTTATGTTTACGTTGATAAACGCTAAGAAGAAAAGTATAGGTATAGAAAAGTATAGATTGGATTGGGGGGAGTGTGAGTGTTCAAATTAAAATACCATAAGACCTTCTTCCCACCTAGATGAGATCACAAAATACTTTCTCATGTCCATGTAATTTTGCCTGCCAACAATGTTAGCGCTTTTGTTGCAAACAGCTTTGAATTGGTTCACTTAACTTAGCGAATGGTTAATGAAGAAGACAGAGTTTCATATTACAGAATAGGGCATGCGTACTATACGTGGAAGACTTGTAAGTGCAGGTGTAGTTAGTGATTCACTTAGACCAGAGGAAAATTTCAATATTGCTCCTGTGGGGAAATAAAAATTCTTATTTTGTGCAACATCGTTTCCCAATGGCCAGTCAGACTTGAGTCAGCTGCTAAGTGCACATCGAAATAACTACACAAATTGCTGCACGGGCTTCATTAGTATTCACAAAATGACCTTTGGAAAATATCTACCCAAAACAATTTTAGTTTTGGCAGATTTACTACTATCCTGTCATTTCCAAAAGTAATTGGAAAATATGATCAGTTATTTCTAGACACTATTCCTGTTTCATGACATTAAGATCATTTAGTCTGTATTCAAATGCCTTTCTCTTTGCCATCACAGAAGGATATATATCTAATTAATCCAAAAGCTGCATCTGAAAATTTAAATATAACTTAAGGTAAAAGGAGACTAAAATTTGATTTATTTTGCATTGTATGACAGTGAAACCTTATGTGATTACCCACATGAATATGAAAATTCAAGCTTTTATAAACATGAATATCTTATATGGGTCAAAGTATAATTTTATATTAAAATATGACATGAAAATATAAAATGGATATATATCAAAGATTTTATTCAGCTCATTAATTAATGAGAAACCACTTAGATGGTAAAACTGACTCCAAAAGCATTTGATAAAAAAGGGCTTACATAGTTTATCAAGATAGCCATCTAAAAATTTTAGAGCAGGACTGCTAGGTTAGATACAAATTCGTTATTGTCATTTGGGGCAATAAAGTAGCAACCATGGAGGTTATATTTTTATCAGATAGAAATTTTAAGTTAGCTGGTAACTTCCTAATGTCTGGGTTGTGATCAAGTTGTAAATAACAAATAAGTATATTCTCCTGAAAAAATATATAATCCTCAGGTGAACTCATTAAACAATGCCTCAGAGTAATATTGAAAAGAGATGCCACCCACCTTTTTTGTCCTTTTTTCCAGTTTTAATAATTTTTAATAGTCCCCAAGATTTGGTCATAAATAATCTTTGAATATTGATTAGAAAAAAATGGTTGACCTCATTATAGTTTAATCTGATTATTTTCACAGATACAATGGTGGTGTTAGCTACATATACTTCCTGGATCACCTAGTATTCAGCAACTAGCAAAAATATTTTGTTTGTAAATTTTATCAATGAATCCAGGGTTGAACCACTTAAAAGACTCTATGGCCCTTTTCTTCATATGGGGGTTAGGATGTCAAGGCCATGAAAATCTCTCCCCCAGATCTCACTGTGGTACCCATAGATTTAATGAAGTCCTCTCCTCAAGACCCCCCAAATACACTAACATTCCTTGCCTGCCAGAAAGTGACCTTCCTTATCACTTCTGAGGTTGAAACCTTGTAAGACAGGTACCAGTACAGTTTCCTGAGAGGGTTTTGTAGACATTTGCTGCCTTTGTTCCCTAATGATGGACTTGCTATACCTAATTAAAAATGATTCGTTCCCAAATATAACACTGGACAATCAATTTGTCCAATTTGAGGTAAAATGGGAACAAATTCTTATTGAAACAATGAATGTAACTATTGTCACAAAAACAAAAAAAAATCAGCAAAAACATGTGTTTCTGAATTATGAGATGTTGATTCCATATTAAAAAGTTTCATTTCCATTTATAAAAGCATAAAATTCTAAACTGGGAGGAAAAGATCAGGAAAGATCAATGACTCCTTGTATACTTGTCAATGGAAAAAGCGTTAAAACATTGGCCATATTCCAAACTTCATGGGTTTAGTTCATAAACTAAGACTAGATTTTACGTTATTAAATGTTTGAAAAAAATTAAAATAGTAATAACATTTTGTGACATGAAAATTATATGAAACTTCAGTGTTTATAAATAAAGTTTTATTGAACACAGTCACACATATTCATTTGCATATTGTCTATGGCACTTTTGTACTACAGTAACAGAGTAGTTGTGACAGAGACCTGATAGTATGCAAAGCCTAAAATAATCACTCTCTGAAACTACAGAAAAAAAAAATGTGCTGACTTGTGTTCTAGAGCTCAATAAAGTCAACACAAAGCACTGAAAATAGTTCTGGTAAGACACTGAATCTCTGCTCTCTGAGTGAATTACACAGACAGTAAACTTTTTAGTATTCCTTATTAAAAGAAGACTGAAAACTTCATGATTAATTGTCATTGTAATAGAAAGTCAAATAAAAGATTCACAAGCTAATTTCTTATAAAATTATCTTATGAATAAGCCCATCGACATTGCACAAAAGTTGTCAAAATGTTAATACTTTTCAATGCTTCTCTTTAGCTCCATTATATGCAATTATTACAAACCAAGACAAAATTTCCTTGCTTCAAAAATTCTGCAAATCTCTATATTATCCAGGTTTTGTCTTTCACTATCCTTTTTCAGATTTTGAAACAGATATCATAATTTACATGCTACTCTCATTTTTCTTTGATAAACAGAACATATCCTATTATCTTGCATACATACCTGTGCTTTTCTGCTATCATTGATCTCAGTAGAATCTCAGTTTCACACAGTAACTATATCCTTTAACCAAATTACTAATTTCTTTTTCACAAACACACACAAGAAACATGGAAGTGGATAATTGATAATCACGTATCATACAACAAAATTAGCAGATAAGCAAAGCTCACAAGTTCATATAATATGGCTAACTACCACTCATATAACTTATACACCTTCAGGTAAGCAAAGAATCTTGGAAATTAAATAATTTCCAATTAAATTCCAAATTAAATAAATACAGACATCCTTAAGACAAAACACAATTACTGCTGACATAAAAGCTTTGTCAGAAGAATAAACATATAGTTTCATATTTTTCTCAATCCTAAATATAGTATAGAAAAACATTTGCTTAACTGGTCAATAAATTGATACAAAAAGCTTTGGAAGTTCAGAATTACTGGTTTTTTCATAAGAAAACAAACCAACGTAATTTAAAAATAAGATGCACTGCGGCCAACAAACACATGAAAAAAAGCTTAACATAACTGATCATTAGAGAAATACAAATCAAAACCACAATTAGACACCATCTTATGCCAGTCAGAATGGTGATTATTAAAAAGTCAGGAAACAACAGATGCTAGTGAGGCTGCAGAGAAATAGGAACACTTTTACACTGTTGGTGGGAATGTAAATTAGTTCAACCATTGTGGAAGACAGTGTGATGATTCCTCAAAGATTTAGAATCAGAAATACCATTTGGCCCAGCAATCCCATTACTGGGTGTATACCCAAAATAATATACATTCTATTATAAAGATAGGTGCACGCATATGTTTATTGTAGCACTATTCACAATAGTAAAGACATGGAATCAACCCAAATACCCATTAATGATAGACTGGATAAAGAAAATGTGGTACATATATACCAATGAATACTATGCAGCCATAAAAAAGAATGAGATCATGTCCTTTGCAGGCACATGGATGAAGCTGGAAGCCATTACCTCAGCAAACTAACTCAGGAACCAAAAACCAAACACCACATGTTCTCACTTGTAAGTGGGAGGTGAACAGTGAGAACACATGGACATGGGGAGGGGAGCAACACTTGCTGGGGCCTGTTGGGGGAGGACGAGGGTGGGAAAGCATTCGGAGAGCATGCTGGGCTTACTACCTGGGTGATGGGTTGATAGGTCCCGCAGGCCACCATAGCACACATTTACCTATGACAAACCTGCACATCCTGCACATGTACCCCAGAACTTAATTTTTAAAAAAATAGGATGAATTGCTTCTTTTATACTTACCACTTATAAAAATTAGAGGAAAGTTATACAGCTATATTCGAATCAGTGTAATTTGGGCAAAACTTTAGTTTGAATACATGCACTTAGTTTCTTGTGTAAACAAGCTCACAGTTTCTATTATAAAAGTTTACTTTTCTCTTAGAAAGCTGGCACATTTAATGTCTCAAATACTTTATTTTCTGCAAATCTCTGGGGTAGTTAGATCTAGAGATGCACTTCCAAATCTCTGTAAACCCATTAAGATAAAGCCCTATTAATTTTGGAGACTGTATAATCTAATTCAATAATGCCCTCCAGAGATATGAAAATCTTTCAAATCAGAAAAGGCAGAAAAGGCTTTTCTCTGTTGGTTACTCTGACACTGACGGAGCTTACAGTTTCATTTCTCCACTTCTCCCAAAATTCATAAATAAACACAGATGTGTAAAACGTATGTCTTCAGAAAACCAACTGCTGTTTGGGACACTATGCCAAGTTGCTACAAGCTGACTTTTGTTGATGGCTTCCATGGAGTGAGACAAGCAGGTGGTAAGGGGCTCCTCACCACCGGGTCCAATGGGGTTAGAGGCAGAAGAGCCGATACCCTGGCTGCAGCCCAAGAGGGGTCACCAATAACATCATTTTGGAAACACCTTTTCATTGGACATTGAAGGCTCATGCCAAGGCAGCCCCTATAAATTTTTATTCTGTAATTCCCATTGATTTCCATCTTTTACTACCCATGCTGTTCTCGCTGCTTTGTGAGGCTGATTCTGCCTTACTTCTGGTGCACTATCTCTTGAAAGCAAAAGCCACGGTATATGCATCTGAGACAGAGATTCACAAGGGACCTTTCTATTAGAAAAAGACAAGATGGTGCTGACACATACTTGCTTGAATTTACTAATGAGGGTTCTGAGAAGGAAACGACTCTGACCAGTCCAAGATACAACACCAATCTAGAATTAAGATTTTAGTTTCAGGTTCAGCCTTTGTTTTGATATCCAATGACAGGTACTGCTAGATTGTTTTCAGGGATGGTTGGCTTCAAGAATGGGGTGAAATACGGCTTATTAAATTTACCACCAAGTTGATTTTCCAAGCCATTTGTGAAGCTGTTTCTAAAAGATAGAGTCTTGTGTTCAGATTTCATAGTTAGTTAGTTTAAAGAATTAATTTTACCATCTCATCAATTTTATAATATTTATTGTTAAATATCTTTGATTAAAATTTGAAGGATTATGATACTATGCTCCATGTGTGCTCTGACTCAAGGATTCATGGTTGATCTGAAAATAGAATTGGATTTAGGGTTGAATACTATTAACACTACTCAGAACAACTGTTATGTAAATAAACCATTTTTCTTATGCAAAATACAGGTACATAGATATTCTATAGGTAATATTCAATAAGTTGACTGGATGATATACAATTTGTCTCTCTCTTTAGTAGCAAATAACTGAATCTAACAGGATAATAATAAAATGAATAACAAAGCTCATAAAACATTCACTAAAATGGTGTTTCCTCATGTTTTGCTTTACATACTATTTTAGCTCATTCCTTCTGATTTAACCCAGGTAATTTTATTGTTATATTTTTACCATCATGATTGGCAATATATGGAGAATGTTACATACTACATTATTTTTAACTCACCTAGAAAAAAGAAAGTCAGAGTCACATGGAATATGTTTTGGTTAAGAAAATACAATGCTGAATAAATGATTTTGTTTTTTGCTGATCATTACAATCTGTTTGCAGAAATTGGTTTGATTCATAATATTATCAAACTTAGTGTCTTTAAGCAAAATATAAATGAATTATGTGATCACAATAATAATAAATGATTCTTCTGTTTTTCTAAAAAAATAAATACCTACTTCTGGGGTAAATAAACCAGTGAAATTTAGGAATTATTAATAATTTAACAAAGAGAAGCTTCTGTGCCTAACATGAGATACTTAAGAATAAATGCAAGACAAGATATGTGAAATATATATGAGTGATATTGCTAAAAGGTATTGAAATACCTCAACACATTAAATTAATGGTTAAGAGGATTCAATATCAAATATTCAAGTGTTCAAAATGCAATTCCAACAAATATCCAAAAAGTATTTTAATGGATCCTGAGATCCCTGATCTTGTGGTAACTGAAAATAAAACTAACAGGAAACGGTGAAGGGGCTGGCCAAGTTGCCCCTAAAAAGAAAAAAGTAAAAGGTGGGGGAAGGCATCTATTCTCTCATAAAATGAGACTTAATACCAATCACTAATAATTAAAATGTGCTGTACTAACATAGAGGTAGACAAAGTGAAAATGGACACAACCTTTTGATAATGTCCTATCTCATAAATATGGGGGGAGGTGTCACAGGTGTTCATTTTATTATTGTTTTATAATAACATATATGTTACATATATTCTTTATGTTTATTATTTATCTATTGCTGCATATTACCCCAAATCTTAGTGGGTCAGTCATTCAGGAGAAGCTTAGTGGCTTGGATCTGGGCTCAGGGAGTTTCATGAGTCTTGGTCAGATGTCAGCCAGGGCTACTGTCATCTTAAGAATTGACTGGAGATGAAAAATCTATTTGCAAGTTTCCTCACACTCAATTCTGGTGATGGCTATTGGCAGGAGGTCTGTTTTTCCCTATTGCATCTGTCAATGGTCTGTTTGAGTTTTCTCACGATGTATCGGTTGGTTTCCCCCAGAAGAAGTGATACAAGAGAAAGCAAGATGGAAACCGCAATGCCTTTTCTGATCTAGACTTGGCAGGTCACATGCAATCAAACACCTATTCGATATGGGAGAGAAATAAACAAGGGCATATACACCTAGAATATGGGTCACTGGGGGGCGGGCATCTTGAATGTTGTTTTCAACAGTATGTTTCATATATTACATTCACAAAATTAATTTTAAAAAATGTTTGGGTACCATCAGGAAGACCAATTAATGTTTCATATATTTTATCTCCCTAATTATGCCGAGGGCTCTGAAAGAAAGAATGTAACTTACAATAATTTTGAGGCATTACCTCACTCACAAGAAAAAATGCCACAGAGCTTATATACAATATTTATTCATGGATTACATTTTATGAAATAAATTTACCTAAAATTGTTGGGTACCTTGGCAAAATAGGGAAAGTCTCATATCTTACATAGCCATATGTTAGTATAATATTACAGAGAGTATTTCCAGTTGTTTTGTTTGGGGTTTCAACACAAATTTTGCTGCCTAACAATCCATCATTTTTGAGGAATATTTCATTTATTCCATCTGTTATCTATAGTAAGTGAATACCATAAAATGATAGTATTGTGTTACTAGGTAAACTAACTTTGTATCTAAACGCTAATATATTCAAATTTTAAAGGAATGTTGCCATAAAAATATGTTGTTATTGTGTGTCCAAAGAATGATTTAGCAAGTCGCAATATTTATTTTGAAAAGATTAAAGTTAACATTATTTCTCTTTCAAAAATGAATACAATTATTAAGAATTGGCATAGTTAATGGAATTTTTCATACCCCACATAGCATGTTGATCAGATAAGCCTGATTAATACTATGTAGTTTAGTAATAACTTTTCTATGTTGATATAGAAGAACTGTCATCTATAACTCTTCATGAATTCTTTAGGCAGTCATTTTATTTCAATAAATTAATTTATTCAATGACTATTAACTCATAAAATCATCAATTTAAAGGTGAAGAAATACATAAACTTGTTCTAATCAACTGCATCACCTTGCATTAAATCTTAGAAAATAAAAACTACAGGGGAGAACACCATTTACCTAAAAGCAGCTAGGAAGTCTTTGAGAGTGAACATTAGATTACAATTTAATAATAAGATTGGACATTATGCTAGGTGTTTCTGAGATGCAAAAACTTTTCTGCTGCATTCCAGATATAAAACAATTCAACGAGGACACTTACACAGCACTAATTATGGTCCAGGCACTATAATTTTAAAAATGAACAAAATTAAAATACTGATTTCCAGGAGATAAAAGACATAATACTGACATGAGAAATAGTAATATTTACAAAAAATATATGTGATTAGGAGACTTGCAAACAATAACTACTATAAAAATACAAATGTAGAAAGAAATGTGTGCCTGAATGTTTGCAAGGAAAGTCTTCAACGCAGATGTGATATATGAACTGGGATTTTTGGTGGATTAGAAAAATTTGGATTGTTGCAAGATAGATTTTTGAAGGACAATGACATGTCAGGTGTTAATGAGGCAACTGGTACTGGGTGTTTTCACTGGGGAAGAGGGCAATTGGTGGTTTACGCACATGCATCAATTTTATTTGTCACGTTTGACAACAATTTTGCTATTAACCATTTTTTGTTTTCTTTGGAGACCTGTTTGAAACAGTTATTATTCTGTTTTAGCAATAAGCTGTTTCTTAGAACTCTGTCTAGCACATGGGAAACACTCAATAAATGTTGCTAAAGATGACTTTAAATTTTAGAAGATGGAAGGCCTTCAACTTATAAAAACAAACGCCAGTGTGCATATATATATATATATATATATATATGCGCGTGTGTGTATATATGTGTGTGTGTGTATATATATATGTGT
>NW_012105464.1:149969-232481 GCF_000951045.1 Mandrillus leucophaeus
GCATATATATATATATATATATATATATGCGCGTGTGTGTATATATGTGTGTGTGTGTATATATATATGTGTGTATATATATATCACAGTTTACTAATATGTAAGTTGATCTAAGTGGAGAAGTAAACCAAAATTGGTTTATTGTTTCACGGATTTGTATTTGTAATTCTTCATTTTTTCTTGTTTTTCTTCTAAAATAATTTAAAATCTTTTGCTAAGTTCCAAAATTGTTGGTCTTTATAAATTGAGTATATGTTCATTTTTTTACTCTTTGGTAGATGAACCACTATATCATGTCTATTTAAGTTAAAAAATATGATTCTCTCATATATCTTGTAAATAAAAGATTTAAAGTAAAGGGGTATAAGGAAAGCAAGACAAACAAAAGATGGAAGAAAGGGCAAAGTTTGATTCGCATAAAGATATTCTTTATTTTCTATCTACTTTTTTTTTTTTTCTTTTAAGACAGGGCTTCACTCTGTCACCCAGGCTGGAGCACAGTGGCGCCATCTCGGCTCACTGCAGCCTCCACTTCCTGGTTTCCAGTGATTCTCCCGCCTTGGCCTCCCGAATAGCTGAGACCACAAGTGTGCACCACTCATGCCAGGCTAATTTTTGTGTTTTTTGTAGAGATGGAGTTTCACCCTGTTGTCCAGGGTAGTCTCAAACTCCTGACCTCAAGTCACCTGCCCATTTCAGCTTCCCAAAATGCTAGGAATGGAGGCGTGAGCAGGTGCACCTGGCCCCTATTTACTTTCAAAGCAAGATAAACATAATAAAGGCTACTTACCTTGTACCATCTAATATTAAGTGAAAAGGAAAAATATTGTCTTTGTGTTAAGCATGCTCTGTCTCTTGGATTGTAGGAGGTTCTAGGGATTTGGAGGCTGATAAAAGAGAAAGGTGTGTTCATGAGATGGCAGTAGAACACACAAGCTATACAGGGTGATAAGTTTGCAGTCAGAGAACATCCCTCACAGCACAAGACTGTCCAGAAGCTGCTGGCACAGGTCAATACTCATAAGGTGAGGAAGACATGGGAACTCCCTTAGGAAAGGGAGTTTGGAGAGGGGGCGTATATGTGTAGGTGATATCACTCAGCAGTGCTGAGTCTCTTGGTCAAAGAGCTCTAGAAGACAGCAATGGCTTGGGATCGTTTAACCTCAAGATTGACCTAAGCTGTGTTTAGCAGATGTTGGCTGAGGTTTCATGAGGTATGCAAAGCAGGTAGGCTCAAAATGGATAAAAATCTGCCTGTTTGGGTTATTTTTAAAATAAATGGAATGTGTAAATATTTGGGTTTGGTTCCAAGGGCCTTTTGAGCTGGCAGGAATCAGCTTGCAGTAAAGAAATAAATGATACACAGAGTCCATCTTTGGCTCATTTATACAGGTTTGATATTCCGCCTTGCATTGGAAGAGCCATGCTGCAGGAGAGGCTGGCTACAGAAACCATCTAGTACCCCAAATCTCAAAGGCCTTGTTCATCCAGTAAAGTTACATTAAACCAGCTTGAATTTTTTCAAGTTGATCATATGTTCATATGTTACAAATTAGTTCACTTTACTATATGAGATGAGAAAGATTATGATATGCTTATGATGATCAATTCATGTTGTAACTTGGAAATAATGATTTTAGTTGTAAATGTAGTTATAGTTATATAATTATATATGTACACATATTTATACACACACAAGTGTTTTAAAGAAAGAAGAAGGGACGGATAGAGGGAACATTATCTTTAAATAGTATAAATGGTCTCGCTATCAAGATTTTGCTTTGAGACAGAACATGGAATATATATTTTAAAAGAATGAAAATAAAAGATCAGGTGACATTAGAAATAGATATCACCAAACATGTAATTTGGCCACAATAAGGAAGTACTAAGTTAGCTTATTTAAGTTAGAAGTATGGATATGGGGTTGGAACACAGAAGTATGGATATGGGGTTGGAACACAGAGTTAAAAGATCTTAAGAGAGAAGGATATGTTCCATCAAATATTGACCCTAAGCTAAGAGCACACAGAATGTGCATCATACCAGAAGAAGCACAGTGTAATGGATTCATTCCTCAGTGCATTGCATATAAAGACCAGTCAAGACATGAAGAGAAGTAGACAGTGAAACCTGCACAAATGTTAAACTAATGTAACAAAAATCAATCAAAAATACCATGAATGAATATAAGAAAATGTTTCTTCTCCCTATAGAATTCAGTGAGTTTAGTAAGGCTTTAAATTGCAATTCAAAATAAGTCAGTATATAAAAGCTTAGGTGATATTGGTTACAATAACTGCCTTCAGTGGATCAAATGGGCTCTTAGTGGACAAGGAAGAGTTCATTCTACTTTCAATGAGTCACTTGTCAGTAGATTGTACTTTGTATGACTGAGATAATCTCACTCTATTAGGTTTGAAGAATTCTGACTTATTCAGAATAATGATGTGAGGGGAAATTAACTGACACGTTTCAAGCTTAATTTTTTAAAGTAATTTTTGTAGTGATATTTTAGTGAGGAATACTTTGTAAAGCATTCCTTTTTGAAGATAAGATATGGAAGAGCCTCTGAGGAAGATAAATAGTTAAAATATTTATCCACTGATTCTATGTGTGGTTGCCTGTAGTCAAATATAAGTGAATTCACTTCTGAAGTGATTGAGTTTCTTTTAGGTAAAATGTCCTTAAACAACATTGCCAGTGCTCTCCTGCTTATAGACTAAACTCAGCATCAACTATTTTATTTCAGTGGAATCCAATTTCATCTTAATTGAAATATATTATGTAAAAAGTTAATAATCCATTGAAGTTGCAATTTGCTAAATGGTACCCTGGTGGCTTAAAGAGTCAACATAGCTTCTCAAAATATCGAATATACCACAAGGGGGTAATTTTTCCCTTGATGAAACCAATTCAGTATGTGTGTAACATTCTAGATATTGTTAGCCTATGAAGTCTAATCAGTTTCTTATAAAAGTTCCTTTAGTAAAAAAAAAATAAAAATAAAAATCTAAGACTTGTAAGTAAAACAGACATTTCTACCAGTTTTTCAAATCGAAAAGAAATATGCATTAAATTTCAATTACTAGCACACACACACACACACACACACGCACACACACACACAAACTATTTGATCTTTGTCCCCAGCTCCCGGTACAGAAATCCTAAACCCCTTGGAATTTTTGTGTGATAAAGGTGATAGGAATGTATTTTCTTTTAATGAGGTAACCCATGGTAGGACCCTAGATAGCTGAAGGATAGGGGTTGGTTGCTAGAAAAGCCAACCCTTGATTTAAAAGCTTATACTTATAGCCTCACCTTACTCACCTCTGGGGAAAAGAGTGGGGCGGAAGGTCGAATTAATCACCAATGGCTATAATCATGCCTATGTAACGAAATCTCTGTAAAAGCCCCTAAATGACAGGCTTTGAGGAACTTTCAAATTGGTGAACACATTCACATGCCAGGAAGGTAGCATACTCCAATTCCATGGGGACAGAGGCTCCTGTGCTTGAGACCCTTCTGCACCTCATCCTACGGACCTCTTAATTGGACTGTTCACTTCTATCCTTTATAATAAACTGTAATTGCAAATATAATATTTTCCTGAGTTCTGTGAATTATTCCAGCAACTTATCAAACTTGAGGAGGGGGGTTGTGGGAAACCCCTATTTCATAGCCAATTTGGACAAAAAAAAAGGTGGGATATTATTGTGTGTGCGTGTGTGTGTGTGTGTGTGTGTGTGTGTGTGTGTGTAATGTTTTTGTCCACGTTTCTGGCTCAAAACTCCCATAGGCTCTTTTATGGTCTTCTGTTATGATATGGAGGTGCTTTAGGCCTTAGGAGCAAGCCTCAAGGAATAGAATCTTTCACTTTCCCCTGTTTTCCTTTGTTTTTTGTTTTTGTTTTTGTTTTTGTTTTTGAGACGGAGTCTTGCTCTGTCGCCCGGGCTGGAGTGCAGTGGCCGGATCTCAGCTCACTGCAAGCTCCGCCTCCCGGGTTTACGCCATTCTCCTGCCTCAGCCTCCCGAGTAGCCGGGACTACAGGCGCCCGCCATCGCGCCCGGCTAATTTTTTGTATTTTTAGTAGAGACGGGGTTTCACCGTGTTAGCCAGGATGGTCTCCATCTCCTGACCTCGTGATCCGCCCGCCTCGGCCTCCCAAAGTGCTGGGATTATAGGCGTGAGCCACCACGCCCAGCCTCCCTGTTTTCCTTTTACCTGCCCAAGACTCTAATCTGATTATGGGTGAAGAGATCCTCATTACAGAGAGGGTCCTACTCTATAACCTGGAGGAAGGAATGCTTCACAGAGAGGCCAAGAAGAATCTGAAAAAACAGGCCTTGCTGGGTTTCCCAGCTCAGTCTCTTAAGATAAGGCCATACTATTTTTGTCCAATCATATTTCTACATTGTTGCCTATCATGCCTATGTAATGAAGCCTCCATTAAAACTCGTAAGAACTGGGTTCCGGGAGCTTCCAGATAGCTGAACATGCGTAGGCTCCTGGAGGGTGGTGCATCCAGGGAGGGCATGAAAGCTCTTGAGTTCAGGGAGCTTCCAGATAGCTCAACATGTGGAGGCTGCTGGAGGGTGGTGCACCCAGGGAGGGCATGAAAGCTCTGTGACCTTTCCCTTACACCTCTCCCTATGCATCTTTTTATCTGCGTCCTTTGTAATGTTGTTTATTATAAGACAGTAAATGTAAGTAAGTGTTTCCCTGAGTTCTGTGAGCCACTCCAGCAAATTAATCACACCCAAAGAGGGGATAGCAGGAACCCCAACCTCAAGGCAGCCAGACAGAATTTCTGAAGGCCCAGACTTGTGACTGTTAACTGAAGTTAGGGGAAGTCTTGGGAACTAAGTCCTCAATCTGTGTGATCTGACGCTGTGTCTGGGTAGTTAGTATCAGAATTGAATTGGTTTATACCCAACTGGTGCCTGAGCCTTGTCGGGATGGGAAATTCCCCACACATTTGGTCACAAAAGTTTTCTTCTCTGTTGATAACTGTTGTGGCATAAGAGCAGAGGAAAAATGATTTCAGTTGTTTTCCCCAAACAAGTGAGTAAACAAGGAACCTGATACTTCTGACTGGCACTGAAGTGATGGCAGTATTATGTGACTTAGCCCATATCCTATGAAGTCTGACAGTAACGCTGGATAATTAGTGTCAGAATTAAATTGAGTTGAGGACACCTAGTTGGTGTCAGAGAATTGAAGAAATAATGTTGAAAAAATAAAAATCACATACTTTGTTTCAGGAAGGAAAAAATATCTCCCATCTCTGTCTATATATGTATTAAAGTATTTTAAAGAACTTAGACCTGAGATTTAAGACCCAAATTTAAGATTTAAAATTTAATGGTCCTAAAACTTGCACTAAAATGATCAAATTGTTCTGTACTCAAACGTAATTAATTTAGATTCTCTGTCTTAGGATGACGTAGAATCAGAATATTAACATTGGAAACATCTTAGAAAGGCATAGGGAATAGGCCAGGTGCAGTGGCTCACATCTGTAATCCCAGCACTTTGGGAGGCTGAGGCGGGCGGATCACGAGGTTGGGAGTTCAAGACCAGCCTGGCCAACATGGTGAAACCCCGTTTCTACCAAAAATACAAAAATTAGCCGGGCGTGGTGGCGGGTGCCTGTAGTCCTGGCTACTCGGGAGGCTGAAGCAAGAGAATTGCTTGAACCCGGGAGGTGGAGGTTGCAGTGAGCTGAGACCACACCATTGCACTCAAGCCTGGGCGACAGAGATAGACTCCCTCTCAAAAAAAAGAAAGGCATAGGAAACAACCTGACTGTGTCACAGATGCAGGTACTTAAATAAAAAAGATTAAATTATTTGTTTGAATTAATATAGCTAGAATGCTTGGAACTGGAACTAGAGCTCAGAACTCCCACTCCATAGTTATTCGTCATCATTCTATGTTAGTCTTCATTAATATGTATAATATATATTAAGACAGCACATATTTCATTACTTAATAACCACTTGAAAACAAATACAGTATCTAAATAAATGTCCAAAATTAGACAAAAAGTCTTTCAATCAAGATGACAGACCAAATATATAGCCTTTTTTGTTCTTCTAAGACGCCATTAAATGGCAGCAAATAAATGGAAAAAATACAAATCTACATCAGAAATAATGGAAGAACAGGGATTTCTATGAATTTTCTGCAAGATAAGATTTCATGGGCTCATGAAGCAATGGAGGAGCACAAAACTAGAATATACATGGAGGGTGATGTAGCCAAAGAGAAATTTGATCTTCCAATCAAAATCTGAAAAATAGTTACTCAAAAAATGAAAAGCTTACCTATACAAGATAAAGTACTAAAATTTGAAATGCCAGAAATATTAATTAGAAAAATGTTAAAAATGGAAATAGTCTTTTCCTGCTTATTGCTTCTCCCATGGAATACAGAAAAATAAGTTAGGTAGATGTGCCAATGCAAAAATTCTTCAGTGGCAAAAATAATTAATTAAAGGTGACACAAGGCATTGACTACCTCAGAAAAAGTGTGATTATACTCTCAGTGTAGTCAATTAACTACAATAAGACATAGAATAAACATGGAAAGAATAATGAAGAATAATACCACTGAATTCTTTGCATTGAGATAATAATTTTTTTGTAATGGAGTAGGATACCACTGTCTCATTAAGATAATTTTTGTCATTAGGTGATCCTGTGAAGGTTTACTTACTCATCACTTAATTTTTTATTGTCACCTAAAACCAATATTATTTCCTATGCCTGTTTTAAACAATACTGGGACCAGGAATACTTGCTTTTCCTGTCATAAATACTATACTGATACTAAGGAAAAGTACATTAGCTCTCACACCAAGAACTGCCTGGCCCTCAATGATAAAAACAATAAACCAAATAAAAAGAGTTTTTATCAAGACTAACAGCTTATTTATCAATATTTATTTCAAGCCCTTGCCTCACTGTGCGTACCAATAGAAAGCTATTATGTCAGAAACTCTGTCCACTCTCAACCAGTTCCCCACGTTGCAAGATCCACCTTAAAATCATCCATTTCAGGCCTCTAAAAGCTACAAACATCCTTTCTTTATTTCACCATTTTGAAACATTGCTAAGCCTCTGTTAAGGTGCTCTCCTTTACCACAGTAACTTTAATGAACTTAGACTTGCTTGGTGAACAGGTATTTCTGGTGGTGTTCACAGAATGCTCAACCAAAGTATCCTGACATCCGTCATTACGTAAACATTCGTTATTGCCTTGGTATATGCCAGGGATACCTCTGGGATTGGAAATAAATGATAATAAATAAGAGCCTTTACCCTAGCTTGAGGCACATCCTAGAATGAATCGTTTTCAGGCATGAGGATTTTAATAACAAAGTGTTATTCTGCGTTTCTTTTATGCTGGACCTGCCCTCATTTACAGGTTGATATGGTTTGGATCTGTGTCCCCACCCAAATCTCATCTCAAATTGTAATCCCCAGGATTTGAGGGAGGGACCTGGTGGGAGGTGACTGGATCATGGGGATGGACTTTCCCCTTGTGGTTCTCATGATAGTGAGGGAGTTCTCGCAAGATTTGGTTGTTTAAAAGTGTGTGGTATTTCCCCCTTCATTCTCTCTCTCTCCTGCTCCACCATGGCAAGACAGGCTTGCTTCCCCTTCACCTTCTGCCACGATCAGAAGTTTCCTGAAGCTTCCCAGTCATGCTTCCTGTTAAGCCTGTGGAACTGTGAGTCATTTAAACTTCATTTTTTCATAAATTACCCAGTCTCAGGTAGTTCTTTCTAGCAGTGTGCAAATGGACTAATCCAGAGGTATAATTTAAAACTTGGAAATAATTGACCAGATTCAGAGGAACTTTTTAAAATTGGCTCATCTTGACTCATCAGTTTGTATTCACTCTGTATTCGATTTTCTCCTAATCAGAACATTATGGTACTAATCCAGAATATTAGATCATATAGTTTTAAACATTTTTGTAGTCATGGACATGTATTTTTGTTGATTCATTCAGTTCAGCCTGGCATATAATGCTGAGATGACTGGTTAAATTTGGCGCATAGCTTGAGGCCATATAATAGAATATACTCCGTTGATCCGTAGCAGATAATTCAATCTCATTACTATTAAGTTTTTGCCAACTGGCAAAATCTCCCCAGGGTAAGGTTACATTTCTGGCTTGTCTGAGTTCATGAATTTTCATACTATTTCCAGAAATAGTCTAGCCTCCTAGGAAAACTGCAAAACAGAGCTTGGATGATTGAAGTGATAATAGAAAAGACACCCTTCTCCCCTATGCCAATGCCAATTTGCCCACCACTAAAATGGATAACGAGACATCAATTTTAGGCTTGAAATTATTCCTGTGGCTTATTCTAATTAATTATAAGGCGACTAAATAGTTGCTTGAAAAGTACAAGTAAATGTTGCTCAAGTTGGTGTGATAGTTATTTAAAGAAATTAATATTAGCCTTAAAGCATTGAAAGTCCTTGAGACAAAAACAATTTTTACCTCCCTCATTGCCACAATAAGAAAAATATCTGGCTAAAGAATAAGATGTGAGTTGGGATAGGAAGGGAGGTGACTTGAAAAAAAAACTGAAAAAAAAAATCCATGTCATTTTCCGCTGGAGAATGCTATTCTGCTGGAGGAGTTAAATGTTTACTTGAATTACAGACTTGAAGTGTCTTACATTTGTTAACTGCATTTATTCATATTCATTAATTGCTGTCTCAGTCTATTTCATTACTACTGTAAACTAATTTTCCGATTTACTATGTGAGAAAATGAATTTAACTAAGTTGCCTTAAGTCATCACAGGTCTAGTTTAGGATGAAGCCATTTCTGAAAAGAAACTATTCTAAATCCAAATCCAGTGTTCCTTATTCATGTCAAGAAGTGGGAAACCATTTTCTGAGTTAGGCATGGAAAAATAACACAGTGTTATATAAGGATCTAGAAGTGAAATTAGAGGAAGTTGGGTACAAACAAAGCGATGAAGTTATTATTTACTAAGATATGTTCTACTATCAACCTACAGAAGATTAGTGCAATGTTCATCTTCTGCAAGAGCTTTATTAATATCACGTAATCTTCATTGAAAATTTTTAATGTATACATCATCATTTCTACCGTGGCTACAGCCGTGGTTCTTTATGCTCATCTCCTGTTCCTGGGAAAAGCCAGAAGGTCATTAGGAGTAGCCTGAATCTTGAAAATGGTGAAGAAGCAGTGGAAGGCTCAAAAGTTGAAAATTATAATGATAATTGAACACAGGTGAAAGTATGTTAACAAAAAATTGGGGATACCAAAGTGAAGAATATATATTTGACAAACAAAAACTCTCCACATATACAATAAGGACCAAGATGATTGTTATCGGAGAAGATTTCAACAGATATCTTGTCAATCTAGGGTACAGAAATCTTTATTGTTGAATTCCAATTATTATAATCAAGTATTTATTTACGTGTTAGACAAGAAGGCTTCAATTGTTTTATATGAGCTCCATATCCTCAAAGTTTGAATTTTTAACAAATTTTCTAAATTCTTACACTTCTGAATTATTTTTGTTATTCAGACTCTTTGGTATTAATAGGACATCTTCCGTAAGGCTTCCAATTATTCACAACACAGACAAAATCATTGATAATCTACTAAACGCTCATTGAAATCCAATTAGTAACTTATATAATGCTTTACCAGCTTGCAAAGATGAATGGTTGCATCTATTATGAAGACATTAAAATGTGTTTTACATTCTAATTAGCTTCAGTAAAGTAAGGAATAAGCACTTTTTTAATCTTGTGGAAATAGCATGAATTTTAATATCAATGAAATATAAATATTAATATCTGCACTCTGCTCATGGTATTTATTAAATGTCCCCCAAACTAAAGTTCTGCATATTTAATTTCATTGGTAATTCCCTGTCAGGTTTTAGATGTAGCACATTCTTCAAAAAGTGATCATTTCTACTTAGACATTATATATATTCATTTAATCACTTATCCCTTAATTCAACAAATACTTATTACACTTCTTTGGGCCAAAATCTCTTCTTGGTACCGAGTTTATAGTCATGAACAAAATAGAAGAGGATGGTGCTCTTTTAGCACTGAATGAAGCAATAAACAAATAAATAAATATTATTATTTTTCAGGAAATGGTGTAGAGAAAAATCAAGCATTGCATGGGAATCTGGATATTATTTAATATCTTTAACAACTGATTGACAAATTATATTAGATAAATGACCACCAGACTTAGCTTTGAAGCAGCATCTTACAGATGCCCTTCTAGGCAGATTTTTGGGTCCTTGGGAGTAAAGTTGAGGAGTCTGGGCAGCAGAAGTTCATTTAGGGGGCTTGGGAGGCTCTTTTCTGACCCTTATGGGAATACAATAAAAATCTCACCACAGCATGCTATGTGATATTCAAAATTTTAATCACATAAAGTATGGTGTCATGATATTGTGAGTTTAACAACAACAACAAAAGAACACTTTTTCAAATAGCCTGAACTACTAAATGCAAAAGAAAAGAGAGTAAAACTTGTATTTTACTTAAGTGACTATATACTAAACCTAGGAATTCTGAAAGAATCATGTGTCCATCACTTTCTAACCCTCCTATTTTCCCCATTCTCAATATAAAATCTTTTCCCAGTTGCATTTAAGAACAGGTTATGAACAAAAAACGGGGTACTATAGTTTGAATGGTCTCTCCAAAATTCAGATGTTGCCAATGTGATAGCATTTTTTATAGTATTAAGAGGTGAGGCCCTTACAAGGTGATTGGGCCATTAGGGCTTTTTCCTCATTAATGAAATTAAAGCTTTTAAAAAGTGGCTTTATGCAGTATTCAGGTAGCATGTTCTCTTGTTTTTCTGCCATGTGATGGTGCAGCAAGAAGGCCCCCACCACACACCAAATGCCAGTGCCTTGATCTTGGACTTCCCAGCCAACTGTGAGTAAATAAATTTTGTAAATTACCCAATCTCAAGTATTCTATTATACTAGCATAAAACAGGTTACAACACAGGTGTTGGGAGTGCCAATCACCAATCATGCTATATCCAGAGCACATTATTATCGAGTTCTACTTTACATCAATGTTTTAACTTCTGAAAGGTACTTGAACATATAGTATATACTTAAATTGAAACAAAGATTACCGTCTCGTTACTTCTACTCTTTGTTCCTAATCTTATTTTCTGAAGCAGCACAGCTTTCTAAAGACAGTTATAATGTCTTAGATTTATTTCTGTGACTTATACTATGAAGAATGCGCTCACTATTGTGGCAATCATATTAATATTACATAATAAATTTACTTTTAATTCAAATAGCGACCATGAATTTATCTTTTCATGGTTGGCCTGGGAAATCGTGACATTAAGGAACACACGAAAATCAAGCATACATGAGTGAGATAGTTCTGGGGATGATAAGACCAAAAAAATGTGTTGTATCAATGCAACACATTATACATTAAACATCAATCAACCTTGTTCATAAATGTCCTTCACCATATCAGTACTGCAGAACTTTGGTTACCCCACCCCATCCATGTGGTTTTTAGCTTTGTTTCTTAGAACACACACACACACACACACACACACACACACACACACACACACACACACACATATCAGGGCCCTTATGGTGCTTTCCTCAAAGAATATGATTGCTTTTAAGAGAAATCTGGGCTATTCAGAATATAATGTGTTCACTGATACATATTATATGAAAGCTGAAAGTATGTATCTGGGTTCTTCTTCCTAAATTATTTGAGAAGTATCCAGTTTTGTTTTCCCCCACTTGACTTCTGTCTATAGTTTCAAAATAATACTACGATTTTGTTTTTGTGAATGGTCTCTTTTTCCCCATTTTGACAGCTTATTTTCTTCTGAATAGTTTTTGTCTCTTACTATTGGGTGTTTTTGAAAAAGAGAAACCTATTTTTGCAGCTTTCTTTCATATATTTTCCCAAGAAAAAAATGTACCAATGATCACAAAATCATTGTCATCAGAATATTATCAGATTGTCTGCACCCTTCTAAGGAAGTGGAGACTTTGTTGACTGATTGAGGCCAAGTTCAATACTATAAAAGAAATTTGAGGTTTACTGGGATGGAAACAATATCCTCCTCTATAATTTCTCCATTACTGCTAGTAAATCTGCTTCTGTTATTAGCAAGTAATATTTAAATGCATGTCAACAGAGGAACTTTGAAAATCTGGAGAAAATCAAAAGACAATATGGTCTCTAGTTAATGTTTTAAAATATTTTAACAGATTAACATAAGATCCATATAGAAAGTAAAATACATAAATACTTGAATCAAGAAATGTAATACTACAAGTTCCCCAAGAGTTCCCTTACCAATTTCACGCTTCATTATATCTTTACTGTGTGATCACACATTCCTATAAAAATACACTTTTTCTTTTATCTATTTTTGAAATTTATATAAATAAAACTACACAATTCATATCCTTTTGTGTTTGGATCCTTCATATAAAGTTTGTTGAATACAGCAGTAATTTATTTAATTTCATTGCTGATGATGTTCTATCAAAGGAGTATGCTACAATTTATCCATTCTACTTTTGATAAATATCTAAATTATTTTCAATTCGAGGTTATTATGAAAAATGCTGAAATAAATATTTTTGTATGAACATCCTGGTGTTTGAGTGAATGCTTCTCTAAAGTATATGTTTAGGCATAGAATTGCAGGGCCATTGGATACATGCATCTTTAAAATTACTGAATAATGACAAATTGCTTTCTAAAATGGTTTTACAGTTTAAATTCCACACAACAGTCCATAAGAGTTTTTATTGCTCCACATTATCCCCACCAATTAGTATTATCCTACTTTTGTTTCAACTACCCATGAGGTATAGAGCTATCAAGTTGTATGTTTACCATTTGCCTTGCAACCAATAAAGTAAACACTTAATACATTTTCACTGGCTATTTGATTTCCTCTTAATTATTAACTGTCTGCTCAAAATTTTGCCCATTTTTTTCTATTGAGTTGTCTTTATCTAATTAATTTGTAAGAGTTCTTTATACAAAATGATTGCCAGTTGTATATATGGCAAGTTTATTTTCCTATTCTGTGACTTATCTTTTCATTTTTATATCCTTTAAAAGTTCTTAATTTTTATATTGTCAAATTTATCAATCTGTTTCTGGGTATTCAGTGCCATTTCATCTTATTTAAGATATATTTACTTTCCAGAATTCTAGAAGATACTATATTATATTTTTAAAGTTATATTAATTGTATTTCACATTTAGAACACTAATCTATGTGGAATTGATTTTTGTTTATTATGTGAAGTAGGGGTTCCATTTGGTTTTATTTTGTAAGGAAAACCAAGTTTCTGAGCACCATTTAAGACTGCTCTTTCTCACTTTTATGCAAGTACTGTGTCTGTCATGAATCAAGTAGCTGTATATACAAGAGTCATTCTGGGTCTCTGTACGCTGTTCTTTTGGTCTATTAATCTATCTTTGTATCCAAAAGACTTAATATTTTTCGTAACTATATTTCTAGAATTGCCTCTCTGTATCTGGCCCATTCTATTTCAAGTGCAATGAAACAGCATATCAAATTTTATAATAATTCTGGCTGGGTGTAGTGGCATACTCCTGTAGTTCCAGATACTTGGGAAGCTGAGGCTGGAGGATCACTTGAGCTCAGGACCAGTCTGGACAACATAGTAAGACCCTCATATCTAATAATAATAATAATAATAATACATTGAATCTATAAATAAATTTGAGGATAATTGGTATCTTTATATCACTGACTCTTTCAATCTGTAAACATGACATACCCCTGCATTTACATATGTTTTCTTAATAAGTCTCAATAAAACCAATGGTTTCACATGTAGACGTATTGGATGTCTTTTGTTAGCTTTACTCCCAGGCAATTTCAATTTTATGCTATTTAAATTAAAGTCAGATTTCACTTTTTTGTTTTCTTGTTGATATATAGAAATACGATATATTTCTATGCATGTTATGTATATCAACTTTATTAATGTCACTTATAGATACAATGATTTATCTGCTTATTATTCTAGATATTCCTTATACACAATCATAACACTTATGGATAATGACAGTATATTTTTGATTCCTTACACATTTTTTCTTTCCTTATTATACTAGCTAAAACATTGTATAAAAAATTGTATAAAAGTTATAATAATGGTAGTTTTTTATGTCATTCCTGTTTTCTAAAAAGAAAACTTTTAGTATTTCAGAATTAAGTATGAGGTTTGCATTTTGGATAATTTCTATGGTTTGACTGTCCCCTCCAAAACTCGTGTTGAAATTTAATTCCCTATGTGGCAGTATTGGAAGTGGGGACTTTAAGAGGTGATTAGGCCATAAGGGCTTTGTCCTCATGAATGGATTAATCCATTAATAAATTAATAGATTAATGGTTTATCATAGGAGTGGGACTGGTGGCTTTATAAGAAGAGGAATAGAGACCCAGAACATTAGCATGCGCTTCCCCCTTGCCATATGGTGCCCCGTGCCACCTTGGGACTCTGCAGAGTCTCCCCTAGCAAGAAGGCCCTCACCAGACACAGCCCCTGGACCTTAATTAAACTTCTCAGCCTCCACAACTGTAAGAAATGAATTCCTTTTCTTTATAAATAACCCAATGTTAGGTACTCTGTAGTTAGAAACAGAAAGTGGAATAATTCAAAATTATACTTGATCAGATTGAGGAAGTGCCTTTCTATTTCTAGTTTGCCAAGTTTGTTAAATCATCAATGAATATTAAATTTTATCAATCATACCTTTTATTTTTTTAGGTTGCTTGTATAACACTTTTTAATGTAATGAATTTCTGAAGAAAATTTGTTTAAGATTTTTCCATCTATGTTCATGACCAAATTTACCTCTAATTTTAGTTATTCATATGGTTTTTGTTGCATTTCAGCATCAAGGTAATTTAGAAAAATGAGATTGGAAATGTGCCCTGTTTTCTATTCTCTTAGAGTCTGTATAAAATTGGAATTATTTCTTTTTTGAATATTTTAGAGAATTCATCACTGAAGGCATTTAGCTCAAAATTTTCTTTGTGAAAAAAATTCTTATTATCAAGTTAATTTCTGTATTTTTGAAATTATTATGATACAAATATAAAATTATAGACGAAGAGAACAGAATCTAAAGGCCCAAAATAGCACTGAAATAATTTAAGAAACGTGATAATTTCTCTTCAGTTAGTTTTGATAACTTAGCTCTTTGGCAGTTTGAACATTTAGTCTAAGAATTCAAGTTATTGCTAAAAAGTTCTTTAAATATCTTATTTTTAAAATAACTTCAGGCATTATAGAGCTATTCCTTTTTTTATTGTGGTTATTTGTGTCTCACATTTGCAATTTGTTAGTCTCATTCAATTTTTTATATCAGTCATTTCAAATAGTCCCTAGTTCTTCATCTCTAGTAGATGCTTGTTTTCTATTTGTTAATGTATTATCATCATTACCATTTGCTTCTAAACTATTTAGGCTATTGTACTGACTTTTTCCCCACCAAATTGACTTGGTTATATAGTTTATTAACGTTTAACCTTTATTTTATTTATTTGATCCGTTTTTTTGAGACAGAATTTCTCTCTGTGTTTGTATTGCCCAAGCTGGAGAGCAGGAGTGCAATTATGACTCACTGCAGTCTCAACCTCCTGGCTCAAATGATCCTCCCACCTCAGTTTCTGGAGTAGCCGGAACTGTGCCACCACACCTGGCTAATTTTTCAATTTTCTTTTGTAGATATGGGGTCTTGCTATGTTGCCCCAGGTTGCTCACGAACTCCTGGGCCCAAGCAGCCTCCCACCTTGGCCTCCCAAAATGCTGGGATTACAGGCATGAACCACTGCACCTGGCTCTTTATTTTTAATGTATATATTTAAGACTGTAAATTTCTACTAAGTACTGCTTTCACAACATTCCAAAGGTTTTGGTATGCAGTATATTTTGTCATCACTTTGATATTATGCTCTTTTCTAACTTTAGTTACTGTTGAGAAATCAGCTATGATTTCTATAACTGTTGTTCATTGAAGACAATATTTTATTCTCACTCATTTTAATATATGTGCCTTTGTAATTTTAAAGTTTTACTGTAATGTGACTGTGGCTTTTTAAAATTTATTTATATGGTTTGAGATTCACTGGATTTATTAAATTTATGGATTATAGTCTCTCGTAAATTCTGTAATATTCTCACACATAGTCACATCAAGTATTGCTTTGGTAACTTTCTTTCTCATCTAAGTTTTTGGATTCCAACTGAAGATGTATTAGGCCTTCTCATTGCATGCTCTATGATTTTTACTCTTTTTGTTCCATCTTTATTTTTTGTCTTTATGTGCTAACTTTTTGATATAGTATGCTGAATTGATTTTTAGTTCACTCATTCTCTCTTCAGCTGTTTCTAATGGGCTTTGGGTATTTAATTGTAAGTGAGGTTTAATCTCATTTAATCTTCCTAATAACCTTTGAGGTTGTTTCTAGAATTAGTCCCATTATATAGAGAGGGAAATTATGACTTTCAACGATTATGGAATTTTCCCATGTTCTCATAGCTAGTGACAGTACCAGCATTATCATCATCTGATCGCATTACAGAAATTTACTTGGAAAGAAACAAGTAAAATTGTTAATAGAGGCCAGACACAGTTGCTCATACCTGTGATCGCAACATTCTGGGAGGCCGAGGTGGGAGGATGGCTTGAGCACAGGAGTTCAAGACCAGCCTGGGCAACAAAGTGAGACCTTATTTCCACAAAACATGAAAACACAAAATTAGCCAGTTGTGGTGCTGCATTCCGTTAGTCCCAGCAACTTGGGAGGTTGAGACAGGAGGATCACTTGACCCCAGGAGGTCGAGGCAGCAGTGAGCCACGTTCGTGTCACTGCACTCCAGCCTGGGTGACAGAGGGAGACCCTGTCTCAAGAAAATAAAATTGTGAATGGAAGTGTAAACTGAAGCTTAGGTCATAACTTTATTAATTCCTTTTTCCACCATGAACATATTGCCCATGACATAACCAGCTGAGACTAATATTTGACACTAATATATTAAATGCTAATCTTTTCAATTGCCTGGAATTTGTATATTATATATAATGTGTACATTTATTTGTGGTTCACACATTATCTCTTTCTGTATGCTTAGGTGAGAATGCACAATTTTTTTAACCCTGATATGAGAAAATTGCCAAAGTATATGTTAAAATTATATTGGTTTTACTTTAACTAAAGTTTTATTTACTATGAATCCAAAAAGAGGAAAACATGTTACAATTCAGAGCTTGATGTATACTTACTTTTAAAAAGAAGAAAAAGGGAGAGGGAAGTAGAGAGAGGGAGGAGGACAGGGAAGGAGGAAGGAAAAAGGGCGAGGAAGAAGAGAGGAACAGCTACCAAATCACGGACTACTATACAGCCATAAAAAGAATGAGATTGTGTGGAGGGTTTGTGGCAACATAGATAGAATTAGAGACTATTATCCTAAGAAAAATAACTCAGAAACACAAAATCAAATATTACATGTTCCCACTTATAAGTGGGTGCAAAACAATGGGTACACATAGATATACAGAGGGAAATATTAGACACTGGTGACTCCAAAAGGGAGAAATGGGGAGGCAAGTGAGGGTTGAAAACTTACCTATTGGATACAATATTCACTATTAGGGTGATGGATACACTAGAAGCCCAAATCTCACCATCATGCAATATATCCATGTAACAAACGTGCACATGTACCCCCTGAATCTATAAAAAAAAATGAAAAAGAGATGGACTGTAAAGTTGTCAAAAAATAAAACACTCAAGAACATCTGGCATAAATTTCATCTCTTTTTCCACCTTGTAGGTAAACCAGGAGCTAATTCCACATGATACACACCTGATGGGGAAAGAGGCACAGGCACCTCTAAAATCAAAAGAGTGAAAAAATGTATAAGCCCTCACCTATCTATAGCTAACTAAATTAGTACATATTGACACTTCAGCAGAAACACGCTAAATAATAGATAGCAAAGCGTTTCTGAGAACATCCTCATGTTCCTTGCTCTACTGAAGCTCACTGGAGATACACATTTTCAGAACTCTCACCTAAGCATTTTTTCAGCACATTAAAATGTTGCTGTAAAACACCTTACTAAAATATCAATTTGCCTATTCAGAAAGTCCAAGCCTATGCCCCACATTTTTGTGATATATAGCAAACTCTCACTATAATAGACAAAACTAGTTAAGTAGGAATATTTGTTCTTATTTTCTAATATGTGAATTAGGTCAGAGTTTCCCAGAACAGTACTTGTTTAGTGAATGCCGTTATGTCATAGTAAGCAAGTTTACCTTTATTCACACCAAGATCATAAAGGAAGTGTCATTTTGGAAGGAATATTAATGCACAGGCATTTATAAAACTGATTATAAAATCCTATTTAAGCAATGTCATTGTTGGTTCCTGTGTAAACACATTGTTTAAAACTGGGTGTGATCTAAATAAGAATTAATCATGAACAAACGGTACATACAAAACAACTCATATTAATAGAAAATTTTAGAATTATGAGTTAATTTATTTAAATTGTGGATACACAAAAGCTTGAAATATTAGGATATTATGTAGCTTTTGTGATCAATGGGTAAATACATCATTCAAAAACAAGGAAAGAGAAAGATTATAAGGTTAGATGTGTTCTTAAATTGTTAAAAATAAAACTCAAATTTGGACAACTACGTTTCTTAATATTAGTAACAAAATAATAAATGAGAACAAATAACATTTTTATAATTGGTTAAGTCTGGCATTGTAATGTTATAAAATGAAAGTTCATCAAGATCATACCAATTATGTGTGCCAGTATTTTAAAATTTATTTTAATATATAATATATTTATCTTGATAGTCTCATTCTTTTCCTTCTTTCATCCAATGAATGCATCCGAAAAATATGTTTTCAGAGTAAATGAGGATATCTTCCAAATTTGATATTGGTTGTGCTTTGACAGTAAACTATAACCTAAAATTTGAAACTAGCCTAAGAATATATGATTAAAGATCTGTAGAAAAATTCAAGTGAATCATTGTACAGAAATCTAAATGAAACATACAATTTCAATGATCTAAGTGTAAAAGTTTGCCTGGGATCTACAGTCTATTTGAAATAAAAGTGGACATTATCCTTATATCATCCACTTAAAAGACATCATGTCAGAATGCAGATATGCATTATTTTAACTGGAATGTGAAGTAGATTTTTGTTTCCCACCATGACCGTGTATGTGCAGAGAGATGTGAGGGAAAATAACTATTTTAAGGAAAAATGGTGTATGCCACATGTCACCAAACATCCAGCCATCTGAATACTTATAATTTACTGACATTTTTCAATTGAGAACTGCACATAGGTACCCTCTATGGTAACACTTTCCCTGTTGTAACCTGTTGGGACTTCGTGCTTACGTTTTGTGTGAAGAAAGACTACAGCTTTAAACCCTTAGAGGTAACAGACTGAATTTAAACATAAAAATTTTGAGGAATAAAAAAAGGTAGCTGCACAAACCTTTTAAAGAGAGAGGCAGAGAGAAAGAGAGAGACTCATTTATGAAGCAGCATCTGGATAAAAAGTCATTATAGAAAATTCCATAGGTTTTTTAAAATTCGCTTTAAAATTATCGACTCTGAATGCTAGGTAACTCTGTTTTCTACGTATTATTATCAAAGTCTAAGCCAATGCACACACGAGTCAGATTGAATCAGTAGAATATGGTCAATCAATTATTCGCAAATGTGTTAAAACTAACCATTGGTTTCAGCAATTTAGCTCATGTTTGGTTTTCATATACTTAGGCACAGCCAAAGCAAAACTTTGTTGTGCTCTGATGTCAGACTTTATTTTGATTGCATTCTGTTAGATTTTAATAGCCTGCAGCTGTGTGAATATAAGGGCTTCCTTCTGCTTTCCTAAAAAACAAACTCTACACGGTAGAAGATAATTTCCTTTAGTCTCACTTGGAACCACCAAGTAAGAATATAAAACCATAGCATTTAGCCCCAACTTCCCTCCACCCTCTCAGTTCTATAGAAACAATAAATTCACCAGAGAAATGATAGAGAAACAAACAAACAAAAAAATGTGATTCTCAAAAGGCACATTGCTTGAGGTTGCTGTGGCAATTATTTTTTTAAAATCATTTTAACACAATTTAACCTAAAAGCAGATATTTGAAGTCTTAAACCCTATTGATTGCTTTGGAGCAGTTATACTTCATTTATCCCTTGTGGGTTATTTCTTGTCATTGTGAAAGCACATCCAAGAAGAGTGGCGACCATAGATATACATTTAGGCTAAGTGTCCAGCAGTTTAAGTAGTATATGTGTTATGGAAAAAAAAGATTATTAAATTAAATATAAGTTTTAAAATTTAATTTAATGCTCTAAACTTTGATATAAACTTATATTAACTAATACTTTTGGCCTCACTTTCTTTTCAGATTCTCTTGGTTGTTGAAAAAAACATTTTAAAAATATTAAACATCTCTCTTTCTCTGTTTTGTGCCTTGTCATGCTGAGGAAATCATTTCTACAGGGATTATGTGTACAAGATAATAATTAGGAGGCTGGCCAAGAAAGACCCTTGAGGTAGATGGATTTCCTTTTTTGTGTATGACTAACTTCATTACCTTCTGTAAACGATTTAATCTCTCTGTTCTTTATCTTCCCAACTTGCCAATGGGACTGGTTCAAGAAATAATTGTGAAGATAGAATGTCCTTCAAGACTTCTGATTTAATATAATAAAATAGAATTATTGCCATATATCCTCACTCAAATCTTCTCAAAAGGAAAATGTAAAGAACAAACTGGAGCATAAACAATACGACGAATGATTTTTTCAGTTGCACATGATAAACAGTGAGAAATCAGAGCTGAAACAATGATGTTCCAGTGCCACCCCAGATCTTGTAAAAGTTAAAAATCAGTATTCTGAAAGGCATAACCAATGTCCCTTTGATTAGAACACCTTGAGTTTTAAGGTCACAAGAAAGATTGTTTAGATTCTGCAGCATGATACCACAGAGTCACAGGGAGGGGGAAGTAAAGAAAATTATGCATTTGGCAGGCCACAAGCCATTTCTATTGTTTACAATCTTGTCTTTTGCTAGGGAAGGTGGGGGTGGGTTGGGTGTTAAGTGGACAAGGAATGGAGGAATCGGTCTGTGGATGCCAAATACTAGAGAAACATCTGTTCTATAAAGCTTTGCATCCAACATCTAAGCAATGTGTACTCCCAGGATAAATAGTCCTTTGGAGGAAGAATGTGAAAGAAAAGCCCAAATAGAAAGAATGGACTGTTCAGTTCACTTCACTTCCCTTCCAGTATTTGTCAGCACATAGCCTGCTTCAATCAAAGATGAATAGGAAAGGAACCAAAATAGTACTTATTTATAATAACTGGAAAGGCAAATATAGAATACAAATTACAAAAAAAGAGCTGCCTAAATAAATATGGAAATATTTGGGACAAACTATTTTGCACAATCTCTGAAATATTATAGACAAAGTGATTTGTGTAAAAAAAAAACATAGAGAGAATATAAGCATAAGTACTCAAAAAGAGATTGTTAGAAGCAATCTTCTATCTATAGCCAAGTAGGGAAGTCAGCAAGTCTTCTCCCTAAAAAGCAGATATAAAGCTGAACAAAACTGATTTAAAACAAAAACATTGTCAGCACTCTTGAAATTATCCAAAGGGAAACAACAAATAATCTGAGTAATTTCCTCCAATGCAAAAAGGCAGTAAGGAAATTATCTTAGTCTATTTGGCTGCTATAACAAACACCTCAGAGTAGGTAATTTATGAACAAAAGAAATTTGTTGCTCATAGTTCTAGAGGATGAGAAGTCCAAGATCAAGGTACTAGCAGATTTAATGTCTGATTATGGCCCATTCCTCGTAAACAGTACCGTCTAGTTACATCTTCATGTGGCAGAAATGGGGAACAAGCTCCCTCAGATTAGTTTTATAAAGTCACTAATCCCATTCATAACACCTCTGCCCCCATGACCTAATAACCTCCCCAAAGTCCTCAATTCTTAATGCTGTCACATTGGGGATTAAGTTTCAAAATATGATTCAGGGACAACAAAAACATTAAAAGCATGCAAGGGAAGAAGGAGGGAAGCAAGGAAGGAAAGAAGAGTAAGTTAAAGGTATCAAACTATAAAAAGAAGAAATGAAACCACCCATATATGAAGATGACATAGTCCCATATGTAGACAATCCCATAAAATCTGGAAAAAAAAACTGGACCTAGTAATGAGTTTAGCAAGATTGTATTAAATAGCATGTAAAATTATACGTAACTATCAATTGTATTCAGATGCCACATGTGGTGCTTAAAAAAGAAAATAAATCATTGTATTTCTATATATTAGCAATGATCACTCCAGAAATGAAAAAAAGAAGCAATTTTATTCACAGTAATATCAAAAAGGATAAACAACCAAAAATAAATTTACCAAAAGAGGTTTATCACTTATACACTAAAAACTACATAATATTTCTGAGATACATAAAGTGACATCTAAGTAAATGAAAATGATCATGAATTAAACAACTCAATATTGTCAAGACAGTAATTTTCCCAAAGGTCATCTATAAGTTTTCTGGCAATTGGTATCAAAATCCCATCAAAATTTAGAAATTGGCAAGCTTATCTTAAATTTATAAAGAAAATCAAAGGACTTAGAATAGCCAAAACGATTACAAATAAAACACTATGCAATTTCAGAACTTAATAGAAAGCAACAGTTAACAAGTAAATGTGGTATTGCCAAGGATAAGCATATACATCAATGGAGCAGAATTAACTGTCCAGAAATAAAAGATTTATATTCATAGTCAATTAATTTTCAACAAGATGACAATACAATGGGGAAAGAATAATCAAGAAATGAAATGATGCTGGGACAATGCGTTATCTATAGGCAAAAAAAAAAAAAAAAAATACTTTAGACTTTACCTCGCACCATACAGAAAAATTAGTTCAAAATGGATAATAGACCTAAATGAATGAGATATAACTCTCAAATTTTTAGTGCTTTTTATTGTGGTAAAACACACACACACACATAACAAGAGATCTACCCTCTTAACAAAATTTTAAATGTTCAAAACAGTGTTGCTAACTTATAAGCACAATTTTCTACAGCAGGGCCCTAAAACTTCTTAATCTAGCATAATGGAAATGTTATACCCATTGAAAATCAACTCCCTATTTTCCCCTAGGCCCTTCCCCTGGTAACTACAATTCTACTTTCTGCTTCTATGAATTTGACTAAATTAGATACTTCATATCAGTGGCATCATGCAATGTTTGTACTTCTTTAACTGGCTTATTTTCCTCATTGTTTATTTTAGTGATGATTCCCACCTCTTAAAGAGACATAATTTTCCCTCTACTCCCACCTTCCTTTACAGAAATCTTTTAGGAACTATTATCTTCTTATGGTGGAAAAAAAAAAAAAACCTGCATTACCACAAGGTTACCAATTCTTCCTATTTATTTTAATTCCCACTCCCGCACCAAATTCAAGCAAATTAAATATAAGATTGTATTAGTCAAAAATGTTTTTTATGACTAACTAGGGTCTAAACCATAAGACCATTATTTGTGTTCTTAACCAGAAGCCTAAACATAAGCAGTTAGTTACGAAAGCCACCCAAAACTGTGGCTTTTAAATTCTTTCAGTCCGCCACCCTTACCATATTCGCTTTTAATCCTCAGATTAAAATTTGTGACTTGCTGCCATCACAGACATCAGGTTCTCATAACAGCATTCCAAGGAGAAAGTAATGGGAAAGGATAAAAGGTCTTCCCCTCTGAGATCATTTTGTTATCTAAGATAAAAATCTTTCAGAACGTTCATAGCAATATTGTCTTAGGTTTCATCATCCAAAATTTCATCACATGGCCACTCCTAGCTGCAAAGGAGAGTGGAAAATTCATATCTAACATTCTTTGGGTCTGGGCACAAAAAGTGCCAGGGTATTATCAGAAATAAATAAAGGGTGGATAGATGTTAGATAGATCAGTGTGTCTCCCAGAACTGCTTTTAATTAAAATAGCATTTTATTATGATCCAATATTTCTAAGGTTGTATCTATTTAAAGTTTTACCAACATTCACATAGAGATGCAAGAAATTAAATTCACCAAATGCTGATGATGTTTATTTCTGAATGGTTGAATTTGGGAAAATACTTTTGCTTTTATCTTCATCCAGTGCTTGGATCATTTTTGAACATGTATCAGTTTTGTAATATTAACAAAACAATTATTCTTTTACAAGACTTTAAAAATACTTTTTGTGAAAATCAAAATGTTTTCAATGACGGTGTATTGTTAGTCCATTCTCACATTGCTATAAAGAACTACCTAAGATTGGCTAATTTATAAAGAAGAGAGGTTTAATTGGCAAATGATTCCACATGTACAGAAAACATGGCTAGGGAGGCATCAGGAAACTTACAATAGTGGCAAAAGTTCAAGGGGAAGTTGGCACATCCTACACGGCTGGAGCAGAAGGAAAAGAGAGAGGAGGGAGGTTCCACACACTTTTAAATAACCAGATCTCATGAGAACTCACTCACTGTCATGAGAACAGCAAGGGGGAAGTCCACCTCTATGATCCGGTCACCTCCAACCAGGCCCCTCCTCCAACACTGGGTATTTCAATTCAACATGAGATTTGGGCAGGGACATAAATTCAAACCATATCAGACAGTATTGTTACTAGTAACAGATCTACATGGAAAGGCATGAAAAATTAGTTTTCAGTCTATAACATACTGATATCCTGCAGTTATCTAGACTTTGAGAAAAGTGATCTGAGCACAAAGAAATCTAAACTTTCTATAATAAATGTGCATTATGTTTTATGTTAAGAAAATTATGTTACATTGTTAAGAAAACGTTGCAGAGAACTGCTTTTTTAAATACCCTTGAAGTCAATGCTGATTACTTCAGTAGGCCAAGAAATATATAAGTGCATGACTTAATAGTTCCATATATATATATATATATGTATATGTATATGTGTATATATATACACACGTACATACACACACACTAACATACGTATGTGTGTGTATACATGTGTGCATATTGGTTTGTGTTGCTTTGAAGGAATACCTGAGGCTGGGTAATTTATGAAGAAAAGAGATGTATTTAGCTCAAGGTTCTTCAGGCTGTACAAGAAGCACAGTATCAGTAACTGCTTCTGGTGAGGGCCTCAAGCTACTTCCACTCAGGGTGGAAGGAGGACGGGAGCTGATGTGTAGAGATCACATGTTGGGAAGCAAAAGAGAAAGCAGGAAAATGTCAGGCCCTTTTCAACAAGAGTTCTCATAGCAACTCATAGAGCAAGAACTCACTCATTACCATGTTTATGGTACCAAGTCATTCATGAAGGATTTGTCTCCATGATCCAAATACCTCTCACCAGGCCCTACTTCCAACACTGGGGATCAACTTCCAACACAAGACTTCTCAGGGCCAAACAAACCATATCCAAAACCACAGCAATATGACATACAGATTTTATTAGGACTCTATCAATCCAATATAAATAAGACAGAAAATCGTACAGAACAGCAGTCCAATGCTAAAGTCATGAAATCCTTGTATGTTTTTCAATGAATGTTTGGTCCCATTCCTTTTTCTGCAGAAGGTACTAATACTTCAAACTTATAACTATTTCTTCTCATATCATAACTATTTCTTCTCATATCATAACTATGTCTAATTGATTTGGCAGAGCCTCCAGTAGGACATCCCACAACTGAGTAGCTCTATGGACAACTTCCATCAAAGAGTTTCCTAAAAAGAACTATTAATCTGCCAGGTACAGTGGCTCATGCATGTAATCCCAGCACTTTGGGAGGATGAGGCGGGCGGATCACAAGATCAGGAGATTGAGACCATCCTGGCTAATACAGTGAAACTCTGTCTGTACTACAAATACAAAAAAAAAAAAAAAAAAATTAGCTGGGCGTAGTGGCCTGTAGTTCCAGCTACTTGGGAGGCTGAGGCAGGAGAATGGTGTGAACCCAGGAGGCAAATGTTGCAGTGAGTGGAGATGGCGCCACTGCACTCCAGCCTGGACAGCAAAGTGAGACTCCGTCTCAATTAAAAAAACAACAACAACAACAACAAAAAACCCACAACTATTAATCCACACCAGTAACTGGTCAAAATATTTCTGCTAACCAAAGATATTGCCTACTTTCACAAAGAGTGAGACAGTAAAAAATTTAGCAACACTGAACATCTGATTTTCTGCAATCCCTTCTCCCTCTTTTATTTTTCCCCTGAACAGATGAAAGGAGAGGGAGGATGAATAACCACCAAGCATAATTAACATTTGTGTCATCACTGAAGATTTAAAACAAGAGTACTACAAATAAGTTAGGAAACATTGATTATGTTAAATTATAATTAAGCCAAATACCCTAGTCCAACAGTTATAAAACTGTGGTTTCCAGACTAGTAACATCAGTATCGCCTAGAATTTGTTAGAAATGCAAATTCTGGGGTCCCTACGGGGCCTACTGAATCAGAAATTTGTGTGGGTAGAGACCAGAAATCTGTAGCTTAAAAAACTCTCTAGATGATTCTGTACATCCCTAAAGTCTGAGAACCCCTGTTCTAGTCCTTTCGTCTACTCAGTTTTCCCCAAGTCTTTAACTCTTTTTCCTTTGTCTCCAACTTGTCCTTTACTCTAACCAGTGGGTCCAGAGGGGATATTACTTGTCCTCATATTAGAACTTAGCACTAAGCTTCTATTTTTAACTCTATGATTATGATATACATCAATTTAAAATTATATATGTCCAGAAAAGAGGAAACCAATAAACTTCCCCAATATAATAATGTGTTGTTGTTGTTGTTGTTGTTGTTGTTGTTGTTGAGACAGAATCTCACTCTGTCACCCAGGCTGGAGTGTAGTGGCATGACCTCGGCTCACTGAAATCTCCACCTCCCAGGCTCAAGGGATTCTCATGTTTCAGCCTCCCCAGTAGCTGGGACTACAGGTGTGTGCCCCCGTGTCTGGCTATTTTTTGCATTTTTAGTAGAGACGGAGTTTCACCATTTTGGTCAAGCTGGTCTTGAACACCTGGCCTTAAGTGATCTACCCACCTTGGACTTCCAAAGTGCTGGGATTGCAGGTGTGCCTGGCCAAATAATGGATTTTTACAGTGGAATGCAGACCCCTAAATATCTAAAGTCTAGCTTGTCCTGGAATGTTCCAAATGAACAACACTGCACCGAAATGCATTAGAAAATTAGGGCTCTCAAATTAGTCTCATCTAGGGATGCCTGTTAATATACAGAAGGTTTTAAAAAATGTTCTCCGTTTGTATTTAAAGTCTTTACACAAGGCAAATTAAAGCTTAAGCAACTAATTGATCTAAAAATAACATAAGTCTGCCTTACACTCTTTGCTGACAGCTATGGGCGACAGAATTAGACGTGTACGGGACCATGGAACATGGGGAATTTTTTTTCTCCCCAAAGGGGGAAACTTGAGGGTGTATGGGAATGTTGGAAAAGATCCCTTCACGGATGGCAAGTGGCTGTCTGAACTTTTGATTCAGTGTTGCTGCAATGACTGGGTCTTTCTCTGGTCTCCCCAAGGTTCTTGCCTTCCCCACCTCACTGCAGGCAACGTTTTTCTCTCTCTGTCTCTTTTTTCTTGCCTATCTTTTCTTTACTCAGGATGACCACCTTGCCCAGAGACCACATGTTGAAACTCCTTTAAACCTCTTTGAATGGATTAAAGATGACAGAGCCCAACCAGCGGCAAGTTTAAGCCTGGCCCGTTTGATATTGGGCGCTAAGCAGAATGGCTAATGTCTATGTTTTGTCACACATATTTTGCTCTGACTGGAATGGAAAATGTTAATTCGGGTCCCCCATGCAGCTGGTTGCGCGGCAACTTACAAAGTTGATAAGCTTTTGCCTATGGTTCCATGAAACCAAAAAAGATGATTTTCCTTTGTGTTTTGACTTGGGCCCCATGGCTATGGAGCAGCTAGCAGTGTTGCTAGTGCCACTCAAGGAAAGGGAACCCGGGCATCAGCAAAAAGGGTAAGAATTTCTTACCAGTCAGACTTCTGGCCTCTATCTCCATGTGCAAACTCATTGAATGAATGGTAAAAATCACTGTTTATCTCCTCTGTAAAGTTTTGACTAATGGGAAAAAAAGATTTGTGAGGCTAGTCTTAAGCTATAGCAAATCTGTTGTATTTTGTGCTATGAATTTGTCCTTCTGCATTGTTTCGTCATAAAAAAGGGTACCACCACAGGATAGAATGCAGGCCCAGGACCCCCATAAGCTCTCTGTTCAAGCCAGCCCAGCAAACTAGTCAGTTGCAAATTTTGCTGCCTGTCCCTGAAACAACAACAACAACAACAACAACAACAACAACAACAAAACTGGATAAGGTTTCCTTCTTGTCTTGTTTTATACTCTTGGGAGTTTGACCTTCTAACCACATGGTGGTACTTTCTTTGCCATCCAGGGAACAGGATTTGGGTGTTTATGTCCTAGTTAGCTCTAAAAATTATCTTGAACAATTAAAAGCCATTGCAAGCTCAAACTTTACTGCTCTAGCTCCTTCTGGGAAGAGTAATGGAAATCACCCAAATGCTGTAGCTTAGCAGCTAAGGCTTTGCAATTTTATGATGGTGACCTAGGTTCAATCCTGGCTAAGGGAATAAGTACTTTCTGTGTGACCTTTAACCATTCATTGATTCTCTTCCCCTCCATGAGCATTTTCTGCTGTCCCATCTTGAAGTTTCCTTTCTCTGAGCACCTTGGGGGTTACCTCTGGGTAAAGTGCAAAAGCCAGAAATATTTGCTATTTTTAGTTGCTTTCTGGCTAGAGTCGGGTAATAAGATATTTGGTTAAAAGTCAGCTTAATTCAAAGCAGATATTCAATCTATAGATATATTTTTTAAGTTTTCTCTTTTTTTTTCTCTTCTTGGATCTTGGAGTTTTTTTTTTTTTTTTTTTTTTTAAGTGTTTTCCTTTTCAGTCAACTGAATTTTCTCCATTTTGTCTTCTTACCTCTCTTGATGCACACATGAGGGGACATAAGATAACTTCTAACGTGTTGGAACTCCTTGGAAAAAACAGAGGAGATGCCATAGATCCCATTTTGGGGGGAAAAAAAACTGTTTTCTTCATGAAACCACAGTAATTGAAAGAAAGTAGACCCCTCTCAAAATCTAAGGCTAAATATACTTTCACGGGTGGCAAATGGCAGTTATGGGGTGATATGGTTAGGCTTTGTGTCCCTACCCAAATCTCATCTTGAATTATAATCCCCATAATCCCCACGTGTCAAGAGAGAGACCCGGTGGAAGTAATTGCATCACAAGGGTGATTTACCCCATGCTGTTCTCATGATAGTGAGTGAGTTCTCACAAAAACTGGTGGTTTCATAAGTGTTTGGTAGTTCCTGCTGCATTTATTGTCCTTCCTGCTGTCTTGTGTAGAAGACGCCTTGCTTCCCCTTCACCTTCTGCCATGATTAGAAGTTTCCCGAGGCCTCCCCATCCATGCTGAACTGTGAGTCAATTAAACATCTTTCCTTTATAAATTACCCAGTCTCAGGCAGTTATTTATAGCAGTGTGAAAATTGATTAATACATGGAGGGGATACTCAGCTCTTTGCATGTTTGAATAAGAAAAGCATGCTCTTGGCCACCTAGAAAGTATGGAAATGGCCCCAATCCCCACTGAGAGATAAGACTCCCACAGGAAATGAGCTAATCACAGAATGGGCTGATGAGCTTTGGGTTGCTTTGCAATGAAATGCACGGTAAAATCATTGCATTGTCTTGTTCTATAACATTTCTCTTTTGGAGATCCAGGATCCAGTATAAAAATGGAACCCTATTAGGTCAGTTTCTTGAGCTAGTGGAGGTGGGGCCCACAAGTTCAACCTGTAAGGTTGCCCTTGGAAGGAGAAGGAACCAAAGCCTGGAGCCAGATCAGGGCTTACCTGGATCACCTATAGGGACAAGGGAAAGCGAACCCTCAGAAGAGCCAATGTCACAATGGAGGAGATGGGGATTTACAACCATCCAAAACAACTTGTGGCTTTAAGTTTCAAGCTTGAAGACCAGAAAGGTCAATTTTTATGTTTATCCAAAATCAAGTGTTTATGGGACTATTGGGTTGGTCTCAGTAGCTACATGTAGTCACCGAGCACCTGAAAGGTGGCTGGTCTCAGTTGAGATGTGCAGCAACCATGAAACACACAGTCGATTTTGAGGCTTGGTATGCTAGAAAGAATGTATCTCACTATTAAGTTTTTTATATTGATAGGATGTTGAAACAGCAATATTTTGGATGTACTGGATTACATAAAATATATTATTAAAATTTTAAAAACTGGGACTGTGAATTTTTGGGGACCTGTTTTGCCTCCCAGCTGTGCTTGCTAATTAAGTCCTAGAAACTGCATGTTTTCCTAGCCCTCTTCCTTGAAGGATTCCACCCTAAAGCCAGTAATGCAATTAAGAAGCTTAAAGACTGGCAAATAAAAAATTGTACAATCACTGGATTTTCTTCTGTCTTTCTGTGTATTTACATGTGTTCTGTGTGTGGCATTTACATCTGAAAGAGCTCTGATTAATTGGCTTGAAAATAATAAGCACTTTAATCAAATATTTTGTTAGGAAAATAAAAACAATAATGCCTTTTAGTTCATGTGACTTTAGTAGGCTCTGGAAGATAAAGAGTTTTAAAGATTATTGGAAAAATAGAGACATTTGGTCTAAATTAGGCAGGTCAGATATTAGATTTACTAAATACTTTAAGGTAATAAACTGCTTCTTTGACTTTTGACACTCGTTCAGCTTACCTGATTTGGAGCCATTAGATTCTAGGTAAGGGCTAGGGACATGTGGAGTTAGCCAAGGCCACTGGCTATGCTGTAAAGAGTTAGACTTGATCTGCACATCTGTCTTGTGTTCTAGGCTCCACACCTACTATATAATTAAAATCACTTAGCAAGTCTTTCACTAAAAATAAAAATCTCTAAGAGATAACATCGTAACATGTAATTGAGACTATTGAAAAAGCAGTTTTACTTGCAAAATGTGTGAGGAAAGTGAAATGTGCTTTTGGTAAAAGAGTATAAGAAGGCCTGGAAATATGGATTTTTTTGCTTAAAGAGTTAAAAGATTATTTTAAATTAGAAAGGCTATACTATTCAGGACATAGGCATGGGCAAGGACTTCATGTCTAAAACACCAAAAGCAATGGCAACAAAAGCCAAAATTGACAAATGGGATCTCATTAAACTAAAGAGCTTCTGCACAGCAAAAGAAACTACCATCAGAGTGAACAGGCAACCTACAGAATGGGAGAAAATGTTTGCAAACTACTCATCTGACAAAGGGCTAATATCCAGAACCTACAAAGAACTCAAACAAATTTATAAGAAAAAAACAAACAACCCCATCAAAAAGTGGGCAAAGGATATGAACAGACACTTCTCAAAAGAAGATATTTATGCAGCCAACAGACACATGAAAAAATGCTCATCATGACTCACCATCAGAGAAATGCAAATCAAACCACAATGAGATACCATCTCACACCAGTTAGAATGGCGATCATTAAAAAGTCAGGAAACAACAGGTGCTGGAGAGGATGTGGAGAAATAGGAACACTTTTACACTGTTGGTGGGACTGTAAACTAGTTCAACCATTATGGAAAACAGTGTGGCAATTCCTCAAGGATCTAGAACTAGAAATACCATTTCACCCAGCCATCCCATTACTGGGGCTATACCCAAAGGATTATAAATCATGCTGCTATAAAGACACATGCACACGTATGTTTATTGTGGCACTATTCACAATAGCAAAGACTTGGAATCAACCCAAATGTCCATCAGTGACAGATTGGATTAAGAAAATGTGGCACATATACACTATGGAATACTATGCAGCCATAAAAAGGATGAGTTTGTGTCCTTTGTAGGGACATGGATGCAGCTGGAAACCATCATTCTTAGCAAACTATCGCAAGAACAGAAAACTAAATACAGCATGTTCTCACTCATAGGTGGGAATTGAACAATGAGATCACTTGGACACAGGAAGGGGAACATCACACACCAGGGCCTATTGTGGGGTGGGGGGAGGTGGGGAGGGATAGCATTAGAAGATATTCCTAATGTAAATGATGAATTCATGGGTGCAGCACACCAACATGGCACATGTATACATATGTAACAAACCTGCACGTTGTGCACATGTACCCTAGAACATAAAGTATAATAAGGAAAAAAAGAAGAAAAAAAAAAAGAAAGGATAAAGCTGAAAATTTGAACAAGTTATGGAAGATTTGTGAAAGATTAATCTTGTAAAAGAAATATCTAGTGAAAATTAAAGGAATATTATTCAATTTTTCTGTAAATTGAACATTGGGGTGAAAGCAAAACAGGATTTTCTTAGACCACTGATCTGCTTTTTAACAAAAATTCATAAAGGGTTATAAAAGGTTTATGAGAATCTCACCTTATGGTCAAACTGTGTAAGACTGGATAGATTTGTATATAAGGTTTTACTAAAAATGGGGGTTGACCTTAGTAGTACACTAATGCAAACATAAAATTTGGCTTTCTTGAACAAAATTTTCATGTAATATTGAAGGATAATGAAATATTTTTATCTGCCATTTGAATAAACTACAGGAAAAAGAAGGAAAAGACAAGACACAATTTTTCTGGAAAGCTAAGTCTTCCCTCTATCAATGAGTAAAGGTTTTTGCCCTTTTAAAATTTTCGAGTCATTATTTTGGATAAATGAATAACTTATGGTGACCTGGAATTATATTTTTATAATATCAAGTGTTTTAAACCTTCAACATATTTGACAGGCTTCCCCAAATCAAATTTCAGCTTCAAAACTGTCTTCTAACCTCTGACTTTGGTATACTACAGAGGGCTCCTGAAGCATCCAAACGAGAGGTAAACAGGATTATTTGACATGTTCAGTTACATGGGGAGAATTGCCAAAATAAAAAATAATGTTTAACCTTCTTCAGGTTATATTTTAGTGAATGATATTAATATATGCTCCAAAATTTTATGGAATTTTAAAAATTCTAATAGTCTGATTATATGCTATTAATCATAATTATGGTTATTATGTTAAGTTATTGTGGACCACAGAAATAACAAAATTTCCTTGTCAATTGTGTCTTTATGAGTGTTTAAAGTCATTTCCATAGTCAATTGCTTAATTCGGATGCAGTTGCTAAAAATGTCACAAGCACTCAGAATTCTATAATATGATGTCTTTTAGGAGGTTCATGAAAGAATGGAAAGAACTCTGAAAAGCACTCTTGAGTGTGGGGAAAAGAAAGAGAGATCAGCCTGTTACTGTGTCTATATAGAAAGAAGTAGACATAAGAGACTCCATTTGGTTCTGTATTTGAGATGCTGTTAATCTGTGACCCTACCCCCAACCTTGTCCTTGCAAGAGACATGTGCTGTGGTGACTCAAGGCTTAATGGACTTTGGGCTGTGCAGGATGTGTCTTTGTTAAACAAGTGCCTGAAGGCAGCTTGCTGGTTAAAAATCCTGCCAGTCCCTGGGCAATGGAACATCTCTGTGTGAGACCCGATTGTATGCTCTGTTTACTGAGATAGGAGAAAACTGCCTTACAGCATAAGGTGGGACTTGCTGGCGAGACTTGCTGGCGCAATGCTGCTAAGAGGTTTATGGAGATGTTTGCGTATGCATATCAAGGCACAGCATTTTCCTTTGAACTTATTCATGTCACAGAGATCTTTATCCATATGTCTTAACTGCTAATTTTCTCCCTAAAATGATCCTATTGTCCTGCCACTCCCTTATCTTTAAGATGGTAAAGATAATTATCAATAAATACTAAGGGAATTATCAATAAATACTAAGGGAATTCAGAGACCGGTGCCTGCATGGGTCCTCTGTATGCTGAGTGCCAGTCCCCTGGGCCCACTTTTTCTTTCTCTATACTTTGTCTCTGTCTCTCATTTCTTTTCTCAAGTCTCTCGTTCCACCTAACGAGAAACGCCCACAGGTGTGGAGGGGTAGGCCACCCCTTCATCGAGTACAGGTTTCTGGTAACTTTAGAATCGTATCATTTAGACTGGGTAAGAATCCTGGAACTATAATTAAAAGACTGACTGGTTTATAAACCTACTGACCCAAGTAAAACAAAAATTAAATGAATACCAAAAAAAATTGCCAGATTTTCATGCTAAATCAGCCAATACTGAAACTGTTTAGATATACAACTTGAATGAACTCCAATGTCTAAGTCAAATTACCTATGATAACTCATCAGTTATCAGTGCTATGGACCTAAATTGGAGAAACAACCAAGTACTCAAGAGGACATAACACCAATGTTAAGCATGGACTCATGGACTCATGGAAAACCAGGACAGCAGCCTTGTCCTTCCTGAGTCCTTAACGTTTTTGTATTAAAGGTTCTGCATTCCATGACTCATCATGAAAAAGAGAAAATGATCCAAATTAAATATATATAGGTGTAGTGACTTCTAAATTGCTGAAATCGTTTATAACCAAAGTTTGGTTTGTCAAACCCATATTCCTGGGAAGACAATCAAAGCTCTAGTTACATTTGGCTACCTGATGGGCCATTTAAACATTTATAGAGAGATTTAATTCAATTGTCACGTTCAGTGCATGTTTTCTGGTTGCACAAAAGCTTTCCCATGCAAGATGGCTGATGTTATAACAGTAGATATGTTATGCCACAGGGTATTCTCACCAGGTAAAGGAAACTTTTCATGCCTGAGGACAATCAACTTCTTCACAATCTAGAACCAGAAGATTGTGTCTTCTGAGAACATCGGAGAAAGACTGCCTTTTCCATCCATGCTACAGCAAAACTTTGTGACCTTGAACTTTGAGTTTATAATTTCACAACCGAGAAGGTTCCCTCCACACTCTTGGAACTATACACCCATTGGAACTCTTAAGGTAAAGCCAACCAGGGAAGTTTCTCCCCAGAAGAAGTTGGCATCCTTGATGTGAACAGCTTTTCCCAAGATCATGGATCAAGACTTCTCTACTATCATGAGGCTCTTACCTTTTAATAATTTTCCCTTGCCTATGCCTCTAAGGACAATAGAAGTGAAAAGGGTATCTGTTGTGTGCACTCATGGGGTATACTTTTATTTGTGAAGGATCTTGCAGCCAGCCTTATACATGGATAAACTTACACCTTATTAGATGGAAGATGAAGGCCCAACGTAGATGAGAAATTTAATGGTACATACTTTACCTTCTAATTAGTCAGAAACAGAACATTGGTTCATCCCTCTTAAGCTACATCATGGGCTAAAGAAAAAAATCTCCTGGAGGCCTTGACTTTTCTAGAAAGACATCATTTGTGTGGTCCTTTTTCCATGGTTTGGAGTAAAAGAGGTGATGATTAGAAAGGTATCCCTCATGACAGGCTCTATAGCAGACTCTACTGTAAAGGCTATGGTTACACAACAGACTTTAAATTCTCTTGTGAAAGTTATGCCAAATAATGGAATTGCTTTAGTTTACTTACTGGCTAAATAGAAGCATGTGTGCAGCTGCAGGCACTTGTGCCCTGTGGAAAAATACATCAAATGTAGATTATAGGGATTCAGTTGCAGGGAATTAATGAAGAGACTGCTTAGTTAAATGAGTAGACTCTTTATGTAGCTCATTTTTTATCTATTTAATTCTAGTGGTTTGGTTTATGGGGACCCTGGGCAAGGAGCATACCCCAAACTCTTGGTTTTATCCTCCTGATCATCATGCTGTATTCTCTCAAAAGTTTTAAGCATTTGCATGCAGCCATCTCTAGAATATCATGTGGTTTGTCTTCAACTGAAATGACAAGAGCCAAAATAAATGTCTGGCCATGAGGGCACCATAACCTATGAATGACATGCTGAGACCAGAATCCCAAAATGATGGTAACTGAGGGTGGTACTAGGCTCTAAGTTTTGGTCACACTCTCACCTAAGTGAGAATCTGACCAAAAGCGGGGAGTCTTATTAAACTAAATTATGTGAGGCAATTGTTTTGGACTGAGTTCATGCACTAGGTGTCAACAGACCAGACCAAAGCAAAATGGAGTCACTCATGCTAAATATGACATAATCAAACTAAGACTTTAAGAAAACAGACTAGGTTTTGTTTTTCTCCTGTAAACAGAACATTCCAGCATAAAGAGGTACTTTCTACTCATTCCTTGCAAAAACCACTGCTCTACTGTTTCCCAGTGGATTTCAAGACCGAATAAGTACATTTACGATGGTGAGGGTGACATCAATGACTAAAGTTTTTATCAATCTCTCAAAACTGAGAGGATGACCAAAATCGGGGAATGGTTAAATCAAGTTTCGGCTAAAGCTGCCTTCTTACATATTTTAAGTTCTGCCTAAAGGTTTCTTTGTATATCGTGAACTATAACAAGTGGAGGTGTAAACAGACTGCAGCTTTCACTTGTGCCAATCACCAAGTTTTGGCCAATCAAATGCAGCCAACTCTTTGAACTGTGTTCAGATAAGGCAAACACCAACCTGTAACCAATCCAGCTGTTTCTGTACCTCACTTCTGTTTTCTGTACATCACTTTCCTTTTTCTGTCCATAAATCTTCTTCCACCACGTGGCTGCACTAGAGTCTCAGAGCTTACTCTGGCTCAGGAGGCTGCCTGATATAAGAATCATTCATTGCTCAATTAAACTCCTTTATATTTAATTTGGCTGAAGTTTTTCTTTTATTACTGCAGTTAATTTTTTTTGCTTCATGGCTGGGGCTGGTGTCTCTTGTCTGAAGTGTTCAATGATGGGGATGGGGACAGTGGGGATCCACTTCCAAGCTCATTTACCTACATGCCAGTAGGTCTCAGTTTCTCTCCAGGTAAAGCCCCTTTATAGAACTTCCCTCACAACATGGCAGCCAGCTTCCTCCCATGTGAGGAATGCAAGACAGAGTAACCGAGAGTGCTCAAGACAAAAACCACCGTCTTTTTATAATCTAATCCCAGAAGTCACATTTCATCACTTCTGTCATATTCTTATTTGTTAGAAGTGAGTCAGTAACTTCAGCCCATTTTCAAAAGAAGGAGATTACAAAACTGTAAAAATTAGCAGGCAGGGATCAGTGTAGTGCAATTTAGAGGCTGCCTACCAAACTAGCATACAAACACGAAGTACTGTCTTGCTTTCTTCTCCAGATTCACAGAAGTCCTTAATTTTTCTCCAAAACTGAATTTTCATTTTTGGGCAATTATGATGCATATCATTTGATATTATTTAGTTGTAACTGGGGGAAAAGTACTAATCCTATGTATTTTTTTAAAACCATAAAAAAGGCTGTTTTGAATTTCAGGAAGAGGTAGGGATGCTAAAAGTATTATAAAGATAAAGAGAGTATATATATAGCTATCAACATAGATGTATAGATATTAAGATGGATAGTATATTACTGTATCATTTAAGGTGTTGGCAGGAAACAGATTGTACACTTAAAAGTGTTTGACTAAAAAATACATTTTAAAAGGATCTATTTACAGAGACATTGACAGAGCTACATGATCTAACAAGGGACTAGTGACAGCAGAAAGCCATTATGGGCCCAGGGCCTGGAGACACAAGAGGAGGAAAAGGTAATACCGTAACTTGGAGAAAGCTGGAGTCTTGGAACGCAGAGTGACCTTTAGTATGAATATGAAGCACAACTGGGGATCCTATTTAAATGGAGATTCTGATTGAAGCAAGCCAGGTATTCTGCATTTTTAACAACTCCCACGTGCTCCTGATGCTATTGGTTCAAGGATCACACTTGAAATAGCAAGGGCCTAGAGACTCAACCACTGCAGAACCTCAAGGAAGCAGGGAAGAAACAGAAAGAATAAACCCATCAGTATCTCTTTCCTCCTCTCTCCCTACCTCCTAGAAGTGCCTCCCACCGTTTAAAATTAATCAAAAGCCAAAGGCAAAGACTAGATGATGTAGTCTATGAGAATCTTCCTGAGGCCCAGAGTGAAGCAAAAAGAGCCACATTATACATAAGGCCTTGTTTGTGTAGTTTCCTCACACACATACCTGTCAGTATTCAGCTAAATCAAGAAGGCTCCACTGTGGATCACCAGCATTCTCTCTGTTTAGCTCTCTCTTTACAGGTAACTTGTCCTATGAACTCTAGATGTTTCGGTTTCCCCAGACGTTCATCTCTGTGTTTTCAACATAAGGAATCTCTTGGGCTCGAACTAGGTCCCTCTTTTCCACACTGTCTTTTCCTTATTCCTTTTTCTTTCTTTCTTTCTTTTTTTTTTTTTGCTTCTTTCTGAGATTGTTCATTGTGGGGTATTTCTAATATATTTCTTGCCTTTTGGATATTTCAGAAAGGATGGTGCTGTAGTTTAGATCTTTGTTCCTCCAAAGCTTATGTTTAAATTTAATTCCAATGTTGGAGGCGGAGCCTAATGAGAGGCGTTTGAGTCATGAGGCAGATTCCTCATGAATAGATTAATACCCTCCCTGGGGTGATTGGAAGTGTGTGTAACTCTTATTAGTTCCTGTGAGAGCTTTTTGTTAAAAAGAACCTGGCAACTTGCCTCTGTTTTTCTCGTTTCTTTCCTTGCCGTGTGATTTTGGCACATGCTGGCTCTCCATTGCCTTCTGTCATTAGTAGAAACAGTCAGAGGCTCTCACCAGAAGTGGATGCAGGTGCCATGCTTCTGGTACAGTCTGCAGAACCATGAGCCAAATAAGCCTCTTTTGTTTATAAATTACCCAGCATCAGATATTCCCTTATAGCAATGCAAATGGAATCACACAAATGACAAATCCAGCCCCTCTTACTCCATCTCAGTCAGAAGCAGAGATTCCTTACATGGATTATTGTTAATAATTTATTGTTTAATCAGGGGCAGTCTTGGTTACAGAATCATTTTTGATTGAGTCTATTGGTACTTCTCTTTTAAAGAGGATGAGGGGAGGATAAAGGACTGTCTTTTGAAATTTGAAAAACAAGATTATATTAGTATTTCAGCTTTATTTATTTAAAAACCAGTAGTGGAGAAGTATTGTAGAACTTTGCTCCTTAGTACAGCTAAAACCTAGCTTCTTGTCACATGACCAGAAAACTTTAGGCACACAGACACATTGAAGGGTGAGTATAGCGGCACTTTATTGAGCTAAAAGGAAAAAAAGAAAAAAAAAAAGTCAGCAAAGTGAGATGGAGACCTGCTAACAGGCCCTCTACCTCATAGATTGATTTCCAGGTCACCACACAGACTGAAGAAAGCAGGCGCCTCCCCTGCATAGAATGTGAATTCCCTGTGGCTCCACCCACTTCCCCCCACTTCTCCACCCACTTCCTCCACCCACATCCCCCAAGTGCGTGTTGCACTCCAGTCCACTGTGGGCATGCCCAGACAAGCCCTGGCAAGCTTCCCTCAGCTGCACAAAAACATCTAATGTAAATACTTCTGGGGTAGGTCAGAGATTCTCCAGACACCCCTTATTATCTGCCTCAGCATTTGGCTGTCTCGTTCACCCCTCTAAAGAAGTACATCTATCTGCTGTTAGAATAAAGATAAGGATACGGACAAAGATCAATCTTAACTGCCTCCTGATTACAGGGGGTGCTGTTTTGGGAAAATGGCAGTCAGATCTTCTTCTGACTGTCTAAGGGTCTAAGGGTCTAAGGCAGGGTCTAAGGGTCTAAGACAGCCTATCTGAGAGTCCCCGGCAAAAGGGGCCATCATCTGAGGTTCTGGTTGCATGGCCATTTGGAGTTTGATGGCCTGAAGGTAAGAAGAGAAAAACTGGGTTGTTAGAAAACATATATCAAAACAAATAAGGGAGGATTATGGACAGCTCAAAAATTCCCGAGGCTGTTTACTTGTTTGCACAGGGAGAGGGGGACCAAAAGCCTGGTATAAAAAGAAAAAGAAAACAAAAACAAAAACAAAAAAAAACCCTTTTACCCTGTTGCCAGCATGTCAGCATTCTGGGTTCCCTTCCCCTGAGCCCAATCCTAAACCAACCAGTCTAAGGTTTGGGAAATTAACTCTTCCCAGTTTGGAGGATGCACCTGAGAAGAGTGTCCCATAGTATAAAAACACAATTACCTAGCTGTGAAGAGAGGACAGAGAAGGAAAAAGAAAAAAAAAAAAAAGACTTCCTTTTCAGAGGAGTCCCAGGGGTTCAGTATGCATTTGAAGGGGGTACAGACTGAAGATGAATGGCTACTCATCTAGAAATAGGGAGCAGCCATCCCTGGTTTCTTTCTCTTCTTAGCAAATACCCAGGGTACATGAGGGAGGAAAAGTTAGGCATTCCTCTTTCCTCCGTTCTTATATCCCTGAATTCTGGTGACTATGACAGGGTGCCACCCATGGATGTTAAAGCAGCTTTCAACCATGTTAACAGCAGGGCTTAGGGATGGGACTATCTGCTCTTAACCACATATGCCCTATCTCCCCTGCTGTCAATAGCCTTTGAATTCCCTGGAACTCATTTATGCCATGAATACTAGCATAACCTTTATCCATGAAACAGGAAGCTTAGCTCAACTGGCAGGAATTAGTCATGCCTACCTGTGCTGTGCCTTTTAACTTTTGTTATCATCTTCCTCTGGATCCCTCAGATCCAGTTTTCTTTCTCAGGGCTTTGACCCAAAACGTGGAACTGAGTTTGGGAGGAAAAAATGTGTCTCGTGGGGAAGGGATGTTGCATGGACTCCTTATCATAAGCCAAATGCTAAGGTGAAGCTGTGGAATTCAGTCCTTCTCCAACAAGGGAAAGGATATCTTGTGACACTCCCAGATAACTGGCAGCTATAGTTATGCTTGCTAGGATTTGGGTGCATGGGGTTTGGCTTTGGTTAACTTCATTGGTCTTACTTTCCCAAAAAGGAGACCTCCGGGTGATGGGCACCCAATTTCTTCCCATCACCTGGCAGGATTTGCAGGACAATTGCTCAGAACTAGAACATTGATCCAGATTTTTAACAATACCCATCCCTCTTGTTCCTTCTGAGCTACAGTTTGCGATCACTGGTTGGTTTACAGGAATAAGCAGTGTTAGTTTAAAATGTAGGCAAAAACTTAAAAACAACTAATGGGTCTAGAATTTAATGACAAATGTATGATAAATTTTGAAACATAATTTATCTCTCTCTAGTCCTTATTTATGTTAAAAACAAATCATTATAAGACTGCGTTGTTTGCAAAACAGACTTTAGTCTTGTACTTGGTCTAATTATTTGCATAAAATGCAGCAAGAATACTGATTTCTACATATGCCTTTTTTATTTTTATTTATTTGTCCTTTTTTTTTTTTTTAGACAGAGTCTCACTCTGTTGCTCAGGCTGGAGTGCAGTGGCATGTTTGCAACCTCCACCTCCCGTGTTCAAGTGATTCTCCTGTCTCAGTCTCCCAAGTAGCTTGGATTACAGGTGTGTGCCACCATGCCCAGCTAATTATTGTATTTTTAGTAGAGTCAGGGTTTCGCTATGTTGATAAGGCTGGTCCCGAACTCCTGACCTTAAGCCATCCACCCGCCTGGGCCTCCCAAAGTGCTGGGATTATAGGTGTGAGCCACTGTGCCTGGTCTTACATACAGCTTTTAGATTGGCTTTGATGGAACTCTGTTCCACAAGGAATCTCAGATAAAACCATTTCAAGGTGAGCCGAGCCATGGTTTTATATCCTCAAATACCTGTTATTTGGGTAAACTCCTCTCTTCTTGAAGTTCCAAGAGCATGTGGTTCCTGGGCTTGTTGAAAAGTTACATTCTTTACTCACCACAGGTTAGGAATCCTGTACAGGGACTGTGTGGTCAGAAGTATGAGGCCAGTTTTCCAAAGGGCTTTAATCAGCTCTGAAAGATGAACTTGACTCCTTAAAAGGAAGCATACTCTTCCAGTCCAAGCCCTGGTAAAACAACCAGTTTCTTCAATTGTATCCTGTTGCAAAAGAATTCTTATTGCACTAATGCAAATAACTATATTGCCATAAGTTAAGAATACTCAGACAGTTTCCAAATTCTAGAGGTATATGAGGGAGGGAAAGTGAGGTATTCTTCTTTCTTTCCTCCATTCTTGTATCCATGAGTGCTAATGACCACCACAGGGTGCCACTCATGGGTGTTAAAGAAGCTTTCACTCATGTTAACAAGGGGGCCTAGGAGGTAGGAGTATCCACTCTTACCCACATATGCCCTATCTCCCCTATCCACTCTTACTATGTATGCCCTATCTCTCCCCAGGCAGAGAGAAACAAACATTCTCCAATTTTTTTCACACTTTTCTCAATTACCAAAGGCTGTAAATAGCTCAAAATAAACTTCCTTGACACTGAAAAACAAAGATTAGCAATATTTCAAGCAAAAGTCAAAAATATTACTTTAGTTTTCTATTAGTTCAGTCCATTTAGTTAGCTCTTGTTTTGCTGGAGATTCATGAACATTTCAGATCTTCATGAGTCCTGTATGGTTTTCCTTTATTCCAATGTTACAATCACCAAAGTTATCAGAAACCTGTATTTGAAAGCACCTGTCAAGAGTCCTATAGTTTATTATAAACCATCTTTTGAAAAGGATTAAAACAAGACAAATCTTGTTTGTGAATAACAAAATATACATGGTAGTTACAGTCAGAAACACAATTGACAAAGAAATTTGGTTATCTCCAAGGTTTACAAAACTTAACATAACAATCTTAATTGGAATTGATGCATACACTCAGACATTATAATTTTAGAAATCCCATACAATTTTGGAACATACATAAATATTATTCCCTAAAATATTAGGGATATCTGAGGAAGATTAAAAATCATTTTGGCAATCCCATGTACCTAAACATGCTAACTAATCTGGTTGCCTCTCTTCTGGATGCTCCAGGGGCCATCTGTAGCATCCAAAAGTCAGACATCAGGAAAGACAATTTTGAAACTGAAGTTTGATTTTGGGAAGCCTGTTAAATGTTAGAGGTTTAAAACATTTAATGTTATGAAATAGATTTTCAGATGACCGTAAGTTATTTATTTTGTCAAAATGATGACTCAGACATTGTTTTAAAAAGCAAAACCCTTTTTTAACCCTTTACACATTTTGCTAAAGAGCAGACTAGTTGTAATCCCAGCACTTTGGGAGGCCGAGATGGGTGGATCACGAGGTCAGGAGATCGAGACCATCCTGGCTAACATGGTAAAACCCCGTCTCTACTAAAAAATAAAAAAACTAGCTGGGCGAGGTGGCGGGCGCCTGCAGTCCCAGCTACTCGGGAGGCTGAGGCAGGAGAATGGCGTAAACCCAGGAGGTGGAGCTTGCAGTGAGCTGAGATCCGGCCACTGCACTCCAGCCCGGGTGACAGAGCGAGACTCCGTCTCAAAAAAAAAAAAAAAAAGAGCAGACTAGTGCCTTAAGTGTACCTTGTTGTGCTTTTATTTCAATGGTCAATTTACAGAAAAACCATATAATACCATTTTGAATTTAGTTAATATGTTCACACATGGAATTTCATTTGCAAGATTAATTTTTACAATCCTTCCACAACTTGTTTGGACTTTTAGCTTTATCTTATCTAATTGAAAACAATCCTTTAACCCTAGGCAAAAATTTACATTTTGATGACATCTACGTTTTACCAATAATCTTTAAGGCTGTTTTTATTTCTCAAACATTAAAGTTATGTGAACTAAAAGGTACCACAGCTTTTTTCTTCCCTTTAAAAAAAATACTTGTTCCAAGTGCTTATCCTTCTTTAAGCCAATTAATTAGTGCTCTCTTTTTTTATAGACATCACACACACAACACATATATAACTTCATAGACAGGCAGAAGAAAACCCAGCAGCCCTAAGATTTTTTCATTTGCCAATCTCCTAATTGGATTGTTGGTCTCTAAGTGGAGCCTTTTAAGAGACAGGGCTAAGAAAACATGCAGCTTTTAAGGCTGAATTAACAGGCATAGGTGGGGAAAAAAACCAAACAGATTTTTAGAGGAATCTATCCACTTTTAATTCCTGGAGTTCCCTTAGGAAAACAGATTTCTTCCCAGAACAGGGTCAGTGGCACCTTCTCTGTTTTTCCCAAGGAGTCCCATGCCCCCAAAAGCTACCTTAGGTCCTCTCATGTGAGCATTGAATGGCAAGACAAAGATGGAGAATAATAATTCAGTTGACTGAGAAAAAACCCTTTTTCCAGCAAAACAATATTCAAGTAAAGAAAAACATAAAAGCCTTCTAAATATACCTATAGCTTGGATATCCACTTTTAATTAAGCTGCGCACTCTTTAAGAATATCCTTTTAACTCCCCTATTACCTGACTTAAGCCACACCAAGCAGCCAGTATTTCTGGCTTTCAAACTTTAGTAAAGGCTCAGAGAAAGAAAAATCCAAGGCGGTTCATGGAGGGGAGAGGATCAACAAGTAGCAAAGGTTACACAGATATCAAACCAGAAAGGACTCATTCCCTAAGCCAAGATTGAACCTGGCCACCATTGTAAAATTGCAGAAGTTAAACAAAACATTGTCCTGTGGTTACAGGTTATGCTCCCAAGGACATAAAACAAGATGGAGGCCTGAAGCAAAGTTTGCTACTGATCATACCAGATTGGCTACAACTTAAGACCAAAGTCACAAATCTTTTTTCATAATTAAAACTTTACAGGGAATATAAACAGTGATCCTTATCATTCCTGGCGTAGTGAAATGTCTAAAAGGAAAAACAAGAAAAACACCTCTCACTTGAGAGATTACAGGCACACACCACCAGACCCTGCCATTTTTTTTGTATTTTTAGTAGAGACAGGATTTTACCACATTGGCCAGGCTGGTCTCGAACTCCTGACCTCAGGTGATCCACAGGCCTCGTCCTCCCAAAGTGCTGTGATTACAGGCGTGAGCCACCATGCCTGGCATAAGAATATTTTATGACTTATCTTGTCCCGAGTTAAGAATTCAAGACGTCTTGTACTTATAAATAAGATAAATCAAAAAAATGCAATTTAGAAGTAGGTAAAGAAAAATAAGTCAAACCAACAATAAGAATAATTAATGTAGTATAAAGTGTCATAACATTTCAAATTCTATAGTGGTCAGAATAGTGGTCACCTTTTGTGGGATACTGATAGGAAAAGGACATGGAGGCAGCATTCTAGGGTGTTGGGAATATTTTTTATTTTGATTTAGGTAGTAAATTTGTGAATTTAAAAATAACATAGTATAACAAAAATTAATCAATATGTACACTTAAGATTTGTTTGCTTTACTGTATGGATGTAATATCTCAATTTAAAAGTAATCTGTAATAATTATTTGACTATAGCACACTTGTCAAAAGAGGGCCAGAGATTTACCTCTGAGGTTTTCTGACAGTCAATAAACAAAAAATGGACATCTATTTAGTTCCATAAATCACAGTATAAAAAGGATAACAAAAAACATACTCTACCGTAATTTACCATAACCCATTTCTTCAAAACATTCTAGGTCTATAAACAATTGTGCAGAAATATCTGATTTTTATATCTGTGTTCTGGCGAGTAGGGAGAGGGAAAGAGATGATGGGTATAGATTGAGTTATATAAATAATACATAGCATTAATTAACCAAACTTGCTTAATCTTATTTCTTGTACATTTTATAAGCACATTCTAAAACCACATCCTAATTCTATTGTAGGAAAAAAAAACAATATAGCTATCCTGGGAGCAAACAGGGAATACAGTCAACATTCCACAAAAATTTCTTTCCCCTTTTGAGAGTAACACCTTGAATCATGAGGTTTATGAATAGCTGTATAAGGCTCCCTGCAATTTTCTCTGATATTACAAACTGTGTTACACATTCATGAAACCTCACTTATCATTTGTAATCTAAATAGGAAAGTAAAATGCTGTTGAATAATCAGAAATGTCTTGGTTTCTATAGAATCACCTACCCACACAGGCAGAATAAATGACTCAAAAGTTGAAAGGTATAATTGAAATAGGCTGGCCTGGAGAATTTATAGAGCTATTTAAAAAAGTATGATCCTTGGGATAAATGTGAAGATTTGTGTGTGTTTGTCAGCATTAAAAACACAATCCTCAAAGCAATACTAACCTGACATCAAGAAAAATTGATATAAAAACTGTTTCTTGCTCATTCATTTTCTCCTCAGAATTAAGATGATAAATTTGTTTTAAACTAAGCCATTTAACTAGTTTTAGACGAGGTTTATAACAGTGAGGGGCCGGTTTCTGACTGGGAAATATGGCAGAATGCAATAGGAAGAAGCAGATGAAAACCAAAAGTAAATTAGATTTCTTCGGACATTTTCCCCTTCCTTAAAATAATTTTGCTATTTTATGACCTTTGGGCGTAATGTTTCATTAATTTGTAATAAATTAATAAAGCAGGAAATCCTTCTCCCAAGTCTCTAAAGTAATATATAAAATAACAATGATAGTGTTGACGAAAAGAGTCAAAGAAAAGATTTATTCTGAGCCAAATATGAGTGACCGTGACCCATGACACAGCCCTCAGGAGCTCCTGAGAACATGTGCCCCAAGTGGTCAGGGTACAGCTTGATTTTATATATTTTAGGGAGCCATGAGATATCAATCAAATACATTTAAGAAATACATTGGTTTGATTCAGAAAGGCGGGACACCTCAAAGCAGGGAAGCTTCCAGGCTATAGGTAAATTTATACATTTTCTGGCTGATAATTGGTTGAGTTTATGTGAAGACCTGGGATTAATGGAAAGGAATGTTCAGGTTAAGATAAAGGATTTGGGAGACCAAGTTTTATTATGCAGAGGAAACTCTCAGATAGCAGGCTTCAGAGAGAGGGCAGGTTGTAAAATGTTTCTTAGAGGTCCTACAAGGGTGACTGGCTCCTAGCCGATTATCTCCTGGATCTGGAAAGAAAGGAAGGAAAACAAAGTGGGTAGGGGATTTTCTAAAAGATGTGGATTTTTTCCCACAAGAGACTTTGCAGGGCAATTTCAAGGTATGGGAATGAAATATATTTTGGCGTTAAATGTTTTTTCCTTGTCTCATAACGTTGTGGCAGAGTCAGACTGAAAAGTAAGCCATGATATATAAGGTCAAATAAAACCCATCTGATGAGAATTTATGGTTTGTAGGGCATGACTCCCTAGACCCCTCAGGTAGGAATTTGGGTAAGATAAAAAAATCAGAACTTAGTCCTCAATAGTATTAATTATAATTTTTGAAAAATAAATACAATAATTCACTATTTACAATTATTTTATTATAATTTTAATGATAATTGAAAGCAAGTGGGATCAGCTGCAGTTTTGCAGTTAGTAAAAAGCCACTGCTTTTAATATAGTAACAATAATGATCAGTGCGAACATTTTCCTTCTCCTTCCAAGGGAGTATTTTTATAAATCCACTCAGAATAATTGCAATCATTGGGATGTTTTACCTTTGAGCCCAATTTACGCCATAAAAGAGTGACGATGTAATAACATAAGGCATTGTAGTACATTACTTCAGGCTAAATTTCAATGTCCTTCCTGTGGAATGACAAACTCCACCTCCAGCTGTGACTCATCTTTTTCTTCCATTGGCATTTAGTATCATACCTGAACCAGGCTGAATTAGTCTGGTTTGTCACGTCATTTAACCTCAAAAATTTCTGTAAAAATTACAACTTAAGTAATATCTTCAGATTCATGGGTCCAATTTTAATAGAAATTAGAAGCGTGCTTGGGTTAATTTTTATTCTTGTTCTCCTCTTTAATGAAATATATTATATTGTGCCATCAATTATAGCCAAAAAATATCTTTTTAAGAACTTAATGGATCTCAATAAGCCCTTTCCTTTGACCTCCTATTGCAGCTCTTTTTTTTTTCCTCTGAGAGAGCTTATGCGCTTCTTTTCTTTTGAAGACAACCAAGATATTTCTAAGTTATATTATCTACAATGGAGTTTTTTTCTTTAAAAGAGGATAATAAGTTATCTTAAATGTACATAGGCTTATTTATTTATATATACATTTTTTTTTCTTAATACCTCACGTATAATCCCAAATAACTTTATTTGGAGTTTTGCACATGAATCAGATGGGGAATTCACCCTTACAAAGTTAGGAACAAAAATCTTTAAACCTTATGCAGATGGCCAATACTCACCATGGCTTTTTAAAGCAAGTATTGATGACCACAAGCACATAAACAAAAACTTTATTTCCAATAATATTTCCTATGAGAGACATTTAGGTAATCCTAGGCAATTTATAGAATATAATAACTGGGAAATATCTAGACATGTTATCTAGTTAGAAGAAGTAAATGACAGATTCCTGCTCTGAGTACAGCAGATTATCTATTGCCTTTGAGAAATAAGTGTCAGAAAATACTGGAGAAACTCAATATTGATTGGAAAAAAAAGTGTGTTTTACCCTATTACTTACCTTTAAGTTTTCATTGGAAGTGTTTGCTACTTCATCACTACTGGCCTACTATCTGATTTTCCTTCCTCTAGTTTGTCACTATATTTACATTACTATGCCTCCATAATTATTACTAAAATGTCAATTTTATTTTTCTACTAAGATGATTAAAAGTCTTTTTTGCTTTCCCACCAGTCATTGACAGAAGTTGAAGTCCAAAGTTCTAAAACTAAATTTCTAATCATCTGGTAATCTAACTTCCAGGCTTTTTTCTCACTACTTGCCTGCAGTGGTGACCCATAGCTGCATCTATGCTCATGCTCTTCCAATACTTTTACTATTTCCTTATGAGTCATTATCTTTAAAATATTTGAACTCTGCCTCTTATGTGAGTGATTTTTTTTTTTTACTTTTCCACACTATCTCATTCTTGTAATACTTGTAACAACATATGCTAAATATTTATTTACCATCTAATCCTATATTACTAGAAATAGCTTAGCATTAACAAATATGAGTGTCTAACATATTATCAAATTCCTAACTTTCATGTTGCCTTGATCTTTCATTTTAACTCTTAAATTGTTATTTATTTTCGTCGTGCTGTTCTTCCATAGAAAAACTGCATCACTAGATTTCATGAGAATAAGCAACAAAACTTTTCTGGTGTTTATTCCACTTAACCGAAATGCAATGAAAAAGAAAGGCACAATTCATGTGCCATGGATGTTACATTCCAGTGGGAGAGTGGATAAAGGTATATACAACTAATGACATAATTATTTTTAATTACAATTGTGATGAATGCTATAGTGAACACAAGTGAAATATTAGTATTCTTTCAATAAGTATGTTTTTACTGAATTGCTACTATGTACCAGGCATTGTTCTAAGAGAGACATTCAGATAATCCTGGGCAGTTTCTAAGGATTCTAAGTGCTGGAAACATAGCCATAAAATAAGACAAAAGTTTCATCCTCATGGAGCTGTCATTCTAGGAAAAGAGACTTATAATAATTAATTAGAAAATAAATAAATAATACCCTTTTTGCAAGTGACAGATGGTATAAAGAAATCTAATCATGGTGAAAAGACAGAATGCTTGGCTAAGGGAACATGGAGAGAGTTGACTATTTTTGATAAGGAATTCAGCAAAGGCCTCTCTCAGAAGGTAACATGGGGGTAGAGACCCAAGTGATGATGAGAGAGAACACACTTAGCTTGGGGAAGAACATTCCAGGTGAAGGAAGCAGCCATATTTTACATAACAACATGTCCTTATGCATATTATACACGTTTTCTTATGCATATTATGTGGGCAATAAGCATCAACTGCTATGCAGATGTGCATTTCTTTAAGAGGATGACTCTATAGAATATTGTCAGGCAATGAGTGAAAAACCTTACCAGCTCTTAAGAAATAGATTTCTGCAAATGAATGAAGGATCCTTGAAGAAAGTCCTAAAGTATTGTGTACTCAGGTGAATCTGAAATATTAGATCCAATTCTACTGCGTGGTTGCATACCAAAAATTTCATTTCATTCAACCACCCCAGCTGTGAAAACAGCATATGAAGGAACTACGGTCAAGAAAAATAACTATTCTTATCTTGATTCAGCATCTTACAAATGGCGGGATTTATTTTTTACTTTTATTTTTATTTTAGATTCAGTGGGGATATGTGCAGGTTTGTTACAAAAGTGTATTGTGTGATGCTGCACTAAGGGCTTCTATTGATCCTGTCATTCAGATAGTGATTGTAGTACCCAATAGGAAGTTTTTCAGCCATTGCTCCCCTCCATATTTCCCTCCTTTCTGCATCCCAGTGTTTATTGTTCCTGTCTTTATGTCCATGTGTATCTAACATATAAGTGTACCTCACTTATAAGTGAGAACATGCATTATTTGGTTTTCAGTTTCAGTATTAATTTGCTTAGGATAATAGCCTCCAGTTGCAGATTTGATTCTTTTATGGCTGCATAGTATTCCATGGTGTATATGTCCCACACTTTGTTTACCTAATCCACTGTTGATGGGCACCTAGGTTATTTTCATATCTTTGCTATTGTGAATGTTGCTGCTATAAATATACAAGTTCATGTGTATTTTTCTGACAACAATTTATTTTCCTTTGAGTATATACCCAGTAATGGGATTGCTGCAACAAATGGTAGTTATATTTTTAGTTGTTTGAGAAATCTCCAACTGCTTTCCACAGGGGTTAGACTAATTTACATTCCCACAGTGTATAAGCATTCCCTTTTCTCTGCAGCCTTGACAACATCTGTTATTTTTTTGATTTTTTAATAAGAACCATTCTGACTGGTGTGAGATTGTGTCTCATTGTGGTTTTGATTTGCGTTTCTCTGATGATTGGTGATGCTGAGCATCTTTTCCTATGCTTGTTGGCTACTTGTATATCTTCTTTTGAGAAGTGTCTGTTCACGTATTTTATCGACTTTGGAATGAGGTTATTTGTTTTTTGCTTATTGATTCGTTTAACTCCTTGTAGATTCTTGGTATTAGTCCTTTATTGGAGGCATAATTTGCAAATATTTCCTCCCATCCTGTAGGGTGTTTGTTTACTCTGTTGATAGTTTCTTTTGCTATGCAGAGGCTCTTTAGTTGTCTAATTAGGTCCCATTTGTCTATTTTTGGTTTTGTTGCAATTGCTTTTGGGGACTTAGTCATAAATTGTTTCCCAAGGTCAATGTTTAGAATGATGTTTCCTAGGTTTTCTCCTAGTATTCATATAGTTTGAAGTCTTACATTTAAATATTAAATCCATTTTGAGTTAATTTTTATATATGGTGAAAAGGAGGGGTACAGTTTTACTTTTCTGCCTATGGCTAGCCAGATATCCCAGCATAATTTAGTAAATAGATAGTCCTTTCCCCATTGCTTATTTTTGTCAACTTTGTTAAAGACCAGATGGTTGTAAGTGTGCAGCTTAATTTTTATGTTCCCTATTCTGTTCCACTGATCTATGTGTCTATTTTTGTACCAGTACCAAACTGTTTTGGTTACCACAACCTTGTAGTATAGCTTGATGTTGGATAATGTGATGAACAGAAATGCAAAATTCTCAAGAAAATACTAGCAAACTGAATTCAATAGCAAACTAAAGGTATCACACATAATGATCAAATAGGATGCAATAATTGTTTGACATGCAAATCAATAAACGTGATACATCCCATCAACAGAATGAAGGGTAAAAATCACAAATGTTTAACAAACTTTTACCTCCTTTCATAATTAAAAACAACTCAACAAATTAGGTAGATAAAGAATGTACCCAAACATAAAATGGCCATATATGACAAGACTGCAGATAACATCATATGTAATGGATAAAAGCTGAAAGCATTTTCTCTAAGATCAGAACAAGACAAGAATGCCCATTATTGCCACTACTCTTCAACATATACATCAAAAACTGTTATTAGTAATAAGTTAATTCAGAAAAGTTGCCATATAAAAAAGCAACATGCAAAAGTCAGTTGTGTCTCTACACACTAACAATGAACTATCCAAAAAGGAAATTAAGAAAGCAATTGCATGTATAATGGCATCAAAAATAATAAAATACATAGGTATAAATTTGACCAAGGAGGTGAAAGATCTGTGCAATAAAATCTATAAATTATTGATGAATGAAATTAAAGAAGACACAAGTCAATGGTAACTATCTTCAGTTCCTGGACTGGAAGCATTGATATTGTTAACATGTCTATAATATCCAAAGAAGTCTACAAATTCAATGGAAACCCTGTCAAATTTTGAATTGCATTTTTCAGAGAAATAACAAAAAAAATCCTAAAATTTGTATGGAGTGATGAAAGGCCCTCAAAGCCAAAGCAATCTGGAGCAAGAACAAAGCATGTGGCACCACACTACCTGATTTCAAAATATACTATAAGGCTACAGTAATCAAAACAGTGTGGTACTGATACAATATCAGAGATATGCACCAATGAAACAGAATAGAGACCTGAGAAATAAATCCACACATTTATGCTGTATTAGTCTGTTTTCATGCTGCTGATAAAGACATACCTGAGACTGGGCAATTTACGAAAGAGAGAGGTTTAACTGGACTCACAGTTCACATGGCTGGGGAGGCCTCACAATCATGGTGGAAGGCAAGGAGGAGCAAGTCACATCTTACGTGGATGGCAGCAGGCAAAACAGGAGCTTGTGCAGGGCAACTTCGGTTTTTTAAAATGATCAGATCTCATGAGACCCATTCATCACTATCATGAGAACAGCACAGAATAGACCTGCCCCCGTAATTCAGTCATCTCCCACTGGATCCCTCCCATAACACGTGGGAATTATGGGAGCTACAAGATGAGAATTGGGTGCTGACACAGAGCCAAACAGTATCATTCTGCCTCTGGCCCCTCCAAAATCTCATGTCCTCACATTTCAAAACCAATCATGCCTTCCCAACAGTCCCCCAAAGTCTTAACTCATTTCAAGCATTAACTCAAAAGTCCACAGTCTAAAGTCTCATCTGAGACAATGGAAGCCCCTTCCACCTATAAGCCTGTAAAATCAAAAGCAAGTTAGTTACTTCCAAGATACAATGGGGTACAGGCATTGGGTAAATACAGCCATTCCAAATGGGAGAAATTGGCCAAAGCAAAGGGGCTACAGGCCCCAGGCAAGTCTGAAATCCAGCAGGGCAGTCAAGTCTTAAAGCTCCAAGATGATCTCCTTTGACTCCGTGTCGCACATCCAGGTCACACTGATTCCAGAGGTGGGTTCCCATAGTCTTGAGCAGCTTTGCCTCTGTGGATTTGCAGGATACAGCTTCCCTCCTGGCTGCCTTCACCGGCTGGCATTGAGTGTCTGTGGCTTTTCCAGGCACACAGTGCAAGCTGTCAGTGGATCTACCATTCTGGGGTCTGGAGGACGGTGGCCCTCTTCTCACAGCTTCACTAGGTAGTGCCCCAGTAGGGACGCTGTGTGGGGACTTCCACCCCATATTTCCCTTCTGCACTGTCTTAGCAGAGGTTCTCCATGAGGACCCCGCCCCTACAGCAAACTTATGCATGGGCATCCAGGCCTTTCCATACATCTTCTGAAATCTAGGCACAAATCAATTATTGACTTCTGTGTACTCACAGGCTCTAGACCACATGGAAGCTACCATGGCTTGAGGCTTCCACCCTCTGAAACCATGGCTCAAACTCTACATTGGCCCCTTTCAGCCATGTCTGGAGCAGCTGGGATGCAGAGTACCAAGTCCCTAGGCTGCACAAAGCACAGAGACCCAGGACCTGGCCCACAAAACCATGTTTTCCTCCTAGGCCTCCTGGCCTGTAATGGGAGGGGCTACCGTGAAGACCTCAGCCATGTCCTGGAGACATTTCCCCCATGGTCTTGAGGATTAACATTGACTCCTCATTGCTCATGCAAATTTCTGCAGCTGGCTTGAATTTATCCTCAGAAAATGGGATTTTCTTTTCTATCACATTGGCAGGCTGTAAATTTTCTGAACTTTTATGCTCTGCTTCCCTTATAAAACTGAATGTCTTTAACAGCACCCAAGTCACCTCTTGGATCCTTTGCTCCTTAGAAATTTCTTCCACCAGATACCCTAAATTATCTCTCTCAAGTTCAAAGTTCCACAAATCTCTAGGGCAGGGGCAAAATGCTGCCAGTCTCTTTGCTAAAACATAAAAAGAATTACCTTTGCTCCAGTTCCAAACAAGTTCCTCATCTCCACCAGAGACCACCTCAACCTGGACCTTATTGTTCATATCACTATCAGCATTTTTGTCAAAGTCATTCAACAAGTCTTTAGGAAGTTCCAAACTTTCCCACATTTTCCTGTCTTCTGAGCCCTCCAAACTGTTTCAAACTCTGCCTGTTGCCCAGTTCCAAAGTTGCTTCCACACTTTTGGGTAACTTTTCAGCAATGCCCCACTCTACTGTTACCAATATACTGTATTAGTCTGTCTTCATGCTGCTGCTAAAGACATACCTGAGACTGGGCAATTTACAAAAGAAAGAGATTTAATTGGACTCACAGTTCACATGACTGGGGATGCCTCACAATGGTGATGGAAGGCAAGGAGGAACAAGTCACATCTTATATGGATGGTGGCCAATGTTGAGAAGATTATTTCCTAGGTTGTCTTTCAGGAATTTTATAGTTTGAAGTCTCACAAACTATTAAATATTCAATCCATTTTTTTTTTTTTTTTTTGAGACGGAGTTTTGCTCTTGTTGCCCAGGCTGGAGTGCAATGGCACGATCTCGGCTCACCGCAACCTCCGCCTCCCGGGTTCAATCAATTCTCCTGCCTCAGTCTCCCGAGTAGCTGGGATTACAGGCATGTGCCACCATACCTGGCTAATTTTTTTTGTATTTTTAGTAGAGACAGGGTTTCTCCATGTTGGTCAGGCTGGTCTCGAACTCCTGACCTCAGGTGATCTGCCCACCTTGGCCTCCCAAAGTGCTGAGATTACAGGCGTGAGCCACCAAGCCCAGCCTCAATCCATTTTGAGTTAATTTTTTTATATGGTGAAAGGTAGGGGTCCAGCTTCAATCTTCTGCATATGGCTAGCCAATTATCCCAGCATCATTTATTGAATAGGGAGTCGTTTACTCATTGCTTGTTTTGTCAGGCTTGTCAGATCAGATGGTTGTAGGTGTATGGCTTTATTTCTGAGTTTTCTATTCTGTTCCATTGGTCTATGTGGCTTTGTACACCAGTACCAAGCTGTTTTGGTTACTATGGCTTTATATTATTGTTAGAAGTCATGCAGTGTGATGCCACCAGCTTTGTTCTTTTCGCTTAGGATTGCTTTGGCTATTCAGGCTCTTTTCTGCTTCCATTTGAATTTTAGAATCTTTTCTCTTCTACTTCTGTGAAAAATAGCATTGGTCATTTGATGGAAATAGCATTAAATCTATAAATTGCTTTGGGAAGTATGGCCATTTTAACAATATTGATTTTTCCTATCCATGAGCATGAAATGTTTCTCCATTTCTTGTGTCATTTCTGGTTTCTTTCAGCAGTGTTTTTTTTTTATTTCTCCTTGAGATCTTTGCAGCAATATGTATGGAGTTAGAGGCCACAGTCCTAAACAAATTAACACAGGAACAGAAAGCCAAATACCACGTGTTTTCACTTGTAAATGGGAGTTAAGCATTGAGTTAAGTACTGTTACTATGAGTAACATGGACATAAATATGGGAGCAATAGACACTGTGGACTACTAGAGGATGGAAGGTGTGGGGTAGATTAAAAAACTATGCCTAATACCAGAGTGATGGGATTTATACTCCAACTCTCAGCATTATGCAATATTTTCATGTAACAAATCTGTGCATATACCCCCATATCTAAAATAAAAGTTGAAATTAAAAAAGAATAAACTCCACAAAATGCTTTGTACTCATGTGTGCTCCAATTGTATTGTGGAAACTTCAAAGCTGTCTTACTCAATTTAGTTTGTCTTTTAAAATGTACCTGTTTTCAATCCATGGGTAATGATTCAGATGTATTTTAAGCATATAACTTATTTTTAGTTTAGATCTACTTTCATTGAGATAAAAATGTTGGTAGTTTATAAGTAAAGTATTTCAATCTGCCAGGCACACTGAAATTTTATCATACAGTAGAGATGTTTGCCTCCTTTGCTGCAATTATTTTTAGGAGAATTTTAGGAATACAGAGTATAAGTATTAAACATAAATTATGTCTGAAAAAACAAAAACAAAAACAACTGTTCAATTCCTCTAGACCCAGAGACTATTGCAGAAAAGGTGGGCTCATGAGATTGTAAGCACCAATTTTGAGGAATAAAAAAGTAATTCTCTGACTTAAAGGAATCATTCAATGTATATATTATTATTTTATTTTATATATTATTTTTACCATTCCGAATCCTTTGTGAAATAAAGCAGAATACACAAAAATAAAGCATGATAGTTAATGATAGTAATTAACATATGTTGAATATTTATTATGGTTCTTTGGACAGGGTACATGTCTAAGTTTTTTCAAGATTTTACTAAGAAACCCATGGAATTGTGTCCATTTGTTATCCCTGTTTTATCGATAAGGAAACTGATACTTGTAATTTGCCTCAAATCACATATTTGTTAAATTGCAGAACCAGAATTTGCATCAAGATCTGTCTGACTCCACAACTGAATATTTAACTACTAAAATATAGTCTGAAGATATAAAAAAAGACACACAAATTGTCTATCTGTATTTTTAATAATATTTAAAGTCTATGCCTACAACACATTTATAAGATACATACTTTTATTAATATTTGTATTGCTCTTTAAAAATTAATATAATATTTTCTCTAAAAACGAAAAAAAGATATTTTCTTTTCCTTTTTTTTTTTTTTTTTTTGAGACGGCATTTCACTCTTGTCACCCAGGCTGGAGTGCAATGATGCAATCTCGGTTCATCGCAACCTCCGCCTCCCAGATTCAAGCGATTCTCCTGCCTCAGCCTCCTGAGTAGCTGGGATTACAGGCATGCGCCACCATGCCTGGCTAATTTTTTGAAATTTTAGTAGAGATGGGGTTTCTCCATGTTGATCAGGGTGGTCTCGATCTTCTGACCTCAGGTGATCTGCCCACCTCGACCTCCCAAAGTGCTGGGATGACAGGCGTGAGCCACTGCGCCGGCCAGTATTTTCTTTAAGATGCAAATTGAAGCAGTTCAGTGATAGTCTTTTCCTCTGTCCTCACATCCTAGACATTCTTCAAATCCAAGTGTGAGCGATGATTCCCCTGGAAACTTTTCCATAAATGGCAACCTTTAATGATTTTCCTCTTTTATAAACTAATAAACTTAGAGTTGTGCCGTACAGATTTATATTTAACTGTTCTCTGGTAAAATTATTTTTATTCAGTATATATCCCCAAATAATAACTAAGCTTCTTAAAAGTAAAATCGACGTCTTCTTTTATTTTGCACTATGTGCAATGGTTAGAAGAATTTTAAATCCAATAAATAGCTATTGATCAGATTGCTTAATATTATAAGTTATTCAGATGAGTGATAAAAATTGATGGCTCTTGAAGACAAAATTTAATGAACTACCTAAACATTGCATTATACTTTCACATAACACTTTCCCAGATATTCCTAATTTTGGTGATATTTTAATTTTGTTAAAAATATTATTTTGAATTAAGAAGCTTTCTCAATGCACAAAGAATATTTTAGAGCCTTTCATCATAAATTGGAAATTCATGAACTTCTCATATTCATGATCCAGATTTAGCTATTCTACTTGCCAAATGAAGTAATTTTCACAATAGCAGGTAAAAGCTATTTTGGCTGGAATCAAATGGAAAAATATTGATTTGAAGATTTTTAAAGAAAATTTTCAAAGCAGTGTGTGAACAGTATTGGAAACTGACAAGAGCCATTTTTCAAGCTTATACTAAAGAACAAGTACCATTTCCTAGATCATAGTGAAGTGCTAAACAAAAGCTGTATGCATTGTATATCATTTTCATTTTGAAATAAGTGAAATGAATAAAATTAGTGTCAAATATCAAACCTGATTTTTTTTTTTTTTTTTTTTTTTGAGACGGGGTCTTGCTCTGTCGCCCAGGCTGGAGTGTAGTAGCGCGATCTCGGCTCACTGCAAGCTCTGCCTCCCAGGTTCACGCCATTCTCCTGCCTCAGTCTCCCGAGTAGCTGGAACTACAGGCGTCCGCCACCACGCCGAGCTATTTGTTTTGCATTTTTAGTAGAGACGGGGTTTCACCATGTTAGCTAGGATGGTCTCCATCTCCTGACCTCGTGATCTGCCCGCCGTGGCCTCCCAAAGTGCTGGGATTACACGAACCTGATTTTTTAATGTTATAATTAAAACTTTAAATACAAAGGAATGAGTTGAGACAAAATTAAAGCCTCACATTTAATAACCATTTTTGATGCCTTTTTTATATCTGAAGTATAGGTGTCAAGAAGCATGGTCAAGTATTTAAGCAGGTTTCACTTAACCACGCAATGAGAAATGACAGACCTCACTGAACTTGATAGTCAAATTATCTTTTGAAAATTCCCAGTGTCTGCCTCCAATTATTATGTGCAGAAAATCATACTGAAGTTATTGGCAAGTGACTGAAATATCACTTAGCCTAAATAAAATAAAATAAATAACTGTTTATGTATTTAATACTAAAGTCTTAGATAAATAATTATTATGAGACTCTGCTTTCCATTTATTATCAAATTAGGCATTTTAATATGAAAATATTTGAAACATATTAAGTGGGACATTGTAGTTCTTTAAAAATCACCAATGGGAAAATCATAACTAATATCTCATTTCAAATAAAATAAGCTGAGAAATATTTTTTTAGAATTACAGAACAGAATCAAATGTGCAAAATTCTTATGTTCTAACCTTAAATTTGAAAACATCTAATCTTTCTTAAGTGATTTATAATGGCTCATGTAATATCTGAGTATTTATTAAGTGTTTGACTGAATACCTTTAAATGTTGTTTTTTCCTATCTCAAAGGCATTTTGTTTTTCCTTGTTTGCTAGGGGAGAAATTGCAGGCAACAATTCCTTTGCTTACACTGAAAATCTACACGGTCATTCACTAGGTGGAAGCCAACTGATTACATATGAATTTGTCCTGCCAAGATGTAGAGTTAATCATTTTTTTGGAGACGAATGAGGAAACTAAGCGTTCGGTAGCTAATGGGGATGTCAGGGTTTTCGTAAATAGTATGCTATACTCATTTATCTTTCTTAATCTTTCAAAAGAATGGAACACAATAAAAGTCTGACTCTACAGCAAAGAAAGTCACAGAACCTATATAAATCTGGTGCAGGAGAGAATAACGGAAAAAAATAGTCACAATCATAAAACTAACATGAGTAACAACTAACACTTATTGAGCACTTACTATATGCCAGGCACTATGATTTGAATTTTTCATGCATTTCTTCATATCCTTTTCATAGAACCCTATAAGATAGGCACTGTTTTTATTTTCATGGAGATAGATTACTTGCTCAAAGACACACGATTAGCTGCTGAATGTGTACTACTGCCCAAATTATAAATCTTAAGTTTCTAATGACTAGGATTTATAATCAGAAAACAGCAAAGTGCCTGCAATGCAGTAGGGACTTAAAAATATTAAGTGAGTTGATTAAATGTTACCTTTATGAATTAGTACATTAAAAAAGAAAAAAAATCTTAGACAATTGAGTGTTTTCTTATATGCAGATTCTCTATATAATTTAAACTTGCTAAACTTGGGTAACATAACAGAAAACAGGAAAGTCAGAATGTATTTGTTTCTGGGTTCACTTGTCCAAAAGTATTTTAAAGACCATCCGTGTTAAGCCCCGTATTACACAGTAGTGATATAATCAGTATAAATCAGAAAGAGTCCCTCCCTTCTCAGAGTTCATAGTGGAGCTCATCTACCACAGGTCTCTGTTAAACACTGGCTCCAAAATAAAGTGAAATCTACAGAACCCGTTTCCAGGGAAACTATTATCAAAGCAGAGTCTGTTTCTTTTGCTCCAAACACTCTTCATTTCTTTTCATCCTGGTAATACCTACCCATCCATTCACCCTTAAAGAATGTGCTTAAATGTTAATTTGTGTAAATAGAATTGCTAATGATAATCACTTCCTTCTCAGTAATATCATTTCATAATATATATCAGCTGTGTTATAGCACACATTACTGTGATTACTCAATTACCTCTTTGAAGGCAACAGTCATATTTACCGCTTTGCATAGCGCCTTAGGTTTAGCAGGTGCTTTTCTGAGGTTAGAAACAGATAGTGTTTCTGAGATGAGGATTCCTGTGCAAGTGATTTATTAAGAAAGTGCTCTTGACCCAGGGGAAACTGGTAAGGGGCAACAGGATAGGCAAGGGGTGGAATTCTAATAAAGATGTGATCTCAGGGAAATTCCTACAGATGATAAGATTTCAGTCTGATCCTATAGGGTAACCCTGGAGTGAAAGCTAAGTCTGAGTTTTCTTGTCCCAAGAAAAGAAAGCTGGGTTTCTATGTCCTGCCCATCAAACAGAGGATGGAAATTCCTAGGCATTTCTAGCTATATGTATGTGTATGTGTAGTGTATGTGCTGTTTTGTGTGTGTGTGTGTACATGCAAGCACTGCAAAAGAGCCATCAGTAGCCCAAGGGCAGTGTTGTGAAAAAGATCCAAAGTTGCTGACTGTTAGACGCAAAAGCACACCAAAAGGGCGCTTAGGTGCACATGTGCATAGTAAAAAGGAATCTGAGGGATGTGACACAGTAATGATAATATCTACTACAGAGCTCAATATTCATTTTATAAGATAAAGAATCAATCCATTCATGACTTAGGCTAAGGCAGCATATCTGGGATAAGTCATATGAAGAATCAATGGGTTCAGAGAAAAACAAAAAACTAAACAATACCATTTAGACTATTGACATTATCTCTTAACTTGCTGCTTCCTTATTTAATTTCGATGACACAATAAATCACCAGCTTTCTCCAGTGTTCACTGCTGGCTAGAACAGGTACTACAAAGGAGAAGGTACATAAGTAGGAATGGTATTTGGCACAAGCAGTTCCTGAAGTAGTCTAGAGAGCTGAGTCACAATCTGGGTCCATGACCAAACTTTCTCAGATTCTTATGTTTTCAGAAGAGATAAAATTAATATTCTGAATATAAGTTGAATTTAGAACAAATTATTTTTTTCCTGTTTTCTATTGTATTCTACAGTTCTCAGATTTCCTTTAGCCATGGAACTCCTTATCCAAAGAGATGTACACACAAATTGAAACCATCCATTTGAGCCAAACGGGTTTTACTCCCCAGGGGCTTGGCATAACCATGGGAAAAGTGTGCATAAAATGTTGTATTCACAATTTAATACAAAGTCTCTTATGTCCTTCAACTTCTTCCTACAACAAATGAAACTCCAAATATTACACCTCTTTCCCAACACACAACAAAACTACGTAACAGTAGTTTATCAGCCAGGAGTTTGACCGTGAGTAAACAGTGACAGTTTAGAATATGACAGATCTCTCCAGGCATGGTGGCTCATGCCATAATCCCAGCACTTTGGGAGGCTGAGGCAGAGGGATCATGAGGTCAGGAGTTCGAGACCAGTCTGACCAACATGGTGAAATCACGTCTACTAAAAATACAAAAATTAGCTGGGCGTGGTGGCACGCACCTGTAATCCCAGCTACTCAGGAGGCTGAGGCAGGAGAATTGCTTGAACCTAGGAGGCGGGGGTTGCAGTGAGCCGAGACTGTGCCACTGCACTTCAGCCTGGGTGGCAGAGTGAGACTGTGTCTCAAAATAAATAAATAAATAAATAAATAAGATCTGGCTCTGAATTTTGTCTCTGCTATTTATTAGAAGGATCATCTCATACAATTCATTTCACTTCAGCTTTAGTTTCCTTATGTATAAAATAAATATAATCAATAATCTAACTTGCAATGTTGTATGAGCATTAAATAAGACAATCTATAGGAATGCCTACCTTCAGTGCTTAACAAAAGGGAAATCGCCCATAGATGGCAGCACTTTACCAGAACTCGAATCTTCAACCATTTTTATTTTAAGCAGGAGAAAAGTTATTCTTCAAGCCATAATAATATTGGCATAAAGGTGTACACAGTTTGCCACTCTACATGGTGTTGATCAAACTTTCCAGTTCATCTAAGTGTGTCAGTTCAAGGGCTCACAAAGTAGATGCCAAGATGGAATAAGGAGTATAAGAGATTTATTGGGGCGTGACAAAGACTGCCTCCTTGGCCAAACTTTAGACAGCCTTCTCCGAGCCCTCTTTTCAACTAGGCCCTGTCTTTGGCCTGCCTAGCCCAGGTTTAAGGCAGTGTAGTAAGAATGCCTTGATAACCAATTACCCTGGCCTGACTTCAGCAAGAATCCTGTTAAGTTGGTTTAGCAAAAATGACCCTACCCTTGATGTTTCCTCTTTGTAACTTTTCATCCTCTGATGCCCTCCATTCTGCTCATTGGCCAATGACAATAATGTTGTTCTGACCCCTTCTGTGAATGGAGAGGAGGGAACGTAGGAAGAGAGGATAGGAAGGAAGAGCCTCAGAGCACAGTGCAGCTCTGAGAAAGTCTTGGCAATAGAATGGAGAGCCCTAGCATAAAGATTGCCCATAGTAGACACTGCATTGGGAAGAAATGGCCAGACCCAAATTCCTTTTCCATGCTCAGTTATTGACTGGGGACTTCCTGGGGAAAGTGTATTCTTGGCTCAAATGCCTATACTGAATCCCAAATCTTAAAGGCACTGCAGCTGGAGGCTGTTAGCTAACTGCACTCCCCATATCAGGTTCTCTCTCCAATGGAGTTCTGAGCAGTTGCCACACTTAGGTGCTCATGTTCTGTGTTTAGAGATGACAGTGTAATAGAATTGAAAGCAATGTGTTTTCAGTCTGGACTTACTAGTTGTGAGACCATAAGAAAGTAGCTGAAACCCTTTGAGCTCAGAGAAAATATATGGCAGTGACTCTTCCAGGATGATCTTGAGAGCTGTAATCATTCACTATAGTCTCAAGGCATGGATTCCAACAGTGGAGCTATTTCCAAAGCTTTATTTTCTTCTTTCTCCATTTCTAGAGCCTGATTCTTTTACCTGCCCCCAAAACCTTGATATGCCCATTTTGAAAGCAATTGTTTCTTTTCCTTCTTCTTCAATTTCCCTAAATTCAGTTTATACTAATATTAATGCCCAATAACTTGCATCAGTCAGGATGGGTTGTGCTATGCTGCAGTGACAAACATTCTAAATATCTCAGGGTCTCAGTCATTCCACATACCCAGCAGTTGACACTTTGCTATATATACATTGAGGCAGGAAGAAAAAAAAAATGATGTGGTGAACAACACATTCACTCTTAAAATCTGTGCTACAAAATGGCACACATTGTTTGGCCAAGGAAAATCATGTTATTAAACCTAATATCAACAGAACAAAATGCATAATCCTCTTATAAGACTTTTCAGTAATCAAATCTACTATATAGTCCCCTAGTTTTCATAACTTTAAACTGCAATCTGAATGTCATTTTTTTCCTTACAACATGTATTCTGATATCAGTACTTCAATTTGTACAGTCAACAGAAACTAAGAAATTAACTGCATATGTCTCTCTTAAGAACTCCTTCTGAAACTCCTTACTTGAGCTCTGACATTTGTTTGCCTTCTTATGACTGCATCACCTTAGCAAATATATTCTAAAGATATCATCGGGCTTTGTATGAAATATATTAATCATTCATGCAGTTTTGATTGGCTTCTCTTCTTTATACAGTATATACCTGCCAAACAAGGTCACTGTTGTAAGATTTATTACAAAGTGTCTTACTGACAATCGATTTTTCTCCTTCTAATATCTTACTGTGATACATTAGCCTATGGACTTTTTTTGGTCATTATTTAGAAGAGAAAAAGTGGCACTTATCTGTCCTAGTTCTTAAACAATCAGCCATTGTAAGAGGAAATTCAGAAGGGAAAAATTACAATGACGTATTGTTTCCCTAGTCATAGATGTGAAATAAGTCAATAAGGCCAATGAGTTAGCTCAGAATATTCAGTGGTCCCAGGAATTATTGCCATTTGGTACTGGTACCATTTTTTAGGTAGAAATGTAGTAAAATTTGCAATCTATAAAAATACCAGGTTGTATCTCTTCCTGAACTGTCCTCTTCCCATTTTTCATTAGACTGATTTTGTAATTCCACAGTAATCTTGAGTAGGAAATACTTATAGAAGTAATAGATGGTTTTAAAAACTCCAAAGACCAGTTTATAGAATATGATGCACGTTTTACATTAATGTGTTTTGGAAAAAATGTGTAAAGGCAAAAAATGTTGTTATACAAATCAGATATGTAACTTTTCAAGAAGATACTTGAAAAATGTACATGAGGATTCCCTTTTGTTTTTTAATACTAGTTGTTATCTCTTGATATTTTGTAATTGGAAGCCTGCCTTTCCAATTCTGACTCTTGCTTTGTGTCTTCCTACAACTATAACTACAGTTCCTAAACTGTGTATCAAAGCACTGTGTGACGCTAAAAACTGTTTTAAAATTTCAAAACAGATTGACTTCTTGATTTGGTTCTCTGCTTGATCATTACTGGTGTATAGAAATGCTATTGATTTTTATATGTTGATTTTGTATACTGAGACTTTATTGAATTCATTTATCAAATCTAGGAGTCTTTTGGAGGTGTATTTAGGGATTTCTAGACATAAAATTATATTGTCAACAAAGAGGGATAATTTGACTTCCTGTTTTCTCATTTGGATGCCTTTTCTTTCTTTCTCTTGCCTGATTACTCTGGCTAACACTTCCAGTACTATGCTGAATGCGAGTGGTGACAGTTTGCATCCTTGACCTGTTCCAAATCTTGCGGGAATGCTTTCAGATTTCCCCATTCAGTGTGGTGTTGGTCATGGGCACAATGAAAGAAGTAATCAATAGAGTGAACAGATAATCTACACAATTGGAGAAAATATTTGTAAATTATGCATCCAACAAAGGACTAATATCCAGACTCTAAAAGGTACTCAAACAACTCGACAAAATATCTACAAATAACCCCATTAAAAAGCAAACAAAGGACATGAACAAGCATTTTGCAAAAGAAGATGTACAAATGGCCAAGAAGCATATGAAAACAAAATGCTCAGCATCACTCATCATCAGAGAAATGCAAATCAAAACCACAATGAGACTTCATCTTACACAATCAGAATGGCTATTAAAAGGCAAAAATAACAGATGTTGGTGAGGATGTGCAGAAATCAGAGCACTTATATACACTGTTAGTGGGAATGCAATTACTATAACCTCTATGGAAAACAGTATGGAGATTTCCCAAAGAACTAAAAATAGATCTATCATTCAATTCAGCAATCCCACTACTGAGTATGTACTCAAAGGAAAAAAACATCATTATATCGAAAAGATTCCTGCACCTGTATGTTTATTACAGCACTATTCACAATATCAGAAATATGAAATCAACCTAAGTGCCCACTGATGGATAATTGGATGAAGAAAATGTGGTATGTATACACAAATAAATACTACTGAGCCATTAAAAAAATAATGAAATCATGTCTTTTGCAGCAACATGGATGGAACCAGAGGACATTATCTGATGTGATATAACTCAAAAAGTCAAATACTGCCTGTTCTTACTCATAAGTGGAAGTCAAATGATGTCTGTACATGGACATAGAGACTGGAATGATAGGCAATGGAGATTTGGGAGGGTGAGAAGTTGAGGGGGGTGGTGTGTGGGGTGAAAAATTACTTAGTGGGTACAATGTTTACTATCCAGGTGATGACTACAGTAAAAGCCCAGACTTTGCTCCTATGCAATTTATACATGTAGCAAAATGGCACTTGTACTTTCGGAATCTATGAAAACTGAAAAACAAATTCAAAAGGAATCTACTAATATCCATCAGGCACAGTATAAACTACTAGGAAAGGTAGTTCCCAGTCTCACCATTAGATCACATGAAATTCCTTTTTGATTACATTGTATCTTTGTGAAACTAGGTTTTAGCAATTTCCAGGATAAAAAGAAAGTACTGCACTAAAATCAATACAGTACAAGAGGGCCGGGCGCGGTGGCTCAAGCCTGTAATCCCAGCACTTTGGGAGGCCGAGACGGGTGGATCACGAGGTCAGGAGATCGAGACCATCCTGGCTAACACGGTGAAACCCCGTCTCTACTAAAAAAAATACAAAAAACTACCCAGGCGAGGTGGCGGGCGCCTGTAGTCCCAGCTACTCAGGAGGCTGAGGCAGGAGAATGGCATAAACCCGGGAGGCGGAGCTTGCAGTGAGCTGAGATCCGGCCACTGCGCTCCAGCCTGGGCGACAGAGCAAGACTCCGTCTCAAAAAAAAAAAAAAAAAAAAAAATACAGTACAAGAAATGAAAGTGATCGTCTACAAACTGATTCCAAGGTTTGAGAGTGTGTACAGTGCTCGACAGGTGCATGCATCTTGTGGCTAGTTAAAAAAGAAATAAAAGTTCTGTTTTTCTTTTAATCTATGTGTATTACATTTTTTTCCCAAATGACTACTAAATTAGTGAAAAACGCCTATTGAGTTGTCAGGGCATAACTCAATAAACAAAACTATAACATACGAATTTTGGTCTGGGGGCCCCACATAAAATTTTACTGAAACACTAAGGTCATTTTGCTTTGAGATCACTTAAGACCCTCTGAACTATATGTATTATCTTCAGTGAAATATTTGAATATAACAAGGAATGTTACAATGGCAAAACTGTTTTTAAATTATTCAAAATAATAGATGATATGAATTTATAAATGTATATAAAATAGTGTTGTGCAGGATACTTTTTACCCTCCATGAATCCAAAAGGGAAAATGTTTGTTGCATCTGAACCATAACTAATAACTTAACCATACATACTTTTCTATGGTGGATAATAAAAATATTCAGACATGTTCATTAATTCTAATTTATTAACTCTCCATTGATCTAGTTGTTTAAAATATGTTATTTTGATCAGCATAGTAGTCATTGATGGTTGCTTTCTGTGGAATCTACCCACTTACCATCATATACACACACACACACACACACACAAGCACATCACACATACACACAAGTATACAAGACAACCATGTTATCCTACCTCTTTGCTCCAGATTTGGGTCCACCCAAACCAGTCAACATAATTCCATTCCCCTTAGGCCAATATGTGGTTAAGAATGAGCATGTGATGTGAATGAGTTGGACTGGACGCGGTGGCTCACGCCTGTGATCCCAGCACTTTGGGAGGCTGAGGCAGGTGGATCATGAGGTCAGGAGATCGAGACCATCCTGGCTAACATGGTGAAACCCCATCTCTACCAAAAATACAAAAAGTTAGCCGGGCGTGGTGGCACATGCCTGTAGTCCCAGCTAGGCCAAGGTTGCAGTGAGGCAAGATGGCACCACTGCACTTCAGTCTGGGCGACAGAGCGAGACTCCGTCTCAAAATAAATAAATAAATAAATAAATAAATAAATAAATAAATAAATAAAAATGTTGCTTAGCACTGTTTTATGGTTGGAAGAGGAGATGCTCTCACTTGCTCACTGAAGGAAAATTAGGCAGCCCGTGTCACAGGTTGTGTTAGCAGCCATCTTAAAAGAGCTAGGGGAACAAGCCTCAGGAATAGGTTAACTCTATGAAAGGCAAAAAAGAGTTACTCTATGAAAATAAAAAGTAAGTTTTGGTGACACTTTTACTTTGCTGAACCAATTCTAACTTGAAGCCATCTACATGTACACCAACCTACAACACAAACATGTTTGGAATTTTCAGAAAATTGAGCCAATAAGTGTTATCTTTGTTAAAATTTTCTGTTACTTGCAACCAAATCATTTTTACTGGTACAGATGTCTTGCTCCTTTTACAGCCACAAGTAATAACACCTCAGAAAGTAATGCTAAAACTCAAATAAAATCTTTTTGTTGTTGTGGGAAAACAATTTGTTGCCATTCAAATAATAATAATAAGTGAGGTTAATTCTGTATGAGGTTAATTCTGTATTTCTATGAAAAGAAATCACACTATTTAATGTCATGTAACTCCTATATATGTGTGTTTGTGCCTGCATGAGTATATAAATACATAGATGTACTAAAAAAACAGAGACTAACTTTTGTTGAGCTTCTATCAGGTGTGAACCAGGATTATCTTATTTAAAATATGTTTTCACATATTATGGTTTATTAAATAAATACCCTCAAACTGTACAATTCCTCTTTGGTAAAGAAAAATCTTTTTAAACTAATTAAATATTTTCAATCTAAAATTTCCCCATTATAGGTGCATGCTAGAAAAATAGTGATGGTCATTTAAATCAGTGGTTCTCAACCATGCCTGCACATCCCCATGACCATTGTTGGTTATATGAATTTTGCTTGTCTGTATTGAGGTCTATGCATTATTAACAATGCTCCAGATTATTCTAAATGTGCGGTTAGGATAGAGTAACTCCATTTTATGTAATCTTCCTCAGAGAGTCTTTGTTCCCAGTACTTACTTTTGTTTCTTTAACCTCTCTGCCAAATTTCTCACCTACAAATAATAAGCCAGCAGCTTTATCCTGTTTTAATTCAGAGCATAGACAACAGTCAAGCTGCAGCTACGTATCGGACTCTGTCAAGAACCAAAGCTAAAATATCAACACCTTCCTTCAATAAATCACCAATTGTCAGCATCTCCTTTGGATTTTCTGGCTTTTAAGAGTCAATGCTTAACAAACATCATTTTGCTTCCTTAGCTGAATTGAAAGTCCTCAGTAAGAAATCTATTAGGAGGCCTGAGAATGAACTTGGGCATAGACTTTAATTCAAGTAATTTTCCTTGCTGTCTGTGAAGTAACAGTGATGGGATGATTGCCTCCTCCCATGTTTTCTTCTAAGCTCTCAAAATGCTAAGCATTACTAATCAATAGCAGGTAAATTAGATTCAATAATGAAAACTGTTGGTGTTTATTTTCAAACACATTACCGCAGAAGTCTTGTTCCAAATGTGACATCTGTGTTTCACTAAAAGGTAAGAAAACCATGACTATTTATAGCTTAAATCATTGCTATGTTGTTTTGTTTTCATCTCAATAGCACTTTCTCACTAATTTTCCCAAATTGCAGGACTCTCCAGAAGTGAAATAAATTTCAGAGTCCTAAGTATTGTATTTCATTACAATACAGGATAAACAAAAGCCTTCAAAATAATTTGATTCCTAATTTTTTGAGGTTTAAGAGAGAGTTTCTGGACATGGTGGAAACAGGATATACACTTTTTTTTTTTTTGTGATCTGAATCACGCACAATAGTACCAGCTGCTTCCGTTTTCTTACGCTGAACAATACCTTTACACGCTGCCGTTAGAGAACAGCACTCTCAGGCATATTAAAGTCATTTGTAAATTGTTGAAGGCAAAATCACAGTTGGGTGTACATTTCCCAAAATGTATTGTTATTAGAAGTCAGGCTTATTAAGTCCCTTCCTGTTATTTAAATGAGATTCCAGAGTCTTATATATGAATATTGTGAAAATATAACATAAAATACAGAACTATATCCTTCCTGGTTCCTTAAATAATTGTGGTTTTTTTTTTTTTTTTTTTTTGTGTGTGTGTGTGTGTGTGTGTATGTATTTAAAAGTCTACATTTTATTTGCATTTCAGAATTCTGGCTAAAAGGCTTATTTTCTATATACAGAGAGAGACTTTTATACAACCAATATCTATAACTCTCTAAACTCATTTAGTTCTCTATGAAATCACCAAAGGTCCAACTAAAATCCTACTTAATATAACATAAAATTCTGCTAGATTCAATTTAGAACTTACCCCTATTATTTTGAGGCATCAGTGTAGCCACCTAAGGTAAATGACAAAGAGAAGAAAAAATAAGCATCCCCTCATCATTTTCTACCTCCTGAAAGGTGTTATCTGATTTGAAGAAGAAAAACATGTCTTGGGGAAATAACTATAGACAAATAGAAAAATCTACACTTGAAAGATTCAAAGTTAAATGATATCTATAATGAGAAAGCTTGTTCTCTCCATCTGACAGAATTCTGCTTTTTTCATCAGCATTCAGTTTTAATGCATTTTTCAGTAATGCAAACAACAGTAAACAAATGAAAAAGGAAAGAAAACGCATCACTTAGAACCAGATGTCCAATTTAATTATCATGTAATCAGAGGAGTCAAAAGCCAATTTCACTCAATAAAGAAAAAGCAGATATATAACTTTTACAACCAATGATGCTTTCACTGGGGGAAAAAAAAAAAGAGGTTGTTAATGTGATTATGCATGTGAAAGTTACTATTGTCTTTAACACAAGCTTACAATATTTTCAACATTCAGATAAAATACCATAAAAAAGGCTTTTTCTTTCAATAAGCAAATTTCAGGAGAACCTTTAATACAGCAAAATCTAAAAGTGATTACAAGTTACACTTTCAAGGATTTGAAAGACTGTCTATTAGGCTTCAGGTATTTGTGTTATGGGCTTTAGGAAAAACATGTAATAACTGCAATGTACAGAGGGTTTTAACTTTGAAAATGTATTACCAATATTGTTAAGCTATCTAGTTAAGAAGAGTCACACGTAATGTTTAATTTGGTATCAGAGGAATCATGGAAATTTTGAGGTAAGGTAGATCAACATGCTTCATTTTACAGATAAAGAAACTCACTTCAAAGAGGTCAAATGACTCACAAAATATAGGCAGTTAGCAGAATAATCAGGAAAAGAAACAAATCATTTAGTTGAGTTACATTTTTTGCATTACAGCACACCTCACTGAGAAGAATCTGAAATGTCACACATTATTACCATCTACAGAATGAAATATGTATCAAACACAAACATGAATTTATTTTAAATACAAACATACATTTATTTTTAAAATTTAGCTTGTCTCATTAGATAAACTGTATTAAATACAGGGAAGTATAAAAGTGCAAAAAGCATACCTAGTTTAAAAAGGAGGAGATGCTGTCATTTGTAAAACATCGATGAACCTGGGGGACATTATGTTAAGTAAAATACCTAGGCACAGAAAGATAAACAATGTATGTCACTTACATGTGGAATCTAAAAAGTCAAACTCATGGAAGCAAAGAGTAGAATGGTGGTCACCAGGAACTGGCAGCAATTAGGGAGGAGAGGTATTGGGATGATGTTAGTCAAAGGATACAAAATTTCACTTAGATATGAGAGATAACTTCAAGAGATCCATTATACGACATGGTGACTGGTTAATAACAATGCATTGTATACTTGAAAATAGCTAAGAGAGTAGATTTTAAGTGTTCTCACCATAAAAAATGTTAAGTATGTGAGTTAATAGATACGTTAATTAGCTTGATTTAGATGTTTCACAATGTACACATACCAAAATGGATTAAATATTTAATCAGTTTTCTCTAAATTGTCTACTTTGGGTCCAAAGTTTGTGAGAATCTTTTGTATTTCTGTGGGATCAGATGTAACATTACCTTTTTCTTTTCTGATTGTGCTCATTTGGATCTTTCTTTTTGTCCTTTGTTAATCTAGCTAGCAGTCTATCGATCTCATTTATCCTTTCAAAGGACGAACTTAGTTTTGTCGATTCTTTATACGGATTTTTGTTCTTGTTTTTTGTTTTTTTAGTTCCTCTAGGTGTGATGTTAGTTAATTTCAGATATTTTTAGTTTTTTGAGATCGGCAGTTAGCACAATACATTTTCCTCTTAACACGGATTTTGTTATATGTGAAAGATTTTGATGTGTTGCATCTCTGTTTTCATTCATTTCAAAAAATTATATTATTTTTTTATTAATAAAAAATTAATTTTATTGTTTACCTAAAAGTCATTCAATAGTAAGTTGTTTAATTTCCATGTAATTGTGTGGAATTGAGAGATCTTCTGGGAGTTGATTTCTATTTTTATCCATTGTGGTCTGAAAGCATGGTTAGTATAATTTCATTTTTTTAAATTTATTGAGCCTTGGTTTATGGTTGAACATGTGGTACATCTTAGAGTATGTTTCATGTGCAAATGAGAATAATGTATATTGTGTGGTTGATGGGTGGAGTGCTCTGTAGATGTCCACTAAGTCCAATTTTTCAAAGGCCAAATCTAAATCTCCAATTTATTTGTTAGTTTTCTGCCTTGATGATCCATCTAATGCTTTCAGTGGGATATTGAAATCCTCCACTGTTATTGTGTGGCTGTCTAACTCTTTTTGTAGGTCTTAAAGTTATTTCATGAATCTAGATGCTCTCGTGTTGGGTGTGTATATATTTAGGGTAGTTATGTCTTTTTGTTTAACATTTATCATTATGTAATGCCTTTCTTTATCCTTTTTTACTGTTGTTTGTTTAAAGCCTGCTTAATATAAGAATAATGACCCCTGCTCTTTTGTGTTTTCCATTCACATAATATATTTTTCTCCAATTCTATACTTTGAGCCTGTGGTTGTTTTGTGTGACATGGGTTTATTGAAGACAGTAGATGAATGGGTCTTGTTTTTTTTTTCCAACTTGCAACTCGGTGCCATTTATGTGTGGGCATTTAGGCCATTTACATTCTAGGTTAATACTGATATGTGAGGTTGTGATCCTATTGTGAAGTTGTAAGCTGGTCTCTTTGTAGTTTCTATTTTGTGTTTGCTTTATAGAGTCTTTGGGCTATGTACTTTAGTGATCTTTTGTGGTAGCAGGTATCATTCTGTTGTTTTGATGTTTAGAATTCCCTTAAGAAGCTCTTGTAATTCTGGTCTAGTAATAACAAATTCCCATAGTGCTTGCTTGTCTGGAAAATATTTTATTTCTTCTGCAATTATGAGGCCTAGTTTGGCAGGATATGAAATTATTGGTTGGAATTTCCTTTCTTTAAGAATGCTAAAAATAGGCCCTAATCTCTCCCAGCTGATAAGGTTTTTGATCAGCAGTCAGACACTCATCTGATGAGTGTCTTTCAGGTGTTCTCTGAAGTTCATATATCTGGATGTCTACCTCTCTAGCAAGATTAGGGAAATTCTCTTGAATTAGTCTCTTACATATGTTTTCCTGGTTGTTTCCTTTTCCTCTTTCTCTCTCAGGAATGCCAATAATTTGTAGATTTGGACACTTTACATAATCCCAAATTTCTCAAAGACTTTATCTTTTAGAATCCTTTTTTATTTTTGTATGACTGGGTTAGTTTAAAAAAGCAATCTTGAAGCTCTGGAGTTCTTTCTTCTACTTAGTTCAGTCTATTGATAAAACTTTCCATTGTACTTTAAAGTTTTGCTACTCCAGAAGCTCTGATTAATTTCTTCTTAAGATGTTTACCTTTTCCTTCATTTTCTGAATTGATTTGGAAGCTTATTTGTGTTGATTTTCAACCTTGTGTTGGATCTCATTGAGTTTTCTTATAATCTCGATTTAAAGCATCTATCTGTCTTTTCTGAGTTTCCATTTTTGTTTGTGACCACTGCTGGACAGCTAGTATAATCATTTGGTGTCACTACATTCAGATTGTTCATGGTGACAGAATTCTTGCACTGGTTCCTTCTCATCTGGAGATCCTGGCAATTCTAATTTTTGTAAATATTTTCATGCTGATAGGATTTCTTTCTTTTTTTCCTTATAATATTATTGCTTTTTTTTTTTTCTTTCCCTTTTCTTTTACTCCCATCCCTAGGGGATGTGACTTTATAAGGTACTGACTAGGGTCTTTTGGCTTTGCTTCTGCAGTCCTATGCATTTCTTTTGGCCAGTTTTATATTGGACTATGCAGTTTAACCCGCAAGCCAGTAGATGACACATATGGGTAAGATACTACTGCAGCCAATATGACTGGGTGCATACTTGATCCTTCTTTACTGGAAGAAGCTTTCTGTTGCCTCAGGCAATGGGCTTATTTGTTGAGTGCACAGTGGGCTGAGCTCCCTGCTCAACCCCAGAGGTACAGGGTCAAGATGGGCAAGTCCAGAACAGTCAAGCCCATCTACACATCCCCCAGTGGCAGGCACAAGCTCCAGTGCTTTGGAGGAATCCAGTGGGTACCCACGAAGCACCTAGACGTGTGCATAGGCATGGAGGTGGGAAACTTCCTCAGCTACAAGTTATCTGCATGGGGGGAAGAAGTAGCCTAAATTTCTAATCCAGGAGACTTAGTGCTCCATGTTCCTGGAGATCTGCCTGGCCATGAAGTGGAGAGGCATCCCTGCACCAGGATCTCTGCACAGGAAGGGTGGGGCACCTCAGCTTGCTGGTCCATGTGAGTGGATGCTCTGAATGCCTGGAGATCTGCCTGTGTGTGGAGCAGAGAGGCCCCCACTGCACCATGATCTATGCACAATAAAAATTAATACTAATTTTTCTTTTAAAATTAATATTATCATCCTGGAATTCACTCTATATTAGTACACAGAGGTCTTTCTCATTCTGTTTTACAGTTACATAGTACTCACTTGTGTGTATGTAACATAGTTTATTCAACCTCTCTCTAAGTTTGGACATCTAGGTAGTTTTCAATATTTTGTGATTACAAATAATGCTTCAATAAATAACCTTGGTCATTTGTATTTTCATATTGTTGGAGTTGTGTCTTCAGGGTAAATTCTGAGAAGATGGACTTCTAAGTTGAAGGATAAATGTGTATGTGCCTTTGTTACATTTTACCAAATTCTCCCTTGTATGAGATTGTAACATTTGGATTGCCACTGGCAATGTATGAGAGTGCCTGTTTACCCCAGGCTCAGCATGAACTTTATACAAAAGTTAAGATGATGCTGTTAAGGTCATATTATTTCCCAGCCTTAAAATATCACATTGTATTACAGGCACTTCGATATGTCATTAAAGCCCTCTGTAAATATGATTGTATATGGTTACATTATTGTCCATTAAGGCACTATACTATAATCAATGCATTCCATTTGGTTCATTTAGATACTTTTTAAATATTATTTTTACACTAAGTTAAAATGAATATTTTTATTTTGTAATCATCTATGTGTAAGACTGTCATTAGAATAAATTTCTAATATTTTTTCACTTAATATCTTCATATTTCACTTAGTATCTTCATATGAAAGACACTGACGCTTAGAAAATTTTATGCATTCTGTGAAAGATCTTTAGCCGAATTATTTTGCTAAAATCAAACAATTTACACAAATATATGGGCAATGAAGTTTTATTAAGTACAGTCATTAATGCAGTGGAGAGGAGAGGAAAGTACCGACTAAAGTAATCCCGCTGACCTCCACGAATACTTCAAAATGTCTTTTTTTGTTTTCATCGGAGAGTTCTGGATTTAGTGAGCTTTAGAGTTTTAATAAAGAGCTTCAGAATGATTGTCAAGTACTTCAAGTGTTCTTGAGTGCACTTAGTGTTTGCAAGAATTTTCATTTCATAAATGACTTTTTGTAGTAATTTAAGAAACTAAGTGCTTTTCTTTAAGCCCGCAAATTTATGATACAATCTCTATTGAAAATTTGTGAACTTGTATTGTCTTCCTGTCTTAACATTGGGTCACTCTTCTGAGAAGCAAGTTCAAGCTTCTTATACAATTTTCCTTTTCTCTAGAAACAGCAGGCTCTTAGAGAGGAATGCCTGCTTTCGTTAAAGCTGTAACACAGCTATGGGGATTGGAGGTTTCCCTGTGGACACAATCATCTTATAAGCTACAAAATACTGGTGTTTACACTGACAATAATGTATCAGTCCTGTTCAATGACATAACTGTCCTTCCCTTTGCTGCCAACACATCAGGCCCCAAGCCTCCCTTACTGTCGTGATCAATAATGCACCCCTGTCATGATCAGTAGTGCCCCAGCAGCAATTTAAAACCTGCTGGTGTTTGTACCTCAGATCTTGCCTGGCTGCCTGGCTGCCTGACTGCTTGGCTAATGCCTTTGCCTCAGATTTTTCTGGTTTAATGAGAAGTTTGTTTGACAAAGAACCTGCCAACTTTAGCTCAGGCTGCTTTACCAGTCTCACTTCAAATTGCATATTCCTTGGTATATAGCACCATCTGTATCCTGGTTCCTGGCCTGTTTGCATTTGGCCAAGTCTGGGCCTAGGTCAGGGAATTTCTGTCAATCATTCAATGCCATGAGATAGAGGAGTTAGCATGTCAAACTTCACAATGCATCTAGCTGGAAAAGAGATTTATAGCCTTTGGCTCCAGAACCCTAGAGCAACTATCCCAGTCAATATTATAGTCTAAAATTTTGACCTAAAGTTATTGTTTCAAGGTTTTGTGCCCAGCCCACAGCTTCTCTTTACTTAAGTTGGGCTCTCTTACACATTTAAAAAAAAAAATTAAAGGACCAATTAATGGGTTTTTACCACCAATATATATAACTAGTTCCTACCTCTCCAAAATTTCAACTCTCTCTCTCATACAAACATGCACACATACACAGTTGCACTATTAATTAAACTACATTTACACCATGTATTAATGTGCCTTTCTCCCAAGCTAAACCGTGTACTCCTAATAGATGGAAAATGAGTCTTATGCATGTATGTTCCCTGCCTTCTTGGGTCTAGCACAGGACCTGGAACAAACTCATTTCTTGATGACTCTCTTTGAATGATTAAATCCATACATACATATGTTAATTCCTTTGAAATCTGTGTTACTAAGGTAAAAGAGATGTTCAATAATTATTTCCAAGCTCAAACATGTGTTCAAAGACTAAAGTAGGAGGAAGACAAGCATCAACAAATTTGGAGCTCCTTTAAACAGGACTTCAATGGCAAATAAGCATGTTCTTTCTGTTGACAGTTATGAAGTGAAGAAAGGTCTTGACTGGTCAGTTTCGTGTAGATCTGAATATACACATCTGGGTTGAATTTTCCCAAGTGAATATAGCCATGAAAGTGTTAAATCATATATATTAATGAATTCATACAAAGGAGACTTATGCTCTTAATCATCCTGATATTAGGAAGATAAGAATTTAGAATTATTATGAGAAATGGATGAAAGTTTTGATTGGGTATAATGGAAAGTAATGCAGAGCAGCAATGAGGTCTGAAATCCTGCATTTACAGCCTATGACTTGAAATCTTGATATGTTTGAAACATAACAACAGCTTATAAAAACTCTTGAATACTTTCTGTACTTCTCTTCTCTTTTTTAAGCCTATAAAAGTGTAAACTTGTTAAGTTTGGGAATATGGGTCTTTTAATAATGAACACACACTCATAGTGGGTATCCAAAAATATATTATTGATTGTTTTATATATAGATTGGAGAAATGAATGTAATGAGAGTAGACATGCTAGAATATCCATGAGGTAGTAACTGGATAAGACTTATCCTCTTATCATGAATTGCTGTAACAATGGACACATTCTTTGAGACAGCCGTTTCCAGGCACTGAGCAAAGCTAAAAAAATAAAAAATAAAAATAAAAAAAACCACCTTTGATACTTAAGAGAGGGAAACACATGGGGTGAGTCATTTTTCAACCTGGTTTCTGTCTGGGGATAGTTTTCAGGATGTGATACCGGGAGGTGAAGCCTAAGTAGAAAAACAAGGGAGAAACAATACAAATGGTGATTGACTTCTTACTGGAAACAATGGCTGCCAAAATTAGGAATGTCTGCTCTTCAAAAGACACTATTACAACAATAAAAAGATCAATCAAAGACTAGAAAAAAATTTGCAAATCACAAATTTGAGAAAGGCTTATTATATCCAGAATATGTTTCAAAATCAGTAATATGAAAAATAATTTTGAACAGGCACTTGTTAAAGTAAAAGTTATTCATGACACTTACTAAAGAATGGTAAGAAATACTTTATTTAGGACTACTGCAATAGGTATACGGATTACTGCAATGGTGTTTTGCAGTAGAGGGAGAGAGACTGGGTTCAGCTCTGAATACAAGGAAAAGTGGGAATTGATACACAGGGAGCAGAGAGGCGGATCAGTAAATGGAAAATTATTAAGGGAAAGCATAACTGGTAAGGGGGCGATTCTGGCTAAACAGACCTAGCTATATTTTTGCTGAAGACAGGCCAGGGTAATCGGACCTGGGGGTGCTGATGAGAGACAAGGATTTGGTTTGATATCAAGGATGTAGGATTCTGGCTAAATCAATTTAGCAGGATTCTTCCCCAAATTGGGCAATGAAAAGATGGACATGGAAGTCTAAAAGTTGAGGCTTAATTAGGAAGATAATGCATAGAAGCCCGACTAAAGTTTGGTCAAGGAGAAACTCCTTGTCACACTTCACCAAAGAAATTGCACAGATGGCAAATTAGTACATGAAAATATGCTGAATATTATTGATCATTAGGGAAATCAAAACTAAAATGATGAGGTACCACTACTCACCTATTGGAATGGCAAAATAGTTTCTGATAAGTACTGGTAAGGCTATGAAGCAACTGGAAATACGTTACTGGTGTGAATGCTAAATAGTATAGCCACTTTGGAAAACAGTTTTTTGGTTTCTTAAAAAGTTAAGTGTTCATCAATCAGAAACTTCACACAAGTGAAATAAAAATGTTAAGTTTACAAAAAAATCTGCTCATGAATGTTCATAGTGGCTTTATTCATAATCACCAAAATTTGAAACAACACAAATATTTTTCCAATGTAGAATGAACAAAAATAATGTGGTATATTCACACAATAAAATACTACTCAGCAATAAAAATGAATGAATTATTGATACATCCAATGACTTAATAGATCTCAAATTTGTTATGCTAAATGAAAGAAGCCAAATGTAAAGGATACGTAGAGCATGATTTCATTTATATGCTCATCTGGAAAAGGCAAACTTATATGGACAGAAAATAGATCCATAGCTACTAGTGGCTGGGAGTGGGAGGACAGGTTGAATTGAAAGGGCCACATGGAAAAATGCTTTGGGTGATGGCTGTGTTCTATATAGTGATTAAGGAGATATATGACTTTATGTGTTTCTGAAAACTAGTAAAATTGTATACCTAAAGGGTAAATTTTACTGTTTGTAATTTGTACCTTAAAAAATGAAAAATGTAGGATGTATAACAGCCCTTTTCAGATAAAAACTGAAGAAATTTGCTGACAGCAGATCTGGCCTCTGAAAGAAGATAAAGAAGATCATTTGCTACAAAGAAAAATGATACTGGAGAGAAACAGAAATCAATAACAAAACGAAACGAGACAGAAACGGCAAATATGTGGGTAAATATAAATGCTTTCGATTTTTGTCTTGTTTTTTAGTTTCCATAGTTTTTCTAAAAAACTAATATTTGAAGGATAAATAAAAATATAGTCATGTGTTACTTTGCAATGAGATACATTCTAATAAATGTTTTTGGTTTTTGTTATTTTTAACTTTTATCTTAGGTTCACAGGTACATCTGTAGGTTTGCTATATTGGTAAACTCATGTCATGGGGGTTTGTTGTATAAATTATTTTGTCAACCAGGTACTAGTCCTAGTATACTTATTTTTATTATATTTATTATAAATATTATATATTATTTCATATATGTTATATATAATAAACATCATTATAAATAAAAATATTTATTTTTCTGATCCTCTCCCTCCTCCCACCCCCCACCCTCAAGTAGGCCCCAGTGTTTGTTCTTCCCCTCTTTGTGTCCGTGAGTTCTCACAATTTAGTTCCCACTTATAAGCGAGAACATGTGGTATTTGCTTTGTGTGTCTGTGTTAGTTTGGTAAAGATAATGGCCTCCAGCTCCATCCGTGTTGCTGTAAAGGACATAGTCCCATTCTTTTTTATGAATGCAAAGTATTCTATGGTGCATATGTACCACATTTTCTTTAACCAATAATCCATTGGTAGACATTAAGTTGATTCCATGTCTTTGCTACTGTGGATAGTGGTACAATGAACATACACATGCATGTGTCTTTATGATAGAAGGATGTGTATTCCTTTGGATGTATACACAGTAATGGGATGACTAAGTCAAATGGAAGTCTTTTTTTTAGGCCATTGAGGAATCTCCACACTGCTTTCCACAATGGTTGAACTAATTTACACTCCCACCAACAGTGTGAGAGTGTTCTCTTTTATCTGCAACCTTGCACAGCATCTGTTATTTTTTTGACATTTTAGTAATAGCCATTTTAACTGGTGTGAGATGGTATCTCATTGTGGTTTTGATTTGCATTTCTCTAAGATCAGGGATATTGAGCTTCTTTTCATGTATTTGTTGGCTGCATTCATGTCTTCTTTTTAAAAAGTGTCACCAGGCACGGTGGCTCACGCCTGTAATCCTGGCACTTTTGGAAGCTGAGGCAGGTGGATCACCAGGTCAAGAGTTCGAGACTAGCCTGGCCAACATGGTGAAACCCTGCCTCTGCTAAAAATACAAAAATTAGCCAGGCATGGTGGCGGGCACCTGTAATCCTAGCTACTCAGGAGGTTGAGGCAGGAGAATAGCTTGAAACTGGAAAGAGGAGGTTGCTGTGAGCCAAAATCGCACTCACAGCACTCCAGCCTGGGCAACAAGAGAGAAACTCCATCTCAATAACAATAATAATAATGATAATACATAAATAAATAAAAATAAAAATAAATAAAAAGTGTCTGTTCATAGCCTTTCAATAGGGTTATTTTTTTCTTGTAAATTTGTTTAAATTTCTTATAGATGCTGGATATTAGGCCTTTGTCAGATGCATAGTTTGCAAATATTTTCTGCCATTTTGTATATTGTCTGTTTGCTTGGCTGATACTTTGTTTTGGCATACAGAAGCTGTTTCACTTAATTAGATACCATTTGTCAACTTTTGCTTTTGTTGCAATTGCTTTTGGAGACTTTATCGTGAAATCTTTGCCAGTTTCTGTGTCCAAAATGATATTGCCTAGGTTGTCTTCCAGAGTTTATATAGTTTTGGGTTTTACATTTAAGACTTTAATTCATCTTGAGGTGATTTTTGCATATGGTGTAAGGAAGGAGTCCAGTTTCAACCTTCTGCATATGACTAGCCAGTTATCGCAGCATCATTTACTGAATAGGGAATCTTTTCCCCATTGATTTTCTTTACTGGTTTGTTGAAGATCAGGTAGTTGTAGATGTGTGGCTTTACTTGTGGGTTACCTATTTTTTCCTATTGATCTATGTGCCTGTTTTTGTACCACTACCATGCTGTTTTGGTGACTTACAGCCCTGTAGTGTAGTTTGAAGTCAGGTAGCATGATGCCTCCAGATTTGTTCTCTTTGCTTAGGATTGATTGCTTGGCTATTCAGATCCCTTTTTTGGTTCCATATAATTTTTCAAATAGGTTTTCTAGTTCTGTGAAGAATGGCATTGGTAGTTTGATAGGAATAGCATTAAATCTGTAAATGCCTTTGGGCAGTATGGTCACGTTAATGCATTGATTCTTCCTAACCATGAGCATGGAATGTTTTTCCAATTATTTGTATTATCTCTGATTTGTTTGAGCAGTGCTTTGTAATTCTAAATGAGATCTTTCACCTTCCTGGTTAGCTGTATTCCTATTTTATTATTTTTATGGCAATTGTGATTGGCATTACATTCCTGATTTGGCTCTTGGTTTGGCTGTTGTTGGAGTATAGAAATGCCAGTGATTTTTACATGTTGATTTTGTATCCTGAAACTTTGCTCAAGTTGTTTATCAGTTGAAGGAGATTTTGGGCCCAAACTATGGCATTTTCTAGAAATAGAATCATGTCATCTCTAAACTGGGATAATTTGACTTCCTCTCTTTTTATATAGAAGCCTTTTATTTCTTTCTCTTGCCTGATTGCTCTGTACAGGATTTCTAATACTGTGTTGAATAGGTGTGATGAGAGAGGGCATCCTTGTTTTGTGCTGGCTGTCAAGGAGAATGCTTCCAGCTTTTGCCGATTCAGCATGATGTTGGCTTTGGTTTTGTCATAGATAGCTCTTAATATTTTAAGGTATGTTCCTTAAATGCTGAGTTTGTTAAGGGTTTTTAACCTGAAGGGATGTTGAATTTTATCAAAAACATTTTCTGCGTCTATTGAGATAATCGTGATTTTTGTCTTTAGTTCTGTTTATGTAATAAATCACATTTATTGATTTTTATATGTTGAATCAACCTTGCATCCCAGGGATAAGACCTACGTAATCCTGGTGGACTAGCTATTTGATGTGCTGCTGGATTCAGTTTTTTTTTTTTTTTTAATTTATTTATTATGATTATACTTTAAGTTGTAGGGTACATGTGCATAACGTGCAGGTTTGTTACATATGTATACTTGTGCCATGTTGGTGTGCTGCACCCATCAACTCATCATTTACATCAGGTTTTGCATTATTTACCTGGCATTTTGAATATTCCATTTTGGTTAGGATTCATTGCTAGATAATTACTATGTTCCTTT
>NW_012105464.1:238691-273786 GCF_000951045.1 Mandrillus leucophaeus
CAGCACCGATCGTCCGGCACTCCCCAGTGAGATGAACCCAGTACCTCAGTTGAAAATGCAGAAATCACCGGTCTTCTGTGTCGCTCGCGCTGGGAGTTGGAGACTGGAGCTGTTCCTATTCGGCCATCTTGCTCCCTGGATTCAGTTTTTAAGCATTTTTTTTTTGAGGATTTTTGCATCAGTGTTCATCAAGGATATTGGTCTGAAGTTTTCCTTTTTTATTGTGTCTCTGCAAGGTTTTGGTATCAGGATGATGCTGGCCTCATAAAATGAGTTGGGCAGGAGTCCCTCCTCCCTCAGTTTTTTGGAATAGTTTCAATAAGAATGGTACTGCCTCATGTTTGTACATCTAGGAGAATTTGGCTATGAATCCATCTGGTCCAGGGCTTTTCTTGGTTGGTAGGCTACTTATTGTTGTTTCAATTTTGGAGCTTGTTTTTGTTCGGTTCAGGGATTCAATTTCTTCCTGATTCAGTCTTTGTATATTGCATGTTTTCAGGAATTTATCGATTTCTTCTAGGTTTTCTAGTTTGTGTGCATAAAGGTGTTTATAATAGTCTCTGATGGTTATTTGTAGTTCGGTGGGGTCAGTGGTGGGGTCAATATCCACTTTGTCATTTCTATTTGTGATTATTTTGACCTTCTATTTTTTTCTTCTTTATTAGTCCAGCTAATAGTCTATCTATCTTATTAGTTTTTCAAAACACCAGCTCCTGGCTTTGTTAATTTTTTGAATGGCTTCTCATTTCTCAGTCTCCTTCTGTTCAGCTCTGATTTCAATTGTTTCTTGTCTTCTGTTAGGTATGGGGTTGCTTTTCTTTTGCTTCTCTTGTTCTTTTAGTTGTGATGTTCGGTTGTTAATTTGAGATCTTTCTCACTTTTTGATATGTGCATTTCCCTCTTAACACTGCTTTAGCTGTGTCCCAGAGATTGTCCTATGTTATACCGTTGTTCTCAATAGTTTCAAAAAACTTCTTGATTTCTGCCTTAGTTTCATTATTTACCCCCAAAGTCATTCAGGAGCAGGTCATTTAATTTCCATATAATTATATGATTTTGAATGATTTTCTTAGTCTTGAATTCCATTTTTATTGCACTGTTGTCCTAGAGAGTGGTTGCTATGATTTTTCTTTTGCATTTGCTGAGGATTGTTTTATGTCTGACTGTGTGGTTGATTTTAGAGTATGTGCCATGTAGCAATGAAAAGAATGTATATTCTGTTGTTTTTTGCTGGAGAGTTCCATAGATGTCTATCAGGTACATTTGGCCCAGTGTTGAGTTCGGTTCCTGAATACCTTGGTTAATTTTCTGCCTCGATGATCTGTCTAATGCTGTCAGTGGAGTGTTGAAGTCTCCCACTATTATTGTGTGGGAGTCTAAGTCTCTTTGAAGGTCTCTAGGCACTTGCTTTATGAATCTGGGTGCTCCTGTGTTGAGTGAATATATATTTAGAATGATTAGGTCTTCTTGTCGAATTGAACCTTTTACCATTATGTAATGCCCTTCTTTGTCTTCTTTGATCTGTTTTGGTTTAAAGTCTGCTTTGTCTAAAATTAGTATTGCAACTCCTACCTTTTCTCTGTTTTCCATTTTCTTGGTAGAATTGTCTCCATCTCTTTATTTTGAGCCTACGGGTGTCACTGCATGTGAGATGGGTCTCTTGAAGACAGCATGCCTGTAGGTCTTCCTGTTTATCCACTTTGCTACTCTGTGCTTTTTAAATGAGAGCATTTAGCCCATTTACATTCAAGGTTACTATTGATATTTGTGCATTTGATCATATCATCATGTTGTTAGCTGTTTATTATTCTGACTTGTTTATATGATTACTTCATAGTATTACTGGTCTATGTACTTAAGTGTATTTTTGTAGTGGCTGGTAATAGTCTTTCCTTTTCATATTTACTGCTTTTTTCAGGAGCTCTTTTAAGGTATGTCTGGTGGTCATGAATTCCCCCAACATTTGCATCTCTGAAAAGGATCTTATTTCTCCTTCCCTTATGAAGCTAAGTTTGGCTGGATATGAAATTTCTGCTTGGAATCTTTTCTTTAAGAATGTTGACTATAGGCCCTCAGTCTTTTCTGACTTGTATGTTTTCTGCTGAGAGGTCCACTGTTAGTCTCATGGGCTCCCCTTTGAAGGAGACCTGTCCTTTCTCTCTAGCTTCCTTTAACATTTTTTTCTTTCATTTTGACCTTGAAGAATCTGATGATTATGTGTCTTGGGGATGAGATTCTTGTGAAGTATTTTGCAGGGGTTTTCTGCATTTCCTGAATTTCAGTGTTGGCCTCTCTGGCTACATTGGAGAAAATCTCATGGATGATATCCTTAAATATGTTTTCCAAGTGTCTTCCATTTGTCCTATCTCTTTCAAGGGTGCCAATAAGTCATAGATTTGGTCTCTTTACATAATTCCATGTCTCTCATATATATTCTTCATTCGTTTTCATTCTTTTTTCTCTATTCTTGTCTAATGATTTTATTTCAGAAAGCCAGTCTTCAAGCTCTGAAATTCTCTCCTCAGCTTGGTATATTCTGCTGTTAATACTTGTGACTGCATTAGGAAATGCATTTAGAGAGTTATTCAGCACTATCAGGCCAGTTACATTGTTTTCTATATGGATATTTTGTCTGTCATGCCCTGTATCATTTTATTTTCAGTCCTATCTTTCATAAATTGGATTTCAATGTTCTCCAGTGCAGAAGCGATGATGCAGGAGGAACCTGGTGGCTGCACTGCAAACAGGTATGGTCAGGTTGGGGCCCCAGGAGAGGCCAGCTGACAAAGATGTGCTCAGGTTAGACTAGCCCTGTCTTGTGCAAGACTGTCCTGAAGAGTTCAGCTCTGACAGTTCCCTTAGGGCGAAATTATCCTATGGGTGCAAGTTGAGCTAGGGGAATGTGTATCCCTGGCCATGCTCTACTAGAGACTCTCCTGTACTAAACTCTCCAGGCTCCAAACTGGCTGGAGTTCTGCCCTTACCACTTCTCTAAGCAGCTTTCCCTGCCAACTCAAGTTGTGGTGGTCAAGGAGTCTCCTCCTGCTGGGATATCAGAGACCCATAGTGAGAACAGGTTCCTCCTTGCCTGTTCAATTAATTCCTTCCCTGAGAGTCCCTGGAGGCCAGGAATGAGTCCCAGTATGCCGTAGCCCCATGCAGTGTTCCCAGCTTCCACCTCACTCAGCCAAGCATCTGCTCTCCATGTGCTCTCAATGCCTTTCCTGTGAAGATCTACTAGGAGTGTGCCAGTGTTCCCAATGTCCCAGTCCCTAGGTGGGAGATGTTCCTCTTGGCTGCATCTAGTCCACCATCTTGGAAAGGGACCCTAATAAATGCTTTATTTGGCAATTTCATTGTTGTGTGAACATCACAGAGTATACTCACACAAACCTATATTGTATTGCCTACTGTATACCTATGATACATGGTATAGCTTATTGTTCCTAAAATATAAACCTATGTAGCATATTACTATACTAAATACTATATAGGCAATTGTAACCCAATTGTAAGTATTTGTGTATCTAAACATAGAAAAGGTACAGTAAAAATATGATAGTATAATCTTTTCAGACCACCATCATATATGCTGTTAGTATCTGAAATTTCATTATGTGATGCATGATTATATTTTACTGTAGGACTTTTGATGTATGTAGAAGCTAAATACATGACAACATAGCACACAATATAAGAAGGAAAGTAGAATTACAATTTTGTTAATGCTTTGAATTTTATACAAAGTTATATAATATTAATTCTAAGTAGATTGTGAAGAGGTAGGGATACAAATTATAATAAAAAGTAATGAAATAAGGATTAATAGGTATGAATAAAAATTCAGCAGAGATATAAAATAATAGACTAAAATATTAAAATAACACCAAGAAGCAGTAAATAAGGACAAAAGAAATGAACAATGTATGGGACAAGTAGAAAACAAATAGCTTAGAAGGAAGACAAATAAATCATATCAAAAATGTGTCAATTCGGCCAGGCACAGTAGCTCACCCCTGTAATCCCAGCATTTTGGGAGGCCAAGGCGGGCGGATCACCTGAGGTCAGGAGTTCGAGACCAGCTTGACCAACATGGAGAAACCCCATCTCTACTAAAAATACAAAATTAGCCAGGCATGGTGACGCATGCCCATAACCCCAGCTACTCCGGAGGCTGAGGCAGGAGAATCGCTTGAACCCAGGAGGCAGAGGTTGTTGTGAGCCGAGATCATGCCATTGCACTCCAGCCTGGGCAACAAGAGTGACATTCCATCTCAAAAAATAACAATAATAATAATAATAATAATAATTTAAAAAGGGTCAATTCACTAGGAAGACATAACAATGCTCAAAGTGAATGAACCAAATAACAGAGTTACGAAACAGATGAAGTGAAAATTGACAGAACTAAAGTAAGAAACACAGAAAGCCATAGTCATTGTTGGTGAGTGCATTACTGAAGCATTACCTGCTTCAGTAACTGATACGAGGTCAGGAGATCAAGACCATCCCGTCTCTACCAAAAATACAAAAAAAATTAGCCGGGCGTGGTGGTGGGCGCCTGTAGTCCCAGCTACTCCGGAGGCTGAGGCAGGAGAATGGCGTGAACCCGGGAGGCAGAGCTTGCAGTGAGCCGAGATCGTGCCACTGCACTCCAGCCTGGGCAACGGAGCGAGACTCCGTCTCAAAAAACAAACAGACAAACAAAAACAAGTAGACAAAAGATCATAAGGCTGTAAAATCTTTCAAAAACAATGTTAACTTACTCAACCTGATTGACGTTTATAGATCACATCAATTGCTGAACACATTGTTTTTCATATGCACATGGGATTTCCATCAAGAATGACAATTGCTGGGTAATAAAATATGCATTGATACATTTGAAAAGACTAAACACTTATGGCATATGTTCTTTGAACATAACAAAATAAAGTTGAAAATGCATAATAAGAAAATATTTAGAAAACACCCCAAACTTTGGAAATTAACCAACTTTTCTAAATAACTCATGGGTCAAAGAATGCATCACAAAGGAAACTAAAAAAGACATCAGGTCGGGCGCGGTGGCTCACGCCTGTAATCCCAGCACTTTGGGAGGCCGAGGTGGGCAGATCACGAGGTCAGCAGATCGAGACCATCCTGGCTAACACGGCGAAACCCTGTCTCTACTAAAAATACAAAAAATTAGCTAGGCGTGGTGGTGTGCACCTATAGTCCCAGCTACTCGGAGGCTGAGGCGGGAGAATGGTGTGAACCCGGGAGGCGGAGCTTGCAGTGAGCTGAGATCGCGTCACTGCACTCCAGCCTGGGCGACAAAGCGAGACTCCGTCTCAAAAAAAAAAAAAAATTGAATTCAAATGAAAGCACAGAATGTCAAAATTTGTGGAATGCTACTAAAGCAATACTTAGACGAAAATGTATACCTTTGCCTGCATATTGTATAAAATAAATAAGATTTTAAATCAATGATTAAATCACTTTTCCCATTTTAAAGGCTTTACACTACCTAATTTCAATCTTTTTATAACGCTACAGTAATTGAGATGCTGTGGTTTTATAAATGGATATGCAAATACCTCAAAAAACCAGAAGTAAGTTGAACAAATAGGGCTGGAGCAACTTAATAAACATAGGAAAAAATCAGCCTTGTTCCCTTTTTACCCAGTGCACAAAAATTAATTTGAGATGGATGAAGACCTTAATATAAAAGCTAAAATTGCAAAAGTTTTTAAAAGAAAACATTACAGAATATTTTAGGGAACACAGAGTCTGCACAGATTTCTTAGAGAGGTCATCACAAAAATTTATTAACCATAAAGAAAAATGATAAATTGGACTTCATCAAAATAAAAGTCTGCTTTTCAATACTCATCTTTATGAAAATAAAAATGCTAACCACAGAGAGAGTGAAAATTTTAGCAACACACATGTCTGATAAAGAACTTGTGTCTAGAATATATAAGTATCTCTCAAAATGACTAATAAAAAATGAACAAAATACTTGAACAAATACTATATAAAAGAATATTTGTGAATAGCCAATCAGTATATGTAAAGATTCGCATGTTATTAGTCATCACAGAAATGGAAACTAAAACTGCAGTGATACAAACACTTCAGAAAACTGGTTGACAATATTTTAAACAGTTAAACACATATCACTCTTATTACTCTATGATTCCACTTCTTGGTATTTATTTAAACAAAAAAAGTTGATCACACAGACTTGTAAGTGAATGATTGTAGAAGTTTTATTCAAAATAGTCAAAATGGGAAATAATTTTAAAGTCTTTCAGCAAGATGGTACATAAACTGTGATATATTCAGGTAGTGAAGTAATATTTAGCAATGAAAATGAACTACTGATACACAAACCAACGTGTATGAATCTCATAGAAATAATGTTGACATTACTTGGTGTAGAATAATCCCACTCCTCTGTATTTGTCATCCCCTAAAGGAGATGTGATAATTTGCAAATCTGGCTGTTTCTAGAGGAAATACACAAAACACTACATTTTTATGATTCTATTTAGATGAAGTTCTAGAACATGCAAATCTAACCGATGGCAATAGAAATCAGAGCAGTGATTTCTTATCTAGGGGAATATGATTAGAAAAAGGAAGCACCAGGGTCTCTTGACCTTATCTTGAGTGGATATAAATTACATGTGTGTATATTATATGTGAATGTTTTTATTACATGTGTGTATATAAAATCTCATGGAATTGTGATACAAGCAGGAGACAGGAAAATACTGGGTAGAATAAGGCAATTCCCTGGCAAAGGCCCCACCCTCAAGCCTGGAAATCCACGGATATAAATAGGAACAGGCATTCCTGTTTTCACACACAAGAGTTGCCTTTTGGCCCACCACATCTCCCTATCCTGTACCAATATAAACCCCAAACTCCAGGCTCCACAAGCAGATGAGCAGATGAGCAAATGCACAGAAGAGCAGAAGAGGAGAGACGAGAAGGGGCGTATGAACATTGAGAGGAGTTCAGCTGAGGATGATCAGAGAGGAGATTGGCCACTGAGCAGGAAAGAGGAAGATCATCTTTTCACTCCATCCCTCTTCCAGCTCCCCATCCTTCCCACTGAGAGCCACCTCCACCACTCAATAAAACCCCCACATTCACCACCCTTCAAGTCCATGTGTAACCTGATTTGTTCTGAATGTTGGACGAGAACTTGGGATACAGAAATCTGTCACACTGGCCCACTGCCCTTGCAAAAATGCAGAGGGTCCACTCAGCTGTTCAACACTTAAGCCGTCTGTGGAAGGTAAAGCTAAAAGAGCCCAGTGTAATACAACCCACTTGGGCTTTAGGAGTCTCAGACATCCACCCCTAGATGCTACAGTTGGGCGAGAGCCCAAAAAAGGGCTCACCCCAGCTCTTGCACCTGTCCCTCTGCATGCTCCCCCTCCTGTAAGGGGTTTGAGTGCCGGACATACAAGCCACACCCCTGTCACATGTCCTGCAAGGAAGGTCAGGGAACTCTCCCATTTCAATTATACACTTACAATCTGTTATTTAACCTTAATAATATTTTTAAATTTCAAGTTAATTTGTTGAGAAAATATATGTAGACTGATTAATACAGGGGGACATTTGCCCAACATACAAGAATTCCTTTTCTTTTTTGATCTAGTTTGGTTTACTTGCAAAAATTTTACATGTAGTTTTGAAACCTAAATTAAAATAGCCCTCTGTTCTGTGGCTCTGTTCTTAAAAGTCATTCAGCGTCACTGAAACACATATATTGATTTGACAATCAATATTAGCTTTTAAGTATAATGGATACATACCATGTAACTTCTATTATTCCTGTATATCTAAGTGATCATTTATGTGTGAGAAGGTTATTTAGTTTCTTCTACTCAGGGATTTAAAAAATAGACCAGGAAGATTATTGAATAAATGCTCAAGATGCCTTGTAATCAGCAGTGTTGGATAAAAAACAGAAAAAAAAAAAATCCTTTAACTACATTAGTGGTTTGGATAAAATGAATTCAAACCTACTTTTACATTACTTAGAGTAGAATTATTCCACTCCCATGCATTTGCCATCCCCTAAAGGAGATGTGATTATTTGCAAATGTGACTGTTTTTAGAGGAAATACCAACTATCCACAGCTATCTGCAGCACTTAAGTTCAGCAGACCTAAAGACTCTGGACACAAAATATTACTAGGCATGACATCAGAAATTTACCATGACAGGTTGCTGAAAATTTAAAAGGGAATACACTTTTTTTATTTGTCCTGACTAGAATGCCAGCATTCATCTGTACTAGCTAATCTCAACAAGAAAAGTTATGGGGGAACTTAGATGTCTACAGCTTTCAGAAATTGGTTCATCTATCTGTTTCCAGGATAAGTGAATTACTTATCAGTGACTCAGCATGTCTCTGGTGTTTGAAGGTGTATTGCACAGATTAAAACGGGGGTTTATTTATTTCTGGAGCTAGGAAACAAATCCAATTAAAATAAACGATTCGGAAAGATTTTTATTTCTGAAAGTTATGAAAAATGTCTTTAATATAAAAATCGAGTGTCTGCATTTTATGAACCACCCTGTACTTAGACTCCAATGTATTTTCAGTACTTGCCTTTTCACATATTAAATGGCTATTAAATGCCCATGTGTTGTAAATTAAATTTCAGAAGATGTTAGAATAGGAAATAAAAATGAAAAAAAAAAGCTGAAGCTACACTTTCTCTTTCCTAACAGAACCTCAATTTTGTTTGGGTATCTACTCCACCTCCAGCTCCACATGGAATGGCTATTTGCTGATGAAATCAAAATACAGCATTTCTCTTGGCTATTCTTGTCCAGGTAAGTCATGTAATCTAAATTACACTAATCAGAGTTAATTATATTCATCTTTTGGAGAGAAGTTATTCTCTTTTGTTTCAATGAATAAATAAAAATGTCAGCGCTCCCAGGCCAGGCACGGTGGCTCATGTCTGTTACACGAGTACTTTGGGAGGCCAAGGCAGGCAGATCATGAGGTCGGGAGTTTGAGACCAGCCTGGCCAACATGGTGAAACCCCATCTCTACTAAAAATACAAAAATTAGCTAATTAGCTGAGTGTGGTGGCAGGTGCCTGTAATCCCAGCTACTCGGGAAGCTGAGGCACGAGAATCGTTTGAACCCAGGAAGTGGAGTTTGCAGTGAGCTGAGATCGTGCCACTGCACTCCAGCCTGGCGACAGAGCGAGACTCCGTCATAAAAAAAAAAAAAAAAAAGTAAGCATTCCCAGTTGCCATAGGCATGCTCCTGAAAATAAGTTGGTATTTGGGAGAGCAAAGTAAAGAGATGCATATTTTACTGAATCACTGAAACACTGGTGTTTCTGTATTTGAAGCCTACCCTACCTCTAATCTTCGTGGTATGCAAAGAAATGCATTTCCTTGTGGTTTATGGAATTTGATTCAGTCTTTCTTATCTTTCTAAAAAAATGTTATGTAATTTTATATATTTTAAGTTTATTTACTTATTTATTTTAAAGACAGAGTCTTGCTCCATCACCTAGGCTGGGGTGCAGTGGCTCGTTCATGGCTCACTATAGCCTCAAACTCTTGGACTCAGGCAATCCTCCTGCCTCAGCCTCCCAAAGTGCTGGGATTACAGGCGTGAGCAACTGCGCCTGGCTAGTTTTTCTTATCAAAAATATTCTTCTAAACATCGTGAAAGTACCTCGTTATATATACTTGGGCCTTGCTTCACAGTAAAATATTTTGCTCTTGGTCTGAGTTTTAGGCTAACATACTCATAGTTTATGGATCTTGTCTACATTGCAAGCAATAGAGAAAATTTGAATGTATTTTAGTTCATACAGTGTCATCCAGTTCTGAAGGGGTTACCAAACTATCTTCAAGAATACAGGTAGGAGCATAAGTCGACAGGTCAGTGTCACCAAAATTCTCAAAATTATAAAAAAACCTCGGGTGTGAAATAAAGTCTCAAAACCAAAATCTCCCAAACGCAGAGTCAAATAATCATCAATTGAACTTAAGAAAATTGGACTAAAGTATAGCAATTTTGGAAGAATAGAGATTCAAAAAGAAGTAATTTCTATTTTATCTGCTCTCTGACTATTGAATGACAATAGGTGCCAATGGTCTTGTTGAAGTTTTCTGTTAGAGAATTGTGGTTCAGTTTCATTCCAGAGCATGAGATAGTGGTAAAAAAATAGAGAGGAGATTATTCTAAGTGTGAGAAGCAGAAAAGAGATAACCTGTGCTTATGTTCCATCAATACAGAAATAATTTTACAATGCAGGCTTAACAGTCACAAGTTAGGAAAATGAAAATCAATTATTTTTAAGTAGTAAAGGACTTAGACTACCCTGAGATGATCAGAAGAAAAGTAGATGGGAGAGAAAAAATATCCTGAAAAAAAAAAAATCCACAATCAGTGGCCATTGTGGCAGAATTTCAGATTCATTATAAAAGCCATGAGAAATACACCCTGAAAGAAGTTGAAACTACAGCAAAACCTTGCTTAATCTGCAAAGCCGGAAGGAGTATGTGTATGTGAGTTAATTGCAGGCCAGAATTATAGAATTTTAAAAAATAAAACCATATCACTGCTTTCTTTTTCAAATCTTTGATTTTAAGTTCAGGGGTACATGTGCAGCTCTGTTAGATAGGTATACTCATGTCATGGGGTTTCTTGTACTGATTATTTCATCACCCAGGTATTAAGGCAAGTATTCATTGGTTATTTTTTTCTGATCTTTCCCCTCCTCCCACACCCCCACTCTCCAATACATCCCAGTGCCTGTTGTTCCCCTATGTGTGTTCTCATCATTTAGCTCTCACTTAAAAGTAATTTAAGGCTGGGCTTGGTGGCTCACGCCTTTAATCCCAACACTTTGGGAGGTCGACGTGGGTGGATCACGAGGTCAGGAGTTCGAGACCAGCCTAATCAACATGGTGAAACCCTGTCTCTACTAAAAATACAAAAATTAGCTGGGTGTGGTAGCATGTGCCTGTAATCCCAGCTACTCAGGAGGCTGAGGCAGGAGAATCATTTGAATCCAGGAGGCAGAGGTTGCAGTGAGCTGAGATCATACCCCTACACTCCAGCCTGGGTGACAGAGCGAGGCTCTGTCTCAAAAAAAAGTAATTTAAAAAAGAATAAGAATGAGTTCACAGGTAGATTCCCTTAAAAAATAATTGTGATAAATACAAAATTGGGGTATCTGTTACTCACATGAAATTATCTCAAATGCTCATATGTCCATGAAAACAATCCTATTAGATGAGTTAAATATTGCCATGTAAATATGGCTGCATTTAGAATTATCTTCTATGAAGATAGGAGATGATATGCAAAGAGGTATGTATTTTGCTTGCCAAGTAACTGTTTGGGAAATAGTCCCCCTTAATCTCAGTCCCTCTAGAACTTTCATCCCTCACCTTCATGTTCTGTTCAACCAGATAATCTCAAGTTCCTGTCTGTATTGATTGGTTCAGGTTTGTCATGTGATCTAAGCCCAACCAACAAGATTAGTCTTTGGGTCTATAACCAAAACTATCCAGGAAGTAGTCTCTCTTGCCTTGGGAGATTACGTGCATTCAGGACCATGCAAACCTGGGACGTTAAGGCTAACTTTGCCATCACATAGAGAAAAATTCCCTGACATGTATTTGTATCAGAAGCCAATTCTACATCCCAAAGTGTCCATTATATTGTATATCACCACACTTCTTAAGAAATATTGTTGAATTGTGTTTCTGTCATTTGCCATCCAAAAAGTCCTAACGAATACACTTGGATAATAACCTCCTTATCTAAATATTTACATATACTAAAGTAGGAGTGTCCACTTGAACACAAGCAGATGTAAAACCACATCACTCTAAAGAAAAAAAAAAACAATTAGTTTAATATCAAACTCTATATAAACAGAAAAGCACATATAATTTCGTGAAAGTCAGGAAAAAAAGTCCAAGTGCGAATACAAAAAAGAGAAAAAAAGCAGTTTGACTTTTTAATAAAATTATTCTAAGTAAAAGAATCCATATGATCATTGATTAAAGGGTTTCTAATAGAACTAAAAACTTTCTACATTCTGAAGTTTATAATATGAGAGCACTCAACCTCCACCTAGCTTAACCTTTGATACAGATGCTGAAAAGACTGTTTGATGAATAAATTAATGTATGAATGAATGTGGGTACACACACGTATGAATGAAGACAATTACAGGTTTCATGTGAACACCAGATCTATCCATGACTTTTCTGAGTGTATTACCAGATTGTGCCTGAATGGAATAACATGCTAAAACCTGTTGTTATATATATTGTTCTTTGTTACGCGTAACAAAGCTCAATGTGTTGTCACCTGTCCTCTAATCCCCATTAGCTTGTCTTTTCTAGCAGAATAAAATAGCCAAATTCCAGTGCCTTCATTGACATCTTGAGCTGGATAAAGACTATAAGGTTTTCCAAATAATTTATGTAGATGCACTCTCAAGAAAGTGAAACATAACTCTTTACTCTTTAATGTGGGAATGAGTGCAATGGAGAAATCTGGCAAACACTACATCAGCTCAGTGATAAATTTTAACTTCAACAATTGTATTAGTCAGTATTCTCTAGAGGGACAGACTCCTCTGTGTGTGTGTGTGTGTGTGTATATATTCTATTATGTATATACATATCCTATTATGTATATATATCCCATTATATACATGTATATCCTTTTATGTATATACACACATATATATCCTATTATTTGTATATATATCCTATTATGTACATATATATCCTATTATATACATATATACCCTTTTATGTGTATATATATACACATATATATCCTATGATGTGTGTGTGTGTGTACATATATATATATGGGAGTTTATTAAGTATTAACTTACCTGATCACAAGGTCCCACAATACGCTGTCTGCAAGCTTGAGGAGCAAGGAGACCCAGTCCAAGTCTCAAAACCAAAGAACTTGGGTCTGATGTTCAAGGGCAGGAAGCATCCAGTATGGGACAAAGATGTAGGCTGGGAGGCTAGGCCAGTCTCACATCTTCACGTTTTTCTGCCTACTTTATATTCACTGGCAGCTTATTAGATGGTGCCCACCAAATTAAGGGTGGGTCTGTCTTCCCCAGCCCACTGACTCAAATGTTAATCTCCTTTGGCAACACTTTCACAGACACACCCAAGATCAATATTTTGCATCCTTCAATCCAATCAAGTTGACACTCAGTATTAACCATCACAACAATGATAAGCCATGGGATTGCATGTGCCATGGATATGATGCAATGACAATGGCACTTGACTTCCGTGATCTTCCTCCTAAAAGCCATAGCACCTGTCTAATCGTAAGAAAAACACCAAACTCCATTTGAGTGAAATTCCATGAAATATCTGATCAGTAGTCTTCAAAATTGTCAAGGTCCTTGAAAACAAGTTATGTATGAGAAATTGTCACAGCCAGGAGAAGCCTAAGGAGACATGACTAGTAAATATAATGTGGTGTCCTGAATAAGAAAGGTCCTGGAACAGAAAAAGGTCATTAGAAAAAAAAAATACACAAACAAACACAAAACAAAGTAACAAACAAACAAAAACTATGGAAATCTGAATAAAGTCTGGATATTAGTTAATAGGAATATGTCAATATTCATTCACCAATGGTGACAAATATTCTACACTAATGTAAGATATTAACAATAGAGGAAGTTGAGTGTGGGGTGTACTGAAACTCTCTCTACTATCTTTGAAATTTATTTGCTAATCTAAACCTATTCTAAAATTAAATTTTTATTTTACAAAAGATGAACATAGTATAAAAAAGAGGGAAGTGAAACGTAGGGGTAATAAATGAAAAGAAATAGAACAAGTGCACTGACACCCCACAAGAATGTTGTTTAAGTACAACAAAATGTGTGCTAAGTCATGCTTTTATTTAAAAAATAATTCCTAAGATTTGCATCTAGTGAGTTTAAATAATACAAATCACATTCCTTTTTTATTACTTAACCTCTAAATCATGTCTTTGTTTATCATCAGCTATTTTCCTAACTTCTTTGGTCACATCCTTGTCCCCCTCATACCTGAATTCTTAAAAACCTTGACAGGCCTACCTAAGGATTCCTCTGTTCTCTTCTGCCTTCCAGTCCTTTTATTTCCACTATTTTATATTGTTTTATTTTAACGCTCTCATAGCACAGTGATCTGTCCTCATCCTTTCTGCGTTTAATATTATTTGTCTTCACCTACTGTCTTGTCTCCAATCCAGAAATAACCAACCATGGTCCTGCAGATCAATTCTGTCATAAGATTTGGTCCACATCGTGCTTTATAATGAATAAAATATAATAGTCAATTTGAAGTAACAGACTACAAATACATGTAGCAACATGGATGAACTGAAAAACATTATATTGAGCAAAAGAAACCAAAACCAAATTGGATGTGTAATTGCAATTTATATGAAGCTCTAGAACAGGCCAATCTAAGCTGTGGTTCTAGAAATCAAGAGTGGTGACTTCTGGAGGTGGGGCATTGACTGTAATGGGGCAAAAAGGAACATTTTTGGGTACTGGAAATATTTCATAACTCATTTGGGGTAAACGTCACATGGATATATACATTTAATACAATTTATTCAACTGTATATTTAATACCTGTCTGATTTATTTTATGTAAATTATACCTAAAATGTGTAGAAATGATGACTCAAAGATCAAAAGTTAATGAAGGTTGTTTTAAATTAATGTTTAAGTAATTTTTTAAATGACTATCAGCATCTTCAAATCAAAAATATGTTTCCTTTTTATAGAAAATGAGAAGACCTGGAAAAACTGAACCCATATTCCCACATAAGCCTAGCAGTTGGGTTATGGCCAAATAAATTCTCACCATCTCAGTTGGACATATACATCACTACTCTGCTATATGTGTCTTGCACTCAACCAGTTTCATTAATGTATGTCATCTCTGCAAGCACTTGGGTCTTTGAGTTCATGACTGGTCATTCCCTTTCATTCATTTAGGGCTTTTTATTTGTTTGATCCTTTGGTCCAAATTCTAGTTGTTACTCCCAGTGTGACTACGTTCCTTATATTTGGGCAAGTGGGGTCATCCTAACATTACACATGCATATCAACAGGATATCCGCAGTCTCATTGAAATGACAGATCCAAAAGTTTAGCTTATACAATAGGCAGTGGACCAAAGAAGAAAAACAATTACCACTGATCCAGAAAGCCTGGAAGCAGACTTTTTTTTTTTTTTTTTTTTTGAAACAGAGTCTCACTCTTTTGCCTAGGCTGGAGTTGGAGTGCAGTGGCGTGATCTCGGCTCACTGCAACTTCCACCTTCCAGGTTCAAGCAATTCTCCTGCCTCAGCCTCCCGAGCAGCTTGGACTACAGGCACATGCCACCACACCCGGTTAATTTTTTATATTTTTAGTAGAAGTGGGTTTTCACCGTGTTAGCCAGGATGGTCTCGATCTCCTGACCTTATGATCTGCCTGCCTCAGTCTCACAAAGTGCGGGATTACAAGTGTAAGCCACTGTGCCCAGCTGGAATTAGACACTTTTTTAAAGTCACAAAGATGGAATACAAATAATTAAAAATGCAGAATGCATATGCATAGTGGAGATACTACTTTATGAACAATTAACCTTTCCTGTTTTTTTTTCTGGGCTTCAATTTATAAAGGTATCAAGTCCTAAAACCTTTATCATTAGAATCTCTGAGTGAATTTCATTCCACAGTGATTTGATTTTTTCCAAAGGTCTTGCAATTCAGCACAGAGGATGTCAGTAATTTTATTAATGGGATTTCCTCCTAGTTTAAAGCTATTCCAATCATAAGGCTTCCTGAACACTATATAGATAACAAAAATATTTTAAAAGATTCCTTCATGGAAAAGTGATTAAAATAGTTTAGATCAAAATATACTTCACCTTCCCTCAGAGACTAGATATTAGATATATCCATTTAGAAGTAGAATTGTTTGGCTTACAGTCACTTGATGACTAATATATGAAAATCATGTGTTTGGCTTAGCAAGGGAATTTCACTTGGGAGACTATTCCTCTAATTTTTATTAAGTATCATATCCAGTGAAAATAGAAACATTGTAATTATGTGATCATCCAGTTTCCTTATAAAAACACTATGTTTCAGACAGTATCAAGAGGACATGATAACCAATCTGCAGGACATAGGAGCATAGCCTACTAGTAGAATGTTTTTCAAACCCATTGTCAACAAAATTTACTAGACATGGCAAAAGAGGGGGGTAAAGAAGAAAAGAAACAATCACAACCAAAAAGATCTGTTGGCAAACACTTTTAGATTGCCATTTGAATAGACATTTTCTTACAATTAAAAAGAAATGAATTTAAGTAAGCACGTCATTTATTTCCCTGTAGACATCTCCATTGATTCATTTCTCGGGGTTACTAGCCAACAGCATTTCAATTGCATTGTGCACTGTAGCATCTACAGTGCAGAATATGATAATTTGTGTTATGAATGATAAAAGAAAAACTTTGGAAGAATTGAATTTATTTAATTAAATTTATTTATTTGTTTTTGAGACAGAGTCTCACTTTGTCACCTAGGCTCAAGTGCAGTGGCATGATCTTGGCTCACTGCAACCTCCACCTCCCAGGTTCAAGCAATCTTTTTGACTCACCCTCCCAAGTAGCTGGGATTACAGGTGTGTACCACCACGCCCAGCTAGTTTTTGTATTTTTAGTAAAGACCTGGTTTCACCATGTTGGCTAGGCTGGTCTCAAACTCCTGACCTCAGGCAATCTGCCCACCTCAGCCTCCCAAAGTGGTGGGATTACAGGCATGAGCCACTGTGCCCGGCCAACTGAATTAAATTTTAAGGAGTTTAATTGAGCAATGAAAAATTCACGAATCAAGCAGTCTCCAGAATCACAGCAGATTCCCAGAGATGGCAGCACAGCCACTAGGTGGAAGAAGATTTATAGACAAAAAAAGGGAAATAATGCACAGAAATCGAAAGTGAGATACAGAATAGCTGGATTGGTTACAACTTGGCATTTGCCTTATTTGAACACAGTTTGAACATCAGCAGTGTATGAATGGTTGAAGTATGGCCACTGGGATTGGCCAAGACTTAGCTATTGTTCCAGGTGCATACTCCTAAGTTAAGTTTTTGATCTTGTCTATGTCAATGAAAAGTGTCCAACTCTATGTTGGAAGTAAATGCTTGGTGCCGCAAAGTGAAAATAGCACTCAGGCAAAAGTTTTCTCAGCAAGGCAATTTACTTCTATAGAAGGGTGCATCTTATGATGGAGTAATGGTGAGAGCACACTGGACAAGGGAGGGGAAGGGGATCTTATTCCTAATGCAGTCCCTACTGCTGTATCTTTCCTCTACTGGCTAGGGTTGGACCACACAGTCTAAGCTAATTCCAACTGGCTATTTTAAAGAGAGTGAGGGTATGAGCTGGAGTGACAGAGTGAGTAGTTTGGCAGGAAGGACAGTTACAGAGCAGGTGACTAAGGATGTCTAAGGACAGAGCAGGTGACTAAGGGTGACTAAGGGCAGAGTAGGTGATAGGGGCTAGAAGGGGGTTGTTTACTGAAACTAGGGGCAAGGAGGCATAAAGAACGAGGATGCTAAACTTTAAAATGGAGAACAAAGAACAGGGAAGCTGAACATACTAACATATTGGTTCTTTGAAGAGGAACTCAGAACTCATTTTGTTTAAGATTTTTTCCCCTCTAGGATTTCAAAGGGAGTTAACAGGCTAAAACCTTGGAGAGAAATTTTACTGTATCCTACAGTCTAAAATATTTGAAGATATTTATTCTGAGCCAAATATGAGTGACCACAGCCCATGTCACAGCCCTCAGGAGCTCCTGAGAACATGTGCCCAAAGTGGTCAGGGCGCAGCTTGGTTTTATACATTTTAGAGAAGCATGAGATATCAATTAAACACATTTAAGAAATATATTGGTTTGGTCCAGAAAGACAGGACAACTCAAAGCGAGGGCTTCCCATTTGTAGGTAAGCTTAAACATTTTCTGGTTGACAATTGGTTGAGTTTGTCTAAAGACCTGGGATCCATAGAAAGAAAACGTTCAGGTTAAGATAAGAGATTGTGGAGACAAGGTTCTTTTGAAGTCATATAGTGGCTGCCCTTGGAGACAATAAATGACAAATGTTTCCTATTCCGATATTTAAAAGGTGCTAGACTCTTAGTTAATCTCTTTGGGATTAGGAGGGGCTGGAAGAAAAAGATCTAGTTATGTTAATAGAGATTCTTTATAGATGTAAATTTTCCCCTACAAAGGTCAGCTTTTCAGGGCCATTTCAAGATATGGCAAATAAACACGTTTGGGAGGTAAAATATTTTTACTTTCTTTTTTGTCACATAATGTTATGCCAGAGTCAGATTGGAAAGTAAGTCATGATATATAAGGTTCAATAAAACCCATCTGATGAGAATTTATGGTTTGTAGGGCATGACTCTCCAGACCCCTTAGATGGGAATTTGGGCAAGATAAAGAAATCAGAGCTTAGTTCTCCAGTCCTATTAAGCCAGGTTGCAGTTTGTCCACAAGGACTCAAATATAGAGGTATAGAGTCCTTCTCAGGCCATATTTAGTTTGCTTTAACACTAAATTAGAAGAAAAATACAAATCGAATTAAGCTGCAGTTCTGCCTTTCACAGTAGTAGAAAACAGTAGAACATCAGGTTTGAAATGTGAGATTTGATTTTGGTCAAGTATTCTAAGGCGAAAGAGAAGCAAGTAGCAAACAATGATATAATTTTCTGAGACACATTTGGAAGTTTCAGAAAAGCTATAAAGATTGATTCATCTTGGGGAAATGAAATAGGGTGAGGACGGAAAAGAGAGAGATTTTAATTGTGTATTGGTGTTTACAAATGTTGACCCAGATTTAGAACTTTGAAAAACAGAGTTAAATTATACCAGGCCAATCTCCTGAATGGCTCTGAGCAGTGAGGTGCTTGAGAAGTTGCAGAACAATGTTTCCCAAGCATTCATGGTCTTTCCTACCAAACTAGGTCAGTGTTGTTTGGATATGAAGTTTATTTTTTCATGGACATTAAAAATCCTAAAGTAATCTTTAATTTTTCTCTCCATTAAATTGTAAAGGAAGAAATAAATTTAAAGTTCTAAATTGCCCAGATTATTATCTAACTTTCTGAATTTGATAGAATACAGTTAAATATATTTTAACTCTAATTCAATGAAAGATCATGATTTGAAACCCCCAAATAATAAGCATCTACTATGCTTTGCACTTTGCATTAATTATCTGAATTAATCCTTACTATGTCTCCATAAGATTTACTTCTATTATAATTCCCATTTTACAAATGAGGAAATTGAGATTTTAATTTGTTCAAAGTCACTATGCTAGCAAGTGGATGATTCAGGACTCAAATTCTGATCTGTCTTACTTCTAAACATTATAAAACATATGTTGTAACACAAACTGGGATACTCATAAACCATTTTTTAAAAAATTAAATAAATGATACTAGAACAAATTAGAGTAGAAAATATTAGGCAACAACACAGGTTCGTGAACTTTTCTTTGAGATGTGTGTGTATGTGCACAGTGTGTGTATGTGCACAGTATGTGCATGAGTTAGAATAAAATCATGTTTCTGACTGTACCACAGTAAAAAATTGAAAAATATTGCCGTCTATACCTTGAATCAAAATGATCTGTGGCAATTATAATACTCAAAAAAAGAAAAATCTTAAAGTACTATGACTGTCAGATTTGATTGGTAACTTCCTCAGATTTAGAAGCTGTATGGGCTATTTTTTTATTTTCTCCTTCACTAGATAGACAAGCAGATATCTCTCAGATGGTTCTCTGGATTTTACAACTCAGAATTTGATCAACAACTCTGTGGTGCTTAAGCATATACGATATCTCATTTGATGCCAAGCAGCACTGTGAGTTAGGGCTCATGCAAACATTAGAGACAAGGACACAACTCAAATACCTTTTTGAAATATCACCCAACTAGTACAGGACAGAAATAGGAAACAAATATGGATCCAATGATGCCGACCCCTTCTCCTCACTCTCCTCACCTGCATATGGGAAGTACTCCATCTACACACAACTTTTAAATTTAGAGCAGAAAACAGGATGGTTATGAAGTGTGAGTCCTTACATCACGAGTGTAGATACGTTGCTATGGCTTTTTGTATGAGTATTAAAGGTATTTCCTTCTTTTTTTTTTTTTTTTTTTTTTTTTTGAGACGAAGTCTTGCTCTATCACCCAGGCTGGAGTGCAGTGGCACCATTTTGGCTCACTGCAACCTCTAACTCCCAGGTTCAAGTGATTCTCCTGCCGCAGCCTTCCGAGTAGCTGGGATTACAAGTGCCCGCCACCACGCCCGGCTAATTTTTGTAGTTTTAGTAGAGACAGGGTTTCCCCATGTTGTCCAGGCTGGTCTCGAACTCCTCACTTCAGGTGATCTGCCCTCCTCGGTCTCCCAAAGTGCTGGGATTACAGGCGTGAGCCACTGTGCCTGGACAGGTATTCCTTCTTGATTTGACAGCATCAGGAAAATAAATCCAAAGAGTCATTCAGTTTAGAGAACAATAAGTAACACAGAGTCCTGCAGTCTGGAAATTACCAGTTTGTCAGGAATGAAGAATCCTTTGATGTTGCTGACCTTTGGGGTAACAGGAAGTGGGAAATTAAATTGGGACTATTTTAAGTAAGATGCTAATTGATAGGCCAGGAAACTTAATTTAGCGACAATATATTTTATGAGGAGGTCCAATAGCTTATTGCTCTTTACAAATCTCTTATTTCAAATTATATAAAATGTTATTTATAATTGGAATAATAAGTTGATTCTGATGGTCACTAGTCAATGCACTCAGTAGAGGCCATCTGATAGATAGCAGAGAGGACAACTCTAGAAATATTTTGATACATTGTTTAATGCTAAATATTTTATAGGCACATATGTAAAAAGAACCTACCTGTAATTTATCTGTTCACCTAGCTCAAATATAATTAGATATACAAATAAGAAATAAACGTGATAAAATACAACCACTACGTTTAGGAAAATACAAGTGAGATAAGAATGAAATACTGTATTTTGAACACTGTTGTTGGGAATGTGTTTCCAATATGTTTCCAACTATTATGGAAAATAGTGTAGAGGTTCCTCAAGAAACTAAAAATAGAATTACCATATGTTACAGCAATTCCATTTCTGGGTGTTTAACTGAAAGATCTGAAATCAATATGTCAAAGAGATGTCAGTACTCCCATGTTCACTGTAGCACTATCCACAAGAGCCAGGTTATGGAATCAAATTAAGCGTCCATCAGTGGATGAGTTGATAAAGAAAATGTGATGTATATACACCATGGGATACTATTTAGCCCTAAAAAAAGAATGAATTCTCTCATTTGCAACAACATGGATGGAATTAGAGAACATTATACTAAATGAAATAAGCTAGGCAAGTAAAGACAAATACCACATTTTCTTACTTATATGTGGAATCTAAAGCAATTGAACTCACAGAAGCAGCAAGTACAGTGGTGGTTACCAGAGGTTGGGGGATGGGGAGAATAGGGAGAGTCAAAGAGTACAAAGCTTCAGTTTGGAGGAATAAGCTTGATTTTTTAAAATCAATTTCACAACGTGGTGAATATAGGTAACAATTGAGTTCTGCACATTTTAATATAACTAACAGAGTATGTTTCTAATGTTCCCATCCCAAAAAATGTTATTTAATGTGATGAATATTAATTTGATTCAGGTTTCCTCATTGTATTGAAAGGTTATGACACCAATTTTAACCTCATAAATGTGTATGACTATAATTTGACAATATATAATAAAAAAATTTTTTTAAAGAATAAAAAACATATTTAGCCATAACTCACAAATTCTCAAGTGCTTTTGAGATGGCTTTTCTGAAAGTACTAATATAGTATTTAGCTACTACCAGCTTCATTTCCATTTCTAGGAGCAAGTAACCAGGAGATGGAATGCTACAGTGTTATTGTTGGCAAAAGTCCAGGTCTTTCAGTTGTCAGTACTCCCTGGCAATGCATGAGTTTTATGACATTAAAGAGTTAGGAAAGTATGTCTTTGTGTTATACATAAAGTGATGTCACAAAATTATTTACCTATCACGAAGCATCTCAAAATATAGCTGTAATATAAGGTAAGACAACTGGATTTAGAATCAGAAGACTACAGTCAAAAAGTTAAAATGTAGTAGCTGGGTAATGTTGAAAATTACTTAGGCTTCAGTTTCTTTACCTGAAAATGATAGATGATAATTCCTTTTTATAACATGTTGTAATATTTGAGATTGAATTATATAAAATTGCTGATATTTAGTCATGTTTATGTACAAAAATGATAATTTCACTTAGATTAACCTCATAGTAATAGCTACATACTTATTAAATCTTTCTTTGTTATAGGTGCTTTGCTATAGTTTACGTGTTGTAGTAGATTACAATGATGATATATTAGTCCGTTTTTACATTGCTGTAAAGAATTTCCTTGAGAATGGGTAATTTATAAAGGAAAGACTTTTAATTGACACAGTTTTGCATGGCTGTGGAGGTCTCAGGAAACTTACAATCGTCATGGAAGGGGAACCAGGCACATCTTACGTGGTGGCAAGAGAGAGACAGAGAAAAAGTGAGGGAGGAAAAGCCTCTTATAAAATCATCAGATCTCTTGAGAACACACTCACTATCACATAGAACAGCATGGGGGAAACCAACCACATGATCCAATCACCTCCCACCATGCTCCTCCCTCAACATCTGAGAATTACAATTTGAGACGAGATTTGGGTAGAGACACAGAGCCAAACAGTATCATTCCATCCCTGGCCCCTCCAAAATCTCATGTCCCTTTCACATTTCAAAACCAATCATGCTTTCCCAACAGTCCCCCAAAGTCTTAACTTATTCCAGCATTAACTCAAAAGTCCAAGTTCAAGGTCTCATCTGAGACAAGGAAAGTCCCTTCCACTTAAAAGCCCATAAAATCAAAAGCAAGTTATTTACTTCCAAGATACAATGGGGGTACGTGCATTGGATAAATGTTCCCATTCCAAATGGGAGTAATTGGCTAAAACAAAGGGGCTATAGACTCCATGCAAGTCCAAAACCTACCGGGGCAGTCATTAACTCTTAAAGATCCAAAATAATCTCTGACACCATGTCTCACACTCAGGTCACACTGATGCAAGGCGTGGGCTCCTAAGGACTTGCGCAGCTCTGTCCCTGTGGCTTTTCAGGGTACAGCCATTGTGGCTGCTTTCACAGGCTGGCATTGAGTGCCTGCAGCTTTTTCAGGTGTATGGTGCAAACTGTCAGGAGATCTACCATTCTGGGTTCTGGAGGATGGTGGCCCTCCTTTACAGCTCCACTAGGCAGTGCCCCAGTGGGGACTCTGTGTAGGGGCTCCACCCCAACATTTCCCTTCTGCACTGCCCTAGCAGAGATTCTCCATGAGGGCTCTGCCCTTGCAGCAGACTTCTCCCTGGACATCCAGGCATTTTTATATATTCTCTGAAATCTAGGCAGATATTCCCAAACTTCAATTCTTGACTTCTGTGCACCTGAAGGCCCAACACCATGTGAAAGCTGTGAAGGCTTGGGGTTTGCATCCTCTGAAGCAATGCCCCAAGCTGTACCTTGGCCTCTTTCAGCCACAGCTGGAGCTGTAGTAGCTAGGATGCAGAGCACCAAGTTCGTAGGTTGCACACAGCAGTGGGCCCTAGGACAAGGCCAGGAAAACATTTTTCCCTCCTTGGCCTTGAGGCTTGTGATGGGAAGGGCTGCCATGAAGGTCTCTGACATGCCTGGAGACATTTCCCCCATTGTCTTTGTTATTAACATTCAGCTCCTTGTTACTCATACAAATTTCTGCAGCAGGCTTGAATTCCTCCCCCAGAAAATGGGGTTTTCTTTTCTACCATATTTTCTGGCTGCAAATTTTCCAAACTTATGCTCTGCTTCCCTTTTAAATATAAGTTTTAATTTCAGACCATCTCTCTCAAGTTCAAATTTCCACAGATCTCTAGGGCAGGGGAGAAATGCCACCAGTCTCTTTGCTAAAGCATAGCAAGAGTGACCTTTGCTGCAATTCCCAAAGAGTTCCTCATGTCCATCTGAGACTACCTCAGCCTGTACTTTATTGTCCATATCACTAACAACATTTTGGTCAAAAGTATTCAACAAGTCTCTAGGAAGTTCCAAACTTTCCTACATCTTCCTATCTTCTTCTGAGCCTTCCGAACTCTTCCAACCTCTGCCAATTACCCAGTTCCAAAGTCGCTTCCACATTTTCAGTTTATCATCACAGCAGTATCCCACTCTACTGGTACCAATTCTCTGTATTAGTACATTTTCACACTGCTATAAGGAACTTCCCTGAGACTGGGCAATTTATAAAGAAAGAGGTTCAATTCACCCACAGTTCCACGTGGCTGGTGATGCCTCAGGAAACTCAGTCACGGTGAAAGAGGAAGCAGGCACATCTTGTATGATGGCAGGTGAGAAAGAGAGAGAGAAAGAGCGAGAGAGAGAGAGAGAGAGAGAGACAGAGAGAGAGAAAGCGAAGGTGGAAATGACCCTTATTAAACCATCAGATCTTCTGAGAACTCACTCACTATCATGAGAATAGCATGGGGGAAACTGCCCCCATGATCCAATCACCTCCCACCCTCCCTCAACACCTGGAGATTACAATTTGAGATGATATTTGGGTGGAGACACAAAGCCAAAGCATATCAGATGGCTTCAATTTTTATCCCTCCCTGTATTTGTGTATTTTGCAATTAACATTTTCAGTGTCCTCTCAACATGAGTGGACTGACTTAACCTGTCCCTTCAATCTGGGCTCATTAACTTGATTTCTTTTGGTCAATGGCATATTAGCATGTTTGAACAAGAAGAGGCTTGAAATGAACTCATGCAATGGGATTATCTCTCTTTTGTCATTAGAATACGTCTAGGATAGACTGCTGGAGAATGAACACATATAGAAGAGAGCCGAAGACACTATGTCATCTTAACCTAGGCTATCTTAGATTAATGGATATCCAGCCAGTCTGCAGACTTGTTGATGAGGCCAAGCATGATTAGCATAGCCAGCTTCTAGCCAACCACAGATATAGTTGTAGACCACTGAGGATTTATTTTGCTATACACATTATTATGAAAGTAAGTAACAGATACAAATGATTATCTCATTTCATCTACCCAATGCATCTGTAGGCAGCAATGTTATCATCATTGTACAAAAGAAGACACTGAGACCCAGAGAAAAGTTCAGTAAACCACCCTGGGTCACATTACCAGACAGTAAATGACAGAGGCAGGGGTGAAATTAGGGAGTCTAGCTCCAGAGGCCATATTCTAACCAGCACACTACATAGCTTTGTTGTCGTGAAGATGAAACGAGATTATTTTTTGAAAGTACTTTGTCAATGTTAAAGCACACTAAAAATATAAGGCATCATTATAAGGCTGCAACTCCTTTTCAAAGATGTAAAATTCCAGCTAAGTTTCTTCTTTATCTCATAAAAAAATAAACCCCAGGCAAGCACTAGATGATTTAAAATGCACTGTTCTTTGATATGCCAGTTACACAGAAAAAACTGATAAATGGTGAAATTTAACATGCCACCTTCCTTCCAAATCAATGATAGACCGCTGCCATTTGCTAGGCAAATACCAAGTAAACAGAAAAATAAAGCCACGGTTTTCTTGGCAAGTGTCATTAAAAATAGATTAAGTTTACAGTAAATGTAATCTGTGATATAGATCATATAGACAAAAAAAAAAAAACAGAGGGGAAATGAAGGCATTAATAAGATATTTCTTAATTTTATGAAGCGTTACACACATCAGGCCACTGAACCAAAATAACCTCAGGGAATAGTAATGAAACAAGGCACTTATTCCTCAGCCTAGAGGAAGCATGCAAATACAAATGATGCAAAACAAAAAGCTGATTATGCCTTGAAATTGGAATAAACATAAAAAGAAAAGTCTGGAGATGCTAATAGGCATTAAGTTTATGAGCTGTGACTTTATTTACATGGAATATTCTCTTTGGGCATGAATTTTTAAAATTCCATTTGATTTTTCATGTTTCCTGTATTGAAATCTCCCAGAGTTATTATTTTTTGGAAAGAAATAAGAATAGAATTCTGCACTGAGTGAAATGAGAAATCAGGAACATGACTGGTGAAGTATGGGATCTAAGCTGAGTAGGGCATGACTAGAAGAGGAGCTTTTTGATCTGCAAGGTTTTTGTGTGCAGTATTCTTTTATATATAAAAAATGAAAACACAGAAATTGCCATTTTTAAAAGGGAGAAATAAAACGAATAGACTTAAAAGAAGAAGAGAGAAGATAAAACAAAAAAGAACCCAAAAGAAATGTATTCCACAGAATAGGAAAAGAAAATTCTGCTTTGGAAAGGGTAACTGAGACTTAAATGATTTATACACAACCTGTTGTTTCATAAATGTTTCCAAAAAACCTTGGGTTTGATTTAACTGGTTCTTATTTTATATCATCTGCTTCTCTGGTAATTGTCACCTATTTTTTTCTGTTCTTTAAATAAAAAGGAAATTTAAGGGGAAGAGAGAAAGAGAGCAGAAGAGCTTTGCTTTGGAGTGTCTTTACATTCTTTAATATTCAGCTTTGCGCACAAAGCATTCACTCATTCACTCATTCACATATTCATCAACTTAACAAACATCTACTTAGTGAAAGGTTTATTTCTCATTGGCAGCTGGCATATACAAGCTCTACTTAGGGAAAACTTACCCTGCTAGATTAGATTTAGATAGCACTTTTCTTTTCTGACTTACCACACTTTGGTAATAGTCCATCACCTTCTTCAAGTGAAATTCAGTGACACTTAGTCTCCTCATACTCTACTGGGTCAGCTGGTGTAACTTTGTTTTACTCCTGCTGAATTTTACCTAGCCATCATTGCTTTATTGTCATCTGTCAATACTTTTTAATACTGAGGCTATAATCCTATAATACTATTTAAAAATTCTTATGTTTTTTTTTATTATACTTTATGTTCTAGGGTACATGTGCACAATGTGCAGGTTTGTTACATGTGCCATGTTGTATACATGTGCCATGTTGGTGTGCTACACGCATTAACTCGTCATTTACATTAGATATATCTCCTAATGCTAAGTCATTGAACAAATTTTCAACAGGCCAGATGACTAAAATATAAAAAACAAAAGAAACCAGAAAAATTTGCACTCTATTATATAGCTAGTGAGCAGGCAAATTGGTACTACCACTTTGGAAAACTGCTTGGATACATGCAAAGCCGAACATGTAAATTTCCTATTACACATCAATTTTATTTCAAGTTTTAAATATGCAAAAGAACTGTATCTACAGTTTTATCAAGGGACCTGTTCAAGAATAATTGTAGCATCAATATTTGTAATAGTCCAAACTGAGAGCAACCTGTATGTCTAATCATAGTAGGATGGATAAATAGTGGCATCTACATATAATGGAAAACTGTACATCAATGAGAATGACCAAACTACAGCTATATGCAATGACAAAGGTAAAGATCAAGAACATAATGTTGAGCAAAACAAGACAGGCATAAAACGAATACTCCATGAGTCCATTTTCCTAAGTTCAAAAGACCGACTAAATAAAACTGATGTATAGAAATGAAGAGTTACATGCTCAAGCTATTTTTAAAAGGTGAACAAGGAAATGATTGTCTCTGGGATGAGCAAAATGGAACTACAGTGATGATATGAGCGTGAGAGATCTCTAAGCCGCTGGCAATTTCTGTTTCTTGATCTTCATTATGGTTAAATGAATGTTCATTTTGTGATAAATCACTGAGCTCTACATATGTATATGTACACTTTTGTGCTTGTGATTTATTTTACAATAATAAGATTTAAAAAAACACTAATCAGAACATCATGTAAGGAAGGACCCCTTCAAGATTATCTTCTGGCTCATCTCCAGTCCTGAACCTAAGCTGCGATTAAACAGCATCATTTTTTTAAATGGTTGCTTTTATAAAGAGCAAATGTTTCAAATATACTGCTTAAAGTCTTATCTGTTTTTTTTTTACCATTATTATTTTTTTAAATACATGACATATTAGCTTGGAAATGCTAGTCTGGAAACATTTCTCAGAAGATACATAGATAAGTCTCCTAAAATAAAAGACATTAAAAAATACGGACTAAGATATGTGAGACAATTGACTTATTTATTTATTTTTTTTTCCGAGGCAATTTCACTCTGGTTGCCCAGGCTGGAGTACAATGGCACGATCTTGGCTCATGGCAACCTCCACCTCCTGGGTTCAGGTGATTCTCCTGCCTCAGCCTCCCAAGTAGCTGGGATTACAGGCATGCATCACCACATCAGGCTAATTTTTGCATTTTTAGTAGAGATGGGGTTTCACCATGTTGGTCAGGCTGGTCTCGAACTCTTGACCTCAGGTGATCCACGGGCATTGGCCTCCCAAAGTGCTGGGATTACAGACGTGAGCCACTAAGCCCGGCCAATGTACTTAAATCTCAGATATTTTAATCCTAAGAGGTAACTGTGAAGTGAAAGTCCTTTACTTAAAAATAAGTAATAACTATATTTTATCAATTCTAAAACATAGTTTTACATACTGAAATCAAAGTGCATCTTACAATCAATAGTATGCTTAATTTCTGTCAGCCTAGATTGAAGTCAAGGTCTTTCAGAGAGAATTTTCACTTGCTTTGGCCAGCCAACTTCAGGTACTAGCCACCTGAGACCACTTTAAATTAAATTCTCTGTGTGAGGTGTTTTGGGTCACACTGGTAATGTGAATTCAGACCTCAAACCTGCCTAAATACTAACTAGTGGTTAAAATTTTCCACCCTATGCCAAGGTTGAGATATGAAAGTTCCCTTGTTATTTCTTTCTCTGTGGCCACACTATTGGGTCATGTAGTCTTATAATGAAGGTATAGCCTTTGGTGTCCCCATTTTATTTAGGGAATTCCTGTTTGATTGCCTCTCCACAAAATCCTGGTTGCATTTTTTCTTTCTTATTGGTACATAAAATCTTACAATCACTGGTGCCTTAGTTCATACAAAATACGGGTTACAGGTAATTAGAGATTTGGTTTTGTTTCCAAAGGAAAATATTTAGCCCAGAATTGGATAGGAAGACTCAGATTGATGTTTACATGTATCATTTTGCTTCAGCACACATTAAATTTGGTCAAAATCTTGCTACATACTCTATATTGTTAGTAAAAGCATCAGGTTGCAATAAGATTAGTGAACTTACTTTGAGAACTGTAAGTAATACCACAATATAAGGAAGAATTGTTTCTATGTGCACACTACATTCCCAACTTGAATTCTAAGACCCTAGAAGTCTAAGATTATATTTTTAGTAATGTCCTGCTGCCTTGTATAGTATTGGGCCCATATTAAAGATGCAATAAAACTTGTTGAATGGTTGGAGAGCTGAGAAATGAACATATGAAATGAAATACAGTTGTAAGAAACAGAAAAACTTCTGTAAATTTGTGTGGGGGTGTGTGTGTGTGTACAACCGAACGCAAAGGAAAGGTCAATATCAGGACACAAGAGAAAAGACAGCTTCTGAGTCGATCTTCATTGTGAAAACGTTTTGGCCTTGCCAGGATTTGATATTATGGAAGAGTGCTTGGGAGGAGATTGGAAATCCTATCTACAATGCTTGCTCCAACAGATTCAATTCACAGCCTTAGCAGGTAATAAAAGAAGCCTCTGGACCATGTAAGAGATTGCTCTGGCATAGCTAGGTGCATTGGCCATTTTATGTATTAATGCCAATCTCAGATAAATCACTTTTCTGGTCTGCTGTGGAAGGAAAGAGGATATTTCTTTCAGTAAGCGAATGGAGGATTACTGACTTGCTGACCTTTCCTGACTGTGATAAAAGATGACTTCTTTCCTTTCAGCAATACTTCAAAAATGGAAATTGCTCTTTTAAACGTACGATGTAAGAATGAAGTAGGGAGCCAGCTATTATTCCATAAATAGATGGTGGCAGAGGGCATCCCTTGAGAAAGGGAGAGTTCTCATTAGGCCTATTTTTCTGAGAGCTGTCAGTATGCATGTATTTGCATTTAAAGATTGTGGAGAAACGAGGAAGCAAGTCTTGACCGGATATATTTTTAAGACTCTATTCTTATTCCTGCTACACTTAAATATAGTGTGTAAAATACAGCACTCTTAAATGCCTTATGCTATGTTTGTTATGTGGATTCATATGTCATTTTCCTGATGAAGGAGTCAGGAATGCAAAATTATTTTGCCCCACATTGTTAGATCCAAATAAGAATGGAAAATAACAAGGCACGTATTTTATTTTGACCCAGGAAATGTGACAGTTTCCTAGTATTTCAAAAACAAATAGCTTTTGCTACGCAGGCCATAGGAAAAAGGAATGGGCTAAAGGGTTAGAATTTTCATTTTGTATGTCCAAGAGTCTTTTGAAGGCTTGAGAAATGTAAACAAATGAAAAAATTATAATGTAGACTACGTAGTAATATCAAATACTGACAGAACTAAAATGGCCTGTCGGAAGTCCCACCATATTGCTCAAGTCTTTTCCTGTCAATCAAGTCTCATAGGGCTCTTCTTTCCGTGGCAAAAGTTGTCAAAATCATTCCTTTATCTTGTGTTCTGAGTGTATGTGGCTTTGCTACCAAACTTGAAGATATTGTTTACAACAAAGTAGGGATGGTGTATTATACCAGTGGACACTTTTGATGATGAATCAATTTGTCTTAAGGGCCTAAGGCTATCTTCTGTCATACAGAATCAGAAAAATATCCATCAAAGCTTGATTGTCAATCAATCAATAAAACTTTCTTTTTGGAATTAAAACTTCTGAAAGTGGAGGGGAAAAAAAAAAAAAAAAACTTTTCAAAGTGGATGCTTTTCTTTGGCCCTGGAAAAAAGCTGTGGAAATGACAGATAATTTGATTGCCTATAATACACTGTGATTACAGTTATTAAAATCATTCCACCACATCATTTAAACACCTAATTTCTTTTTTTGTTTCTTTGCCAAAAAAAAAAAACCTTTCCTTTTTTTGTAGGTGTTTATGTCATAGGAAGCAGTCCTTTATTTGAAGGTTTTTATCTATGTTGTAGGTGCACTTGAGATTGAAATACATACAAGTCATAATCTTTTCTCACACACACACACACAAAGAATAAGCAGATTTGCCTTTAGGAAACCTGATAGCAAGAAAGTGGGATTTTACTTCCCTTCTTTTATTTAACCCCAGGCTGAATTGGGAACACAAATGTAGAGACTAGGTCCTGACCTTGGGTTCACCTGTCCATACTTGTGTATAATCATTTTTTTATACGCATAGTCACTATGTTAGCCAAGGGATGATCTAACAATAGTTGTAACTGTTAGGCTGACTTGCTTAAGCAGTCATGTAGGTCAAATCACCAGAGACTTGGATGAGTACAATCTTTGTCCATAGTCAATTAACATGTCTGCTTCCACAAGCTTGGTTCTACCTGGACTTGATTCACCTGAGCCCAAAGTGGCACTAGAGTGAAGACAGTAGAAACCCCAGTTGGTAGTTATTTGTGTGATATATTACTGTAAAATCCTCAAGAGTAGCTATAAGCACAAAGAAGCAGTCAACTAAACTAGCATTACTGGAGAACACACATGAATGATGCTGTCTTATAGGCCAATGCAGAATGTCGATGTATCCTAAAGATAAGATGGAGAAGAAACTACCATGAGTGATTTCAGAGATTCCAGGACAGTTTTCATGTTATCTGATAATGATTGATTTTCTCCCCTTAGCACATGACTTTGATCCAGAGAAAAATAAACACAAAAATGGAGAATTAATACTACAATGTTTTTTACTTAGTTATATTCTACTGTAAGACAATTGGAACCAATTTTTGATGGGGGCAATAGAGAGTGTTTAGCACTCCCGGGTGGGATGGGAAGTTTGTAAACAAATCTTCGTGTACTTCTCAATTCTTGTTTGGAGAGTTAGCACAATATGAATATTGAACCATTTAAAACAAGGATCTTCATCTAGATTGCATCCAACTAAACCTGGTTTAATCAAAACAGGAAATTATTGGAAGAACACAGGAGTATTTTATGGACTATAAGGCAACTTGACCTCACTAAGAACTGAGACCACCCACTCTTGTTCTCTCTGCGTCCTACAGGATTCTCTCTTGACTACTTCTCTGTGCATATCTATTTCATTTCTTTATTCTTCCCAGTTTGTTTTCTTTGCATCTCTGCAAACCCCAAAGCCTATAGTTTATGCATTTTATTACTAGCTACATGTAGAGACCAATTCCAAATTAATAGGCAAGAGAAACAGAGTGGCTAAAGGCAGGAACTATCTCTGTCTAATCGTCTGTGACCAGGGGTGTAGGGTCATGTGGTACAAATGTGGCTACCTGCCAAATCTTCTGTTTGTCTCTAAGAAACCATTATGGGTGGAGCATAAACTCCAAAGTTAATCAATTCCATCAACCAGTCAGATTTCTACTCTTTTTTTTTTTTTTTTTTTTGAGACAGAGTTTCACTCTTGTCGCCCAGGCTGGAGTGCAATGGCACATTCTCGGCTCACTGCAACCTCCGCCTCCCAGGTTCAAGTGATTCTCCTGCCTCAGCCTCCTGAGTAGCTGGGATTACAGGCACCCGCCACCACGTCTGGCTAATGTTTTGTATTTTTAGTAGAGACGGGGTTTTACCACAGAGTTTCACCATGTCGGCCAGGCTGGTCTTGAACTCCTGACCTCAGGTAATCCACCAACCTCGGCCAGATTTCTACTTTTTCTCATACCTGCACGCTCTTATAACATACAATCATGACTAAATGGCAGCACTTGGAAGATCCAAATCTTTGACTTCCTTTTCCTATTAAATAACTTCCCCCAATCCTTCCTCTTTGTATTCCATAAGTTATAAACAACTTAAAAAGTGCTCTCATTTCAAAATAGATACCACACAAACCATTCAAAGTACATAAATGTATGCAATTTATATATATTTATACTTATAAATAAAAACCAGCCCAACTTCAGGAAAATAGCATATTATAAGTGATTTCTCCATCCAAACAGCACAATAGTCAAACGAGCCTAACTGAAGCCAAACAGCACTTTTGGTTTGAATGAGCATAAGAGGGCTTAATTGTTGTCTCATCTTTTAGAGCATTTCTGAATCAAAGATGTCATGCAATCACTGGTAGCAGTAGTTTGCTGTATTTTGGCTCATACTTGTAACATCCTCAAAGCTCAAATGCCTGACTAAATATGTACTAATGTTTATTGACTGTGAGACAGACAGGGAAAACTTATTTTTACTCAAGCCTGAACAATGGGGGAAAGTAACTCAAAATATTCCATGTCTTACAAGTTGGCTGGAAAGATAAGCACTAAATACTGAAGTTTGTACAGAGAAATATACTGAGCAATGAATTTTGCAAAATTCCTCTTCATTATGAAGCAGTGAAAAACGCTAATGTCTTCAAAGAATATAATTGGAAATTTTTAATGAAACAGTATGTCCCTATAAGGATTTCTATATTGTCAAATTTATGCCAGTGTGTTCCAATGGGAAACGGCATTTGTACCTTGTGGTCAAATGAGAAACATACTTTTCATGATTATAAGTGTTAAATGTTTTATCACAACTTATTTTGCTGCCTTCACACAAACCATGTGCCTCAAAGAATTAACACAATCATCATAGCTAGATAGTGTTTAAGAAATCACCTAAAAGTTAAACATAGGAAAACTTGTGCTTGATGTCAGAAGTTGTCACACCACTGAGCACTGATATAGACAAAGACGGACCTACTCTCCAAACATGCTTTGATGCAGGAGAAGTTTGCTCGGGAGAGGTTACCAAGCATGATAGTATTATCTGCCTTTTTGTTAACATACAATATCAAAGACTAGCAAAGTAGTCATTCTTCTCCATTTAACCCTTAACAATATAACATTCCATTCATAAGAATCTTAGGAGAAATGCTTCCTGCTGAGGTTTAAAACAATTCCTTCAATGTCTTTAACTATATTTTAATCTAAAAATTAAATAGAATGTAGGGATGATTTTCATTTATTTTACCTTTATGATGACAAATTCAAAGCAAGCTGAGGGGTAGCCTATGGTACCATCATTTCATATATGTAGTATTTTAGGCTTAATTCCATGACTGACTGCTCTTACCTAGTGTAAGAATGCCTTCAGGTCATCATAGACATAGCTTCAAACATGCAAATGTAGCATATATAGAATTTTTTTTAGATACAATTTTCTTCGTTAATCCTTGTCACGTGTAAACATTGAAGTATTCAAGGTTTCTGGTGGTTCGATGGCATGATTTTCCAGTACTTGTTCCAAGTTTCTTTTATAACCATTATTTCTATGAAGTCATTCAACTTGGAAATAATTGCTTGCCAAAACTGAGTTTCTCTGGTGAACCACTCAACACAGCTTTAGTTTTACAAAGAACACCATTCTTTGTGTGCTGTTAATCTTGGCTTAGAAACACCACATATTTTCCTTCCCAACTGAACAGTTCAGCTCCTGTTCTTTTAGTTATACTTTGGAACCATTAGAGTTACTTGTAGAATACAAATGTGAGTCACCTAGCTGATGACTCCTTGAAAAAAGATTTTCCACGTATGTGTACATATATTATATATATGTATAGGGACACTCTGCCCAGGACATCATTCAGTAGTTGTTAGAAATGTGAGGACTTCTCACAGTCCCCAAGCCTGCCTTGTATAGGAAACACTGTTGACATTTTATTACATGGAGTTTTATTATCTAGTCTGATTTTAACTTACTGGGATTAAGGTGCTATGGTACCACGACCAAACACTTGACATAGAAGTTAAAAAGTCAAATAAATTAGTGTTTCCTGTGAAAATACTCGTAAGCACTTAATTCTAATTTCTGGTTTTTTTTTTTTTTTTTTTTTT
>NW_012105464.1:273836-306267 GCF_000951045.1 Mandrillus leucophaeus
TTTTTTTGTGATGGTGTCTTGCTCTGTCACCCAGGCTGGAGTGCAGCAGCACGATCTCGGGGTCACCGCAACTTCCACCTCCCAGGTTCAAGCAATTCTCCTACCTCGGCCTCCTGAGTACAGGCGTGGGCAACCACGCCCGGCTAATTTTTTGTATTTTTAGTAGAGATGGGATTTCACCATGTTGGTCAGGCTGGTCTCGAACTCCTCACCTTGTGATCTGCCGGCCTTGGCCTCCCAGAGTGCTGGGATTTCAGACGCAAGTCACCGCGCCTGGCCTAATTTGTGTTCTTTTAATCTTAGTTAACATCACATTTCTGAAAAGCTATGAACAGAAAATAATAGCATGAAAATTTGATAATTTAGGTATTCAGTGGTTTAGTCTACAGAATACAAAACAATTTCACTATCAATTTACTTCCTAACCAAAATGACTTAAAACCCATCAAAATGGAACAGTGTTGACATAGCATGTGCCTGATTTCATAATTCAAACTGCAACAGCCCATATGGCCATTATGGAAAAGTAAATTGAAATTGCTTTTCTGTTTTATGTTCACAGTGAAAGCTCTGAAGGCAAAGGATTTTTTCTTGTCAAATTCTAGTGAAACTATGTCTCCATGTCTTCCAAATTCAGAGAGACTGGGTCATGGATAATCACTAGGCAAGCCATGTTTGTAAAAGTGATTTACTCAAGAGTATGCTGTATAAAAATGAAAGCACTTATACTGAAAATACATCAAATGAATGCTGCTACTCCATCAAATTAGAGTAAGGCCACTGAAAAGGAAAATTTCTAAAATGACAGAAAAACTGTGAAAAGGTTAGAAGTTATAACTTAAGTATGGATACATCTGAAAATGTGATATTAAATATATCATAGGCTTACAGGGAATTTGTAGTTATTTTCTTCTTAGCAAAACAAATATACTGTGATCCTTGCAAAATGTGATGGTTCCTATGAGACATGAAAAAACGTCTTGATGACAAATATATATTTTATATTCAAACTGATTTTATCAACACAAGCAAGTTTGCTCAACTGTGGTTCTATTTATATCTTCAAGAAAAATTTTTGGGCCAGGTACAGTGGTGCACGCCTGTAATCTCAGCACTTTGGGAGGCCAAGGCAGCAGAGAGCACTAGCTGAAAAGTTTAAGACCAGCCTGGGCAACATGGCAAAACCCCATCTCTACAAATACAAAAAATTAGCCGGGCATGGTACCACGTGCCTGTGGTCCCGGTTACTTGGAAGGCTGAGGTGGGAGGATAGCTTGAACCTGGGAGGCAGAGGTTGCAGTGGGCTGAGATTGCGCCACTGCACTCCAGCCTGGGTGGTGACAGAGTGAGACTCCTTCTCAAAAAAAAAAAAAAAAAAAAAAAAAGAAAAAGAAAAAGAAAAAAATATTGGCATACATGCAAGTGAATTTTATTGAATGTCTAATTTAAATTGCTTTCCACAGACACTCACCATTGATATACATCAAAGGGTGATGAGTTTTGACTTTATCAGTTTCTTCACACATGCACATTGGACACACACATGCTCATGCACACATACACACTGAATTTTTAGTCTTTCTAAGAAAGAGATAATACAGACAAGCCTGCTTTAACACTCTGCAAACATTGAAAATTACACAGAGAACAAAATAGTATATCAAACCCTCTAATTATTTCCAATTGTGTGATTAGAGTCGGAATAATGGAAGCCAACACTACATCTCCTTTGTGTACACTTTAAAACAGAAGGTTAAAAAAGATAGTATTTTTTAAAAATAGTATTCCTTTATCACTGATCGCACAAAGGCTGTGGAGAATAGAAGGATCTTGGGAGATAATCTGTAATAAGAAATTTAAAAATGTTTTCAAGTAAAATCAGCATGTCATATTAAGATGTTTTCTAAATAATATATATTTTGAAGGAGAAAATGTAATGAATATATGTGATTTAGAAGCGTTGTCTAAAGAGTTTATACAACAGAGAAGACACAAAGTCAAACCACATCCGTGAAATCACTTTTATTTTAATTTTTTTCCACATAGATAACTTCATGTCAACTACAAAAATCATGAAATGAAGAACTGATTGGGAAACTGCAAACTCAAAATCACTGGAGTGATAAACAGGTTTTCCCCCAGATGACTTAAAAAAAAGTAACCAGGATACCATGAATTCATGTTTAAGTAGTAAACATGTCATATATTTAAAAATAATAAATATAGAATAGCAGTACAGAAACTAACAGCATAAACAGCATGAAGTATATTTTATTTTTTAAGACAGATGAAATTTCTAGGCACAGTTTTAGGCATTAAAGAGGACACAGAGGCATAGGTTAGAGTGCGCTACTCTGTACAAAAATACAGTCTGAATAAATTACATTGCTAGCCATACAATTAGACGTCACTTACCAGTCAGTTCATTGCATGTTTAATAATATACAGGTACATGCTAATCCATATATATCATTTATATTCAAACACATACGTCTCTCTATATTTATGTCTTTAAAATTTACATGTTGAACTTACAAAAAGCTAAATAATTGTGCAAGAAATTGGAATAACTAGCCCTGCTGAGTATTTTATGCTATATGTGTGAGTATATATGTGTGTGTATACCTCTATCTATAGATATAGCTCTATATCCATAGATAGCTAGCAATGGGTTTGTGGCTAACAATTCTGCTTAAGAACACATCAAACAAACCTAAAGCTGCAAAGACATAATGTTAATGTAGGTGAAAATTTCACTTGTGTTTATTCTGATAGACAAAATTGTAATTCAGATGTGAAGCAACAATTTTCATGTTGTACTGAGATTGTTAGTAATGAAACACTTCCAAATATTAGTGACGGTAGAAATACAGCATAGGGCTCTTTGCTGGGAAGGGAAAAAAGTCACATAAGAAATCTAGTTTTCAGTAAACTGCAAATATATGTGCCTCAACCTATAACATATCCTGTCACTTTGAGCTTGTCATATTGACAGAGAATGAAAACTTGGTAAGACTTGAGATGTGATACTGGTTTAACAAGACACTGCATCCTCTACTAGGACCAAGAGAAGTGACTCATTGGTGTCAGCACTAAACTACTATTCTTTCATTATTCAGGAATAAAGAGATCTCAGAACAGAGAATGTTTGGTTGCTGAAATCCCTATCCAAATATTGTATTTCTCATGCTGCTCTGACAATATGCAATTAACTGCAAGACAGTCTGCCCCACATTTTACTATTTCTCAAAAACTTGCTTCAAAAGACTCTATAATATTATCTTTCTGGAAAATTTTCACTCATAATTTCTAATGATTCTTTACAGAATCGTATATTTTTATAAAGGTTTCTGTCTATGATGTATTTATTCGCTTTTGTCTATCATTGCTAAAGTAAGACTAAACCTGGTACTTCATATTTGTGATTTTATAGAAAAGTCATAAGTGTGTTTTTTAGCATTTGGATAATAAAGTAGGTTTTTTTTTTTTTTCTTTTGGCTGTTGTTTTTGGCAACCATTCTTAAGACTAGCTGAAAGTAGAACTGTGCTTTGGGAGGTAAAACAAATTATTAAATACTATCGATGTGGTCCTGGTCTTAACAGATTTTGCAATACAGTAACACATAGCTACTTTTAAAGTAATTTTTCTAATGCTTCTTTCTGCAAGAGGGCCAAAACCAGAACATACTGTTTTAGTGTCTTTGTTAACAAAAATAATTATTTATAACTTTTATATTAGAACTGTATATTTGATATAAAAATATGTTTATAATTAAGCTATCCAAATTTGTATATGAAACAGAATTAACACAAGTTTGCAGCATGAGATTAGTTGCAAACTTATTCCCTATTATTAATACTTCCTTCCATTGAACAGTCAGTAAGTAATTCCCTTAACATAAATCCACCCTAAGTGTGTGCACAAATCGGTTAGCCCATCAGTTAACTTTAGAGGACCAGGTGATAACCAGATGAATTCTACTCCTCTACTGAGACATTTAGATATTTATATAAATCTATCGCTATTCCTTTTTTTAAAAAATGAAGACATTTAAAATACTTGCAAAAAATAGCAGCCTTCTATTTTAATGAATTTTACACAAAATGATCATCCTAATTGCTATTCTCTTTTCAACTACAGTGCTTACAGAGAATCATTAATTTTCAGATTAACACCATTTCAATTTTTATTCTTAGGCAACTCTATTAACACTTTCCAGTGAAACAGTAAAGAACATAGAGCAAAAGCTTTAAGCTACCATACTTTTGCATGGTAAGTATGAACAATCTAAGCCTCTTAACAATGCGTACAAGGTTAGCGTTCAAACCACTTCACTAGAGTAAATATTAATTTTATGTGTAATACGCAAATGTATGTGGAGGGTTAAGGAACAACTAATTACCATTTATACTAATGGTTCACCTTCTATGAAAACATGGAAGCTTGTTACATATGCACACTTGTTTGCTGCAATGTTTGGCAAATGATTTAAAGGGTACAAAAGCAACTCATGCAGATTTCTTTCTGTTTGCCCCAGGAAAAACAGAGATCCTCAATTCTTCCCCAGTCTAGATAGGGCTGAGGCACCAATTTCTAACCACATAATGAGAAGCACATGTCTCCAAGTCTTGACTCTCCTCCCAGGGAGATGCTGATTGCCAAAGCATAACCTCCCATTAAAAAGAGTATTCTTGAAGGTGGAATGTGTACCATTAACCAGTTACATTCACAACTCCCATTAGATGCTGAAGGGCAGTTCATTTTTCAAGGGCTCATTCAAGCAAACAACCAACAGCCAATGTAGTCATTGGGTAGGATAAGCAGGCAGTAAGGGCTCTAACAGTGGAATCCTTGTCAGCGCAAAGGAACTTCTAAATGTTGCTTATGCCAACTGCTCCCCTGCAGGCAATAGGAGATTGAAGCAAATCTCATTCCAACTAGTTTCTCACAATGGTTGCTGTCATATAGACCCTTCATTTGTCAAGAAAAACGATATGAACATATTGGAAGTTTGCAGCATTTGCCTATGTCTAATCAGCTCTCTTAATTTGTGCAGATTTCTAAAATGGATGTAAAAGCTGGTTATGATGTTGACAGCCAAAAGGCAAAAAAGATTAAATCAACTGAGCAAACTGCTTGATGCTCCACAAGTGTTTTAGAAAATAGTAAGTTAGAAAAGATGCAGACGTAATCCTTTTGTTGGATGGTGGTGGTTGTTTTTACTTTGAGACTATTGGTTCTAGTAGTAGTCTTCATAGTTCTTAGGGTTCAGGCAATAAAGGATGGCACCCCCAAACGAAAATATAGTTGCACCCCAGGCCAGGCCATAACCCCAGTTGAACTCATGGTAAATTTTCAAGCTCACAGTTTCAATGAACTTGATTGGGTAAAGGACCAGGCTGCAAACCTGTAAAACAACTGAAAGCAAAGCAAATCAAAATTAGAAAATGTTATTTACAGCAAATCAAATAAATATATAACTGTATATGTATGAGAGTAACTTTGTAATCAAATATACATAAAGGCCAAAAATTTTAATGATTGCTTGTTCTAGATGGTATACTTTAAAATACTAACAATGTTTTTGTTTAAATACCTTTTCCCAGTATATAAGAATTATCCTATTAATTAGTAAATCATTATTAGTATTGATGAAATAATTAGTGCAATATAATAATTTATATGAGCATACAAAGTAGTGATTTTCACCTTACAAATATAATTATCATTATTATTATGCCAAGTAGTACTAGTTAAACTAAATTGTGCCACTACTAAAACGTGTAAGTAGCTCCTCAAGAATAGCGACCCCAGCCAGGCACAGTGGCTCATGCCTGTAATCCCAGCACTTTGGAAGGCCCAGGTGGGTAGATCATGAGGTCAGGAGTTTGAGACCAGCCTGCCTAACATGGTGAAACACCGTCTCTACTAAAAATACAAACATTAGCCCGGTGTGGTGGCGTGCACCTGTAATCCCAGCTACTCACGAGGCTAAGGCAGGAAAATCACTTGAACCCAGGAGGGGGAGGTTGCAGTGAGCTGAGATCGCACCACTGCACTCCAGCCTGGGTGACAGAGTGAGACTTCATCTCAAACAAAACAAAGCAAAACAAAAAAATAGTGACCCCAATGCCAACTGAAACTCTTGTTATTTATATATGCTATTAAGGAATTAGGAAATTCAAATTAATTTCTATTGATGCAACTGGTCAACCTGTGAGTAATAATGTGCTTTTGATGTTGTTGCTGCTTTGCAATACTAACTCATACCAATATGTCAGAAAGCCCTACCATGATGTCTTTGCTTACATTACTCTGATCCAAAGCTACTTTCATTATTTTCTTCTCATCCAGTCTATGCCTCTTGTCTTTAAAAAGTGGCTTAAAAGTTATTAACAGATGATATTTTCGTATCTATTTTCCACCTACTTTCAAAAAAGAATTAAGTCTCTAAAGGCAAGAGAGATAATGGCACAGGAAAACCTAGGCTAATTATGGCTACTATAACAGAGGTCAAAAGGTAGCACTTAGTCCCTGGTGAGATCCTAGTTCTGTCAGGGCTAAAGGGAAAATATGATTAGTCATCCCGAATAAAACAAACCAAAATAATCAGGAAGGGAAAGTTTATTTTGTTTTAGTTTTGTTTTGTGTTGTTTTTACTATCTAAAATAAAATGAAATTTATCTTGTGGATATGCACAAGAGATAATGTCTTCCACTTAAAAGTCTTAGCTTCCTATTAGATCAATTATTACGTAATTTTATTTTAATCAGTTTAACTACAATTAGTTAACTACAGCTTCATTCTCTACCATAGGATGGCTTCCACCCTCAAGAAATAGACAATCTTTTCCCTAAAAAATACGGAGTACAGTTATATTTAACAGGGGTTGGCAAGCTCACAAATCTGGTCTGCTTTTTTGTTTTTGAAAAAGTTTTATTGGAACACAGCCACACTCCTTCATGTATATATTTTCTATGCAACAATGGCAGAGTTGAGGAACTGCAAAAGAAACCACACAGCTCACAAAGCCAAAAATATTTACTTTCTTGCCCTTAACAAAAAAAGTTTGCTAAGCCCTGATATATGAAACAATTTTATGGGGTAAAATAATTTTTGTTTAATTCATCTTAAAAGAACAAAAATGTGAATAATTAAAGAAAAGGAGGGAACAAATTGACACAGTAAAACTATGTACATAAATATTTTTGATATAGCTTATATTTTTTAAAAAGAACATTTGGATGGATAGTGTGTTTAATTAAAATGGAATTTTATGTTTTAACATGTACTCTCATCTATTTTTAGCACATGTAAAAGATTATTACCCGTATGATGAAGCTTCCTAGAAAGTCTACATAAATAGTCATTTTTCTCTCCCATAAAACTGGTGAAATACAGCAAATTCATGAGGAAATGATTCCTCAAAATTTCTTTCTATAAGGCTCTGGCTAGGTGTCAAAGGACCTACCTGGAACTAGATATAAAAATACCCAACATTTCTGCTGTGTAGCCCAATACTGCTCTGGGTCAGCACTTTGCCTACCATTACTACTGAGAGTGGATACATAAGTAAGTTTGCATAAGAGGATACGCTACTGATATCCAAAACAGAAATCAGACTTTCTCAGAAAAAGTTTTGGTTGTTGTTAGGACTCAGCTGATGGCATATTATATGACCCACACTTCATCTATTTCCAGCTGGTAAGTGCTAAAATGTGCATTAATTTTAAAAAAGCCCAGTTGGCTCTGTGCCTTTGTGAGGAAAAGGGAGCTTTCATGTTTTAAATGTCATAAAACCAACAAGAAGTCAATTACTATCAACCATGACTACAGAAAAAAAAATTCCAAAGTTGCCAAGTACATTTGGGGAAAAAAAAAAGGCACTTCTCCTTAGGTTTCTATACTCCGGTCACTTGTCAAATACGCACTGATCCTATCAGGATATGACTGAAACAAGGATGTGAGTTAGGTATAGTAATTCATTCACTCATTCAATAAATGCATCCATTCAATAAATATCTGAATGTTTGTAAAGTGATACGGTTTAAGGCATTACTGGTATCAAAAGAGACAAAGCTGCTACTCTCATGGGTAGTCAGTCCGTTAGTAAACAAATATAGAATATAATGTCACATATTGCTAAGAGACAAGAAATGCAAGAAAGCAGACAGGACACAGGGATGAGGGCTGCTCTTTTAGATCAATTGTGAGAGAAGGCTGCTCTGAGGAGGAGATACTGAGCACAGATCTGAATGAATTGGGGGTGCAGAACAACATAGCGGGGACCGAGCATTCCAAAGTGAAAGGCACAGGCGCTGCAAAACTCCCGACACAGGAGCACATCTGGTGCATTGGAACAGAAGTCAGAAGGCTGTGATTGCAGTACAGAGAGCAGGGAGGGAGAAGCATGAGATATGATGGAAGACACAGCAGGGGCCCTTCGTGGTTCATGGACAGCCTGTGAACCATAGCTAGGGTCTAGATTTTATTCTAAGTGTGACAGGCAGCTGGTAGAAGAGTTTGAGCAGAGAATAATGAATCTGAATTACTCTAAAATAATTACACTGCTTCTTTTGTGAACTGACTAGTCCCCGGGTGAGGTGTTTACCTAGGCTGCTTTTAATATTCATTTCAATGTGTTTTATTTAGCAAATATTTGGCCTCCATGGTATAATATAATGATATAATTTCCCTCTAGTGGAAAAATGAAAATACAACTCCATTAGGCTCCACTGGCATAGTCTCCTGAACAGCTTTCTTAGACTTTTATTGTGTTGGAGCTCAATAAAAATTACTGTAAAACACTTCATGCGTCTGAATTATTCGACTCCCTTTGGAATCACAGAGAAAAATGAATGTAATAGCAAAACTGAGAAAAATATAATTCTGCATTTGTAAATAATTTTCTCCATGTAATAAAATTCACAGATGTAGGTAAAAATGCCTTCTTGCCTTTCACAGATTCTGTAGAGGGAAGAAAAAAAAAAACATAAAGAGTTCAGAAGTCAAGAAAATACCATTATACTATATTTCCATTTTACTACCAATCAATGAAACAAAATAGGCATTGGATATGGTATTCTCTATGCTCTACCTCAAAGATAACGTAGGTATAGTTCTGGAACATTTTAGAATCTTAAGAGATTTGGGGTTCATTTTATGCCCCCTGCACTTTTTTGAAAACAGGCAATGAAACTATTAACCATGAAATTGTGTGGACCAGAGGCATGACGGGAATACCTACTCATTCTTGTGTTTTATTCTAGTTTTAAGGGGATATTTTTCAGTGTTTTCAATATTAAAATATTCAAAGCATTGATATTGAAATATTCGTTATTTTCTTCTAAGGAGGATATTTCAATATTTTGACAAACATATATTGGGTGCCTACTGTGTGCTAAATGAAGGGGATAAGATAGATAAGACATGGCCCTCGCCCTTTGATAGATTCATACTCTGATAGTGCAGACAGGCACATAAGTAATTACAAATCAATGCATTCAACAGCAATAGTAGAGGCATGTTTACTTATAATACGTTCAACACACATTTACTGAGCTCGAACATTGTGCCAAGTACTGATTCAGCTTAGAGAAAGAAAGGAGGGCTTCAGAGGGACATCATTTGAATTGCTTCTTAAAGGATGGATGAAAGTTGGTCAGAAGAGGCAGAGGAAAGAAAAGACCTCTAGGAAGATGAAGCAGATTATATAGCACTTATAGGTATAAGAGAGTATGGCTAGAAGCAATTCGCATGGGTAAAATGAAGGGCGCATGCACAAGGCTGTTTAGTTCACACTATAATAGCATAGTGTTTCATAAAGTAATAAACTTTCGTTTCTCTAGGGAGACCATCTGAGAGGTTATTGTAATCATATATGCGGTTGGTGTCCTATCCATCTATTTTTATCCTCACCACTTCAGCACATGCTAGCCTGACTTCCAATTGCCAGCACCTGCATTTCTTTGCCTGAGTTTCCTCTGGCCACTAAAGCTACTTAAGCTGCCTATGGGGCAGGCCAGGTCCAGAAAATGAACACTGCTCTCCCTTGATCATAACCGACATTTCTCAACCAATGACTCTCCAAAATTGCTGTGTTAATACCCCAGCTCTGTAGTCCTCCGAATGAGATAATTCTCGAGGTGTGTGTTCTACACAGGTTTTCAAAGTTTCCCCAAGAAGACTAAGCTCCAGCTGCTTCAAGTGACAACTGGCTTGATAATGTAACCTTTTAATGGCTGCTTTCCCATCCCTGTCTCATTTTCCATATACCTTATCATATCCCTTCTTTTACCTTGCAAATAAAGTATATGCACTTGATTTCTTATCTCGGGGTTTGCTTCTGAGGAAATCAAAGGGACAAGTGACAAGACCAGATGTTTATTTCACAAGGAGGCCTCATGTGTTGTATCCAAGACAGATTACATGGGGAAGAGACTAGAGAAGGACAGGCCCCTAGGAGGTCATTCAGTTTGTGGGGACCTGTGGGCAGTGATGACTAAGGTGTCATCAGTGGGAAAGAAAAGCCAGGGAATCTAAAGAAAGACTAAAAGAAAGAACTGAAAAACTAGATTCTCAAGAAGGCAAAAGAAAGGAGTCACATGAACATCTTAAAATAGTCAAATATTGCCATAGAAAAACAAAACAAAGTAAGGGAAGACCAAATTTGGGGACTGAGACGTTCCATTTAGGGAAAAATTGTGGCCTCGACTAAGGAAATAATGATGGTGTATGAAAAAAAAAAAAAGGTATAAAATTAGGAGATAATTTAAAGGCAAAGGTTGATAGGCCCCACCAGCCAGGTTGGTCCCTAAATATAAAATTGACATAAAAGAAATAATAATTTGGAGAATAAAAAGCATTTGCCAGTGAAAAGTTAATATGAAGGTATCAATTTATTTTCTTTTTAAAATTCAATTTGTAACTACTAATGGTAGCAGTATGAAATTAAGCATTGGGTTGTGATACTGTAAATTGTTCTAGCCAAAGTGTAGTTTGATAACGGTACAGGGAAATTAACATGGAATCTAAATATTATGAATAGAAGAACTCCCTTTCAGTTTGAAATCTAAACTGAATACTGATTTTTCTACCCAAATCTAGACTTGAAATGGCTCCACAGTATCTTATTGTGACTTATAGGATGGTGACGAGGGCTGTAAAACACAAGTCTCTAATCAGAGATAGCTCAGACATGGAAATCAGTTGCAGGTCCCTGAAAAAAAAAAAAAAAATCACCTTTCTATATAAACAATCCTTATAGGAGGCTTTCTGCAGATATAACATAAAGGAATCATCCTTAATAACATAATAAATGGGGATTCTGTATGTAAAATCAAATTATAAAAGAGAATTTTCTGCAATTTGTATTAAAGGTCTGGGGAAGAAAGAAAACACTCATCCTACATTCCTGTGCGACATACAAATGACCCGCAGAAAGTTCGAAACCAGACAATGAAAGAAGAGAACCTGGAAAGAGGCAGTCCCTCTAATTTCACCAAGTCTTTAGTGAGAACTGGATGCCAGTTATCAGAAGCACATCATATATTACCTATCACTGTCAGTTACACAAAAAGAAAGATGCTGTAGTCAACTGTACTGGAAATGTGCATAGCTTTCATTATGTGCTATGGTTTAGCCATGCTGCACTGATCAGTTTGTGGTCTTTGTGACATCTCAAGGTACTGAATTCCTTCAGCTCTTGCTCCCAAGAAACGGAGTAACTGGAGTTACACGATGGACTCCAACTGTAGTGCACAGTTGGTAACTGAATTCAAAATCAAGGCTGATTCTGCACTGATTTTTCCTATATGTGATATGTACTGAAGTAAAGATAACTGGGGAATCCTCATTCGGGCTTTCAAGTCAGATAGGTATCCTGAATTTAAACGCTAGATGTACAACTTACTAGTTAAAATAACCCTGGGAAATTACTTAGTTTTTCTGAACCTGTTTCTTCATTGAAAATATGGAGAAAATAAATAGCTAACTTTAAGACTGTTATATCCGAGACAGTGTATGTTAAGTGTCTAGCACTGTGACACATGACAGGTGCTTAATTAATCATTCTTATCAGCATTATTATTATAAAAATATCTAATTCTGAAGTCTAGATTTCTAGGACTGGTGAGAAAGAAGGCTGTGGAAAAAAGGACAGTATTTTAGATGGGCTACAGCAATGGCTAGCTCTTAGCTCTTCTAGCAACTATTCAAGAAGGTAATAAGGCCACCCTAAATAAAAGACCTCAGAGAAAAAAAAAGAAGACAAAATCTTTAAAATCTGTTTGGCTATCTTTATGAGACTGAATTATCAGTTTTCAGTAAAAACCCTTAGAGTGGCCGGGCACTGTGGCTCACACCTGTCATCCCAGTACTTTGGAAGGCCAAGGAGGGTCGATCATGAGGTCAGGAGATCAAGACCATCCTGGCTAACGTGGTGAAACCCTGTCTCTACTAACAGTACAAAAAAATTAGCCGGATGTGGTGGCGGGTGCCTGTATTCCCAGCTACTCGGGAGGCTGAGGCAGGAGAATGACGTGGACCCGGGAGGCGGAGCTTGCAGTGAGCCGAGATCGCCCCACCGCACTCCAGCCTGGGCGACAGAGTGAGACTCCATCCCAAAAAATGAACAAACAAACAAACAAACAAACAAAAAAACCCCTAGAGTATATTTTATACCACCAAGATTGTCTACTTGTATAGTGTAGGAGCCCAATATATTAAATAAGTAAAAACATAAATATATGAAAAAACATCCTTTTGATAATTATTACTTTTTTGAGCTCTTTTGGTCTTAGCTTTGTAGTCATGTGAAACTAGCTGCTTCCTAAGACCCCAAAAGAGAAATGGCTTAAATAAAAAAACCTGAATTACAGTTACTTGTTTAGATGTCTGTTTTACCCCATCAGATTATGAGCTACGTGCCTTAGTCATTTTTATATCACTCATTCAAAAACTATTTATTGAGTGTATATGAGTACCAGGCATAGCACACAGTACTAAATCAAGTAAGTGTGAAGTCTCAGACAGAGAGGTTTCCAAGCGGTAGTAGCAATGTGTCTGTTTTGATTTTATGTACTGCACGTGTCTCGGCAGAAAAAAAGACTTTTTATTTTATTTTTTTCCTTGAGACACAGTCTTACTCTGTTGCCCAGGCTGGAATGCAATGGTGTGCTGTCGGCTCACTGTAGCCTCGAGCTCCCAGACTCCAGTGATTCTCCCATCTCAGCATCCTGAATAACTGGGACTAAGACTTCAAAGCTTTTTACTTTATTAGTGAGTATCTGTGGTGATACTGTGGCCAGTTTTATAGGTGTCTGATACTGTGTTTAGCCTGTAATAGGCACCTAAGAAATAGCTGCATAAATAAGTGAGGCAGTCAGTGGTTAATGGACCACTAGATTAAGATTCAGAAGGCCTCCCAGGCCCAGGTCTGCCAGTAGCTACTAGGCAATCTTGAGCAAGTCACTTAAAGCTTCGAATCAGATGTACTTCTGGATTCCTTCAGCCCTTTGGACCTTCGTTTTTATGACACCCCCAATTCTGACCAGCCTTCATGGGTATAAGAAAATGAACACAAACGGTAGGGGGCAGCAGAACACTTCTGTTTTGTATTTTTAGCTCAAACTACCCTTTAAATCCTGAGAAATTTAATCTATTCCAATCTTGAAACAGCTTTTAAAAATCCATCTAACAGCCTAGATGGTTTTGTCAGTGTCTTCATTATTGACAGTCACAGAAGCTTATTTTGCAGTCTTCAAATCAGATATGACTGACAGGGTAAATTGAAGGCACCATAGAATGTTGCAGTTTGAGTCAAAAAGAACAATATATTCAAAGGTATTTTTATAAATGAAAATTAAAGCTCACATCAAATCATGTATTGAATCATGTATTGGGCTTTTAGTCTGCAAGCCCCTTTTCTAAACAGTCCCCTCTCTTTTCATTTCATTGGTTGATACTTTAATCCAAGCTTTGCTTCATAGAATGATGGTTGATAAATTAATTAACATACAATTGACTTCATGTAATTGACTTGTCTAATGGTTGGAGTTATACATCACACATTTTCAGGATAACTATGTTTATTTTCAAAGAGATATACATCTTTAAGGGTACACATTTTGGAATTTGTTTTCAGTTCCTTATCAGAAAAAATAATGCTGCCTTAAGATCACCAGGGAAGCAGTAAAAAAAGGGGGAAAAAACTGGATGTAAAAAAAGACTGTTAGTAAATACACCTGCTGCAATTCCTAAGGTAATAGCCCTGTCAGGCAGTATTATTTATTCATGCTTTAGTTAGAGGTTTAGAAACTGCCATTGTGCTCTGTGAAATGCTTAACACACTGAAAACTTACAATCTGATAAAGCTTTAGCCAAGTTACCTTAAAAATATAGTAAATGCCTCTCAATTTTTATGTAATACAGCAAACACATACCTCTTCTGCATAAGAAAGGAGGATGGTAGAAAGGTTCATGAAACTTTAATGCTCATTTAAAAGTAATAAATCTGTTTACCTGCTGCAAAAAGCATGACCGCAACAGGTCTATAGAAACGCCTTCGAGATCCCACGCAGATAGAAATCAAACCCACCAGGAATGCAATGAGAATGATGGCAGCACCGCCCAGGAGTAAAGCCAGAGTAGCAATCTGCCAATCTGGAAAGAAAAAAGAAATTGTTTTTGAGTGGTAAGTCCTCAAACAATCAACATAACTATGTTCAGCAGCCTTCACCTTGCAGTGGCTCAACAGATGTGATTTTACCGCATGCTAAGCATCCTTTGGCGTTTCAAATGTTTTGCAACAAAAATGAATAGGAAATGTACTTATTCAGAAAAGTCTCCTATGCTAAGCTCAGCAGAGTTTTTAGACCAGGGGTTTGCTAGGATTTTCTTCCAAGGACTCTATTACGCATTCATGTTAAATCAAGTGTCCCCTCCATGACCTATTTTCAATATTATTATGATTTAAATTTTTATTGAGCAATAAAGTTCACAAATCGTAAGTATAGAAAGTAGAGAAGTAGATGAATTTTTATAGACATTTATACACCATCCAGATTAAAATACAGGACATTTCTATCACCCAGATTGTTTTCTTGCGCCCCTTCCCAGTCAATAATGACCCTCCCACCTGGGCTACTGAGGACATCCGTCACCACAGATTGAGTTTTGCCTATTCTTAAACTTCATATACATGGTATAAACTATTTTGTGTCTGGTTTTTAAGTTTCTCATATTCATCCATGTTGTTGCATGTGACAGTAGTATATTCTTTTTTTATTGCTATTTCTTAGAAAGCCTTCCTTAACCATATAAAAATCTCCAAAGTTTTTATCTGTCTCTCCTCCACTCCCTCTAAAACAACTCCCCATCGAATTAGCATCAGGAATATTGTTTGTTTTTTCCACTTCTTTTTTATTTGATTCTAGTCTCACTGTTGTATTTACCACCACGGGTGTGGGTTCTAAAATTAAGTATTCCCAGGGAGACAGAATGGACTCTGAATGGCTGCTCAGCCCCTTCATTCATACACGGAAACAGTAAGCATATACTGATCACTTGTTATGTGCAGGCCTCTGTTCTCACACTCTTAGCGACACATAAACCTTACTGAAATGCACTCATTTCTTATAAAACAAAAATGTAGAAATAATATGATGAAAAACTGGCTTATTTTCCATTCATAAGAATGGTAAAATATTCTCTCAAAAGAGACAAAGTGAATCTATGAAAGTACTATACAGGTTGGAAAACATCATATAAAACTATATTATGGAGAGCAGCAGTTGTTTAAAAGCCCCAAGTGCCTCTTCTGGCCCTCAGTTTAATGTAAGTGCAGAAAATGCAAATGGATTTTAATCTATCATTAAATTGCAGTGGATTCTATCCTAAGTCCAGAAGTCATGGTATTTTGATGCTTGCCTCTGAAATTATCCCCCTAGAAAGCTTCCAAAATACACTCTTTGTTACGGTAGGATAAACGATGAGCAGAGGAATTGCCAATACCCTAAGATTTTCTTTTATTTATATTTGTATATCCCTGCCTCAAGCATCCTCTTCCACATCCTCTCCTCCTACGAAATTGTGGATGCTTCACAGGCTCTCAGCTAGAACTTGCACTGCAATCAAGAAACAAACAAGGGGAAAATAGAACAAATCCAAACTTCTTAAAATATAAAGATGAATCACAACAAAGTGGAGAGCATCTTTTTAATGCCATCTATTTGTAACAAAGCGATACAACTTCAAACAAAAGTATATCTGGCTTTTAACTAGAAGTTAAAAGGATAGCCATACTGGGCTTTTTTTATTCCATAACAGTGTGTAGCTTTGAATTAAAAAGCCAAAAAAAAAAAAAAAAATAGTCCTTACATTTGAAGTCTCTAAATTTCTTGGGAAAAGTTTATATAAGTGAACAATTATATTGCACTTTGGCATGATGGAAATTCTTCTAAAAACACGTGTGTAAATTGAAATTTCTGAATTAAAAAAGTCAAAGTTTAATTATATAAAAGTGTACAATGAAAAAAATAAAATCCATTCATCCATCCATCCATCCATCCATCCATCCATCCATCCATCTATCCATCCATCCATCCATCCATCCATCCATCCATCTATCCATCCATCCATCCATCCATCCATCCATCTATCCATCCAGTTCCTGGAGAGTTTAAGAAAGCCTATGCCAAATATGTTCTAGTTGGTCTATTTTTTATAGAATGATTATTACTGTTAGCAACTTGTCCTAAATTATTTTACATAAGTAAAAACTTTAAAGCAGTGGCTTCATTTAAATCAAGATGTGACTAAATATCTACCCATATAAAATATCTTAAAATGAAAGCGCAACAGATCGCTTTTTCCTGATAAGCTCTTTCACATAGCTCAACGCGAAAACAAAATGCCACACATTTGACTGTTCGCTTTCAGCCATAATTCAAACAGGAATTAATTTTGATCACTTTTCTCTATTTTAAACATCCTCAAAAAAATAGCTAAAATACACATGTTGTTTTGCATTTTGTAAAGATAGACTAAGGTAGAAAATGATAAGCAAACTTTCCGTATAAAGGGCCAGATGAGAAATATTTTTGGATTTATGATTTATGGTCTCTGTTGTACCCACTCAACTCTGCACGATAGTGTGAAAGCAGCCATAGACAATGTGTAAACAAGCTGGCTGTGCCCCAATAAAACTTATTTATTTTTTTGAGACAGAGTCTCACTCTGTCACCCAGGCTGGAGTGCAGTGGCACGATCTCGGCTCACTGCAACCTCCGTCTCCTGGGTTCAAGTGATTCTCATGCCTCAGCCTCCCAAGTAGCAGGGATTACAGGCATGCACCACCACGCCCAGCTAATTTTTGTATTTTTAGTAGAGACCGGGTTCGCCATGTTGGTCAGGCTGGTCTCAAACTCCTGACTTCAAGTGATCCACCCGCCTTGGCCTCCCAAAGTGCTGGGATTATAGACGTGAGCCACTGAGCCCGGCACCAATAAAACTTAATCTACAAAAACAGGTGGTGGGTTGTTTTGGACTCCATGGCTGAGCTGCTGTTTGCTAACCACTATACTTTATATAGCATTTCAAATGTTGAACGTTTTTCTAGGTAAAGATCTCTTAAACTACAAAACACACAATGAAGTTAATTTAATAAATGAATAATACAGGAGTGCAAAGTGATGCTTAACCAATATAGCGACAGAAAATTCCAAAAAATTCCTAATCGCATTTTTTACATTTCCTCAATATAGTAATTCTTCATTTCATTTGGAAAATGAGTAAAATGCTATAGTAGCAAGCACCAGGAGAATAAAACTTAGTAAAAGGGACTAGAACCTAATTAGCAAAAGAACCTCCTATAGCATAGGAGATACTTCTAAAATGTAGATAAACGTAACCAGTTCTGGATTTTCTTCTACATGTCCTATGTTTATTTTCAGCACTGAGGTTGTAGCTAATGACAAAGTTACCCTAGATGTAAAGTCAACAAGGAGAAGCATCAGCATTACCACTGTTGTGATATTTCTACCTTTCCTTTGGTTCACAACCAGAGACATGCCTGCTCAAACAGAAAAGTCATTTTATTTTCCAAAAGAAACTAGAAATGGGCCATGACTGCCACTGTTCTGGCCAAAACCTGGGGCTTAGACTGGATTATTGAGACTATATCCCTGGCGAATGGTGCCAAATTTTAGAACTGTTGTCATTATATCCATTTGGAATGATTCACTCAGGCCAGTTGCCCAGAACCAAAACTTTAAACTGCTGATCAGTTTAACCTCAATCAGGAAGCCGAAAAAGTGGTTCGATATGGCTATCATAGTCAAGGAGGTCCGAGGTGCATTTCAAGGTTCAGTGTGGGTACTTTGGAGCTACAAACAGGGCCTGTGGCGTCATATCTCTTTCAGTAAACAACTAGAATCCATTGTCCAAATAATAGCGCCAGCCTAAGAGGTGAACTAAAATCAGGGACTGTGTAAATCAGCCAGTTACCATTTCCCTCTCTCTTACTGAACAAGACTAAAATATGGGGAGTGAAAAAAAAAAGCGAAAAATATTTTATAGACACCTACTAATGGCCATTAAAATAATAGGCTGGGCTTTATATTGACACAGTTGGACAGATATTTACTTACCATCCGAAGTCCAATACTAGATTTAGCAAGAATATATACATAAGACTTGGACAATTTTACAGTAATATTGTAAGTGACCAGAAAACTTGTTCTACCCTGACTTTTCCACTAAAAGATCTGCATGCCACAAATACTTGCTAACCTACACTCAGTGTTTGCAAAACAAATTAAAATTTCACAAAATTCTCTGTTTCCAGCACCATTTATTCAAAAAAGTCATGCATTTTAAGTTTTCACAATCAGTTAATTTCTGTATCAATCTTAGTTGTCCAATTATAGCCTTCACGGTATTTGGTCAGATGAGGTGTTAAGAGTCTGTCAAGATTTATTACTCCGCATTAGTTTTCTACTTTTCTATAAAGAATATACCAATACTACAGTGGAACAGTAAACACAAACCAGACCTGCAGAACATCAATGACCATGGTGCTGTTTTACAAATTGCAGTGCTCTGCACAATTAAAACGGGCCATTGTTCAATGTCGGGCCAGCTGATTGGAAATCTGAGTTTGATTTCTGAGCCCACAGAGAACAGGTGAAATCAGTTTTGAGGAAATAACATACATCCTTGGTTGATAAACTGGTGAGGGCTCGAATGGGCCGGGAGGCATGTTTTGGATCTGAAGACCAAACCTGAAATCAGGCTGCCATGTTACGTGTCAGGTTCTCTCAAGAGAATTTTGGCAAAATTGACACAGTGACACACTGGGAGCATTCAAACTGCACCCAAAGAAGTGGAAGCTCAAAATAAGTGTATCCTTCTCTACTAGTGTTTTCTATAACAGAAAAAAAAAAAGTAAAATGAAAAAAAAAAAAAAAAACTCCAGGAAAATATATACACATAATGGTATATTCCTCTGGCAGTTACAGGATAAAAATCAGGCAGTCCCTATATACTACACCATCGAGTTCAACATTAAGATGCAACTCAGGAACTGATTTCAAGTCCTCTTTCAAGGTATTTTTATTAGGTGGCATCAGAGTTTCCAAAGTCTATAAATGGTTTAGTATTCTGCAGAATTGTGCTGACTTACTTTAGCAGTGTAACATATGAGACTGGTCTGAAATTGCCACTGCATTATGAAAATTCTATGGACCACGTTATAATTGTCCAATTGGAGAACTGTCATTCCCTTGGGGAATTCATCATCAAAAGTCACTTCCAATTTTCAGAAAAGACAAAATTTTAACGAGGATATGTTTTCCATATTTTCGAGCCAAGGGCAACGCACAAAACCAGTTCCTAAAGCTTTCTGCCTCCGCTCACCTCGTTTAGAAAAATTTCACTTGTCAAACACTCGCTAATTTATTTACCTCTGTAGCTATTGGTTATATGCTGAGATTCATTCTACTATATGTAAATCCCTGAGCACACAATGGCTATTTCCTTTAGAAAATTAGATATAATTAAAAAGCAATGGAAAAATACGTTTTTAACCTTAGAAACAGAAGTCCTACTGTTTAGGTGGGTAGTATTTCCCTCAATGTATTCTGTTGTTTTTATAGATGATTCTCCCTTTTCTATAATTCTCATCACAAATTAAAACAGATTTTTAAATCACGTTCTCATTTGTCAGCCTGGCACTTGCATTTTCATTTTTGAATGCCTCCAAAAGGAAATTATATTATCCAAAATGATATCTATAACTGTAATAAAATAATTCGCTAGACAAGTTAGAACAGTGATTTTTCCCTATCATCTTGAATTACAAGTTATATACAAATTCTTCCTAATTCACCCACACAGACTGGATTATTTTTGCTCATTCCCATCAAACATTCAGCTTTTCTAAATACTTGTATTCATTTGTAGGACATATTTATAGCAAAACATTTAAATTATATTGTTGAGAACTTAGTTAAGTTAGTATTGCTAATCCCATTCTATCATCAGAAACTGGAAATAGTGGGATGGTTTAGTACTAAAGGCAAAAAAAAAAAAAAGCTCAGATACAGAAGAATATTTCAAACTCACATTCCCTAAATTATCCATCTATTCACCAAAGACTCTGTCTTTTTCCCAACTAGCTCACTTTGTCAGAAATGATGGCATTTAATTATTTTCACCAAATGTAACTAAAGAATTTTTCTTAATATTAATGCTACATATATCTGAGTTTGGATAGGAAGGCTGTATCCTCACATACAAAGAATGGAATGCTATTTTGTGTAGAAATATAAACTTAGCCTAACTACTTCTAAAGGTATCAAATGATCTACTTAACTTTTAAAAGTTAGTCTGCATGTGACTAATGAAGTGGAAAACTGAAACCGTTACTGAGGCAGTTTAAATCTTGGTTTATCGGCTAAGTTGCATTCTGACCTAAATTTGTCGATACTGCATTAATTTTCCACCACTCTGTGATGTAGACACAAAGAAAAGCAGCCAAATGAATTCCGATTCTAATTTCAATAATTAAAATGATCACTTCTTTTATTAAAACAACTGATATCAAAACTATAATTTTTCTTGGGCAAAGAAATATTTCTTTGTATATGAGGATACAGCCTTTCTATCCAATATAAGGCAAGTAACTATTTGTATTTTATACATTTACAATATAAATACTATGTGTGTTGTGACACACAAAGCAAAATAGATGTTTGCAAAAGCAACTATGTTAGGTATCCATAGTAGTAATCAGGCTGGCAACAATGTGATTTCGAATACTACCCTTTAGGCCCATTCACAGATACAGACTGCCTCCAAAGTATGGTGCTAACCTGATTTTAAACTACAGACATAAATGACCCCAGGTAACCATCCAAACAGATGATGCAATTACCCTAATGACCAAAATGCATGTTAATTTTGCCAAATTTTGGAAAATCTCAGTTGTCCAAAATGCCAGACGGGTTACTAGTGTTTAACAATGACAATTTCATTCAAGATCTTGGAGCTGTTTTATGTTGATGTTAGAAAAAAAAAAATACACATACTTTTTATTTTTAACAAATAAAGGAACATTTTAGCTGCTTCACAGAATTCTATCTTAGACAATTCAGTGGAAATGTAATTAATAATCTAAACACAGTAACATATGGTGTTGTTTCCTCAAATAAAACCATTTGAATACAGTATTTAGCAAAGAGCCTTGCTGTGAAGGCAAGTTCCAGTATGTGGACAAAAAGAAAGACACTATCAGCTCTAATGACTGCTGTTTCTTACCATACACCGTCTTTGAAAGCTTTCATTAGCATTTGATGGTAACTAGTGTTATCTAACAGGTACTGGTATTTTTCAATCATAATTTCTAATCATGGTATTTTTACCAAGTTGTGATGACTTTGGTGTTTTGAACATTGTTCTTTTTTCACTCTTTGAATAAAAACCGAATTAGGTTACAACTAGGAAAACTGGATTATTTTGAAAAGCACAAAGAAAACCTACTACTCCAGGATTAGGAGTGGGTGAAACTTCCTCTAAGCAACTAAAGTTACTGTGATGGGTTTAGGGGAGCTAAGAATAATCAAAGAGTAGAATGAAGAAAGCCAGACAGCCAGCCACGATGAGTATTAAGATCTCCCTTTAGTAAATACAGAGGAATAAAACTGGCAAAGCTAGTACTCCCACCAGCTCCTTCTTAATGCCCCGCTGCAGAAATAGAACCTTTGTTTCCTCCTTCACAGCACTTTGCACATTTATTTAATTATTAATAATTTGTTTAAAACACACCATTTGTTTCACTCATCATTTTATTCTCACTACCTTCCACAAGGCCTGGAACACAGACTAACTGGCTGACTTTGTATCAGAATAATGTCTACCCCCTGCTAGAAAATCAATGACTATGTTTCAATGAAGTTAACTCACTGAGTACAAGTGAGAAGATGGAAAAATAGAGGGAAGCACTCGAATGTACCTCCCTTTAAGTTTCCCAGAGGAGCTAAGAATAGATTCTAGGCTTCATTCACAGAGCATCATGGCAGCATTCTGGTGAATATTTGGTTTAGGGACCTTAAACATGATGGCAATAAAATCTTCTTTGATGAAAATTTGAGTTATTTTGTGTCTGTCCCTTTTTACGTACAGAGAATAAGTAATTCGGGGGTCTCAACTTCTATTTTTTTAACATTGTTTTGCCTAATAAACATACATTTTGAACAGAAAGCATAAATATTTGTGATCTTTTGAAACATGGCTCATTAAAATATGATTTTAAACCTCATAACAGTCAATAAGCTGATAGAGACAAAGGTAATATAGATATTTTTTCCCGGTTCTTTGGAAGAGCATGGATGTTTCGTTATACATTTTTAAGTGAGAGTCCTTGGTGTTCATGATTAGAATAGAAAATTGATGATCTACAAGTGTCCCCAAATCACACATAAACCTAAGAGTAAAAATGTTAAGGAAAGGTGTCTTTGTCTAATTTTCAAGGGAGGTGAACCAATAGTTTGAAAAGATTAGTAAAATTTAACTGTCAGTGCCTTTAATGTGAGAGGTTGCAATTCTGCTGAAAGAACATTCAATCTTTTTTGATAAATTAATACATATTTTTAATAAAGCCAGAATGCAATTAAGTTATTGAATGAAACATTAATATTCATTTAATCAATTTAAGAAACTTAACATAGCTGACTTCCACATAATTTTGGGAACTCTTATTCAATTTAAAATTAAGCTATTGTTAGCCAAGCCGAGAGCCAAATCAGGAAGGGAATCCCATTTGCAATTGCCACAAAAAAATAAAAATAAAATAAAATATCTAGGAATGCAGCTAACCAGGGGGGAGAAATATCTATAGGGATAATTATAAAACACTGCTCAAATAAAGCACAGAAGACACAAACAAATGGAAAAACATTCCATGCTCATGGATAGGAAGAATCAATAGCATTAACATGGCCATACTGCCCAAAGGAATCTACAGATTCAATGCTATTCCTATCAAATTATCTATGGCATTCTTCACATAACTAGAAAACCTATTTTCAAATTCATATGGAACCAAAAAAAGAGCCCGAATAGCAAAGGCAATCCTATACAAAAAGAACAAAGTTGGTGGCATCACATTACCTGACTTCAAACTATACAACAGGGCTACAGTAACTAAAACAGCATGGTACTAGTAGTACAAAAACAGGCATATAGACCAATGGAACAGAACAGAGAGCCCAGAAATAAGGCTGCACACCTACAACCATGTGAACTTTGACAAAATTGACAAAAACAAGCAATGGAGAAAAGACTCCCTATTCAACAAATGATGCTGGGATAACTGGCTAGGCATATACAGAAGATTGACCCCTTTCTTACACCACATACAAAATCAATTCAAGGTGGGTTAAAGATTTAAATGTAAAACCCAAAACCATAAACTATAAACTACGTTGTCAAACCTAGAAGACAAGGTAGGCAATACCATCCTGGACACAGGAATGGACAGAGATTTCATAACAAAGACGCCAAAAGCAATTGCAACAAAAGCAATAATTGAAAAATTGGATCAATTAAAGTTAAGAGTTTCTGCACAGCAAAAGCAACTATCAACAGAGTACACAACCTACAGAATGGGATAAAATATTTGCAAGCTATACATCTGACAAAGGTCTAATAGCCAGCATCTGTAAAGAACGTAAACGAATTTACAAGAGAAAAATAAACAACCCCATTAAGAATGGGCAAATGACATGAACAGACGCTTTTCAAAAGAAGACATACATGTGTCCAACAGGCATATGAATAAAAAGCTCAACATCACTGATATTAGAGAAATGCAAATCAAAACCACAATGAGATACCATCTCACCCCATGGAGAATGGCTTCTATTAAAAAGTCAAAAAACTAACAGATGCTGGTAAGGTTTTGGATAAAAGGGAACACTTATACACAGTTAGTGGGAATGTATGTTAGTTTAACCATTGTAGAAAGCAGTACGGCGATTTCTCAAAGACCTAAAACAAGAACTACCATTCAACCCAGCAATCCCATTGCCGGCTATACGCCCAAAAGAACAGAAATTGTTCTACCATAAAGACACATGCAGGAGAATGTTCTCTGCAGCACAACTCACAATAGCAGACTTGGAATCAATTTAAATGTCAATCAATGACAGATGGGGTGAAGAAAGTGTGGTGCATATACACCATGGAATACTATGCAGCCAGAAAACAAAAACAAAAACAAAAACAAAAAACAAGGTCATGCATATTGTGGGAACATGGAAGGAGCTGTAGGCTATTATCCTTAGCACACTAACGCAGGAACAGAAAACCAAATACAGCATGTTCTCAGTTATTAGTGGGAGTTAAATCATGAGAACTCATGAACACAAAGAAGGGAATAACAGACACTGCGGTCAACTTGAGGGTTGAGGGTGGGAGGAGGGAGAGGATCAGGAAAAATAATAACTATTGGGTACTAGGCTTAATACCTGTACAAGAAACGTCAGTGACATGAGTTTACCTACATAACAAACCTGCACATGTCCCCTGAACCTAAAATAAAAGTTAAAACAAATTAAGCTTTTTCAAATTGTTTTTGAGATGGAGTCTTGCTCTGCCGCCCAGGCTGGAGTACAGTGGCACGATCTTGGATCACTGCAATGTCTGCCCCCCAGGTTCAAATTATTTTCCTGCCTCAGCCTCCTGAGTAGCTGGGACTACAGGTGCCCGCAACCACACCCAGCCAATTTTTTGTTTTTTTAGTGGAGACAGAGTTTCAACATGTTGGTCAGGCTGGTCTCGAACTCCTGACCTCATGATTCACCCACCTCGGCCTCCCAAAGTGCTGGGATTACAGGCGTGAGCCACCGTGCCCAGCCAAGCCGTTGTTTTAACGTACCCCATCATGGAGAAACTTAAAGTAGAGGTGTTTATTTTTAAGCACTAGTCATGGTTAAAATGTAAATTTGATGGTAATAAACATCTGAAATGTACTTATCAACACATATAATTCTATTTTCAGACTTTAATTCTATGTGAATTCAAATCATGGATGATAATCTTACAAAAAGTGGGCAGCTATTTCACATGCAGTCCTTCACCTCTTCATCCAAACTGCCATACATGACATCATTCAACAATCCTTCAAACACCAAGTGACAGTTACCTACAATATTACAGAACATTTTAAAAACCAACCCTCCAAAAATACTATGGCAAAATGTATCCCCTCTATTGAGTCTTTAACATTCTATCCTTCCTCATTTTCCTTAATCATGTAATAAATGTGATTAGACTGGGTTATGTTAAAAATCTTGCCTATTTTAAACATGTTACAACTCTGTGATTCAATACATGGACAGTAGTCAAGCGAAGAGTTATGTTATTAAAACAAAGGAAAAGGAAACAAACAAAAAATAACTCTAACTCCAACACTTCTCTGGCACTATAAAACTTGGCTCCTGTCTGGAATCTTAATGTTTTAGTGTTCATGTACCAAGCATATCATCAGATGCATTCACAACTTTCTAAAAAAAGAGTAAAATCTTATCATACAACATAAAGTAGCAAATTACAGTCCAGATTCATAATCGGTTTGAGTCTTGGTTGTGTGAGACTAAACCAAAGATTCTGGAAGGTTTTATATGTATCTCTCTGTGGAAAAGTTACGTTCTTGAGTTCATTCCCTCTCCTATCCAAAGTACAAGTAACCAGTCATGAAAGCCATACGCTGGCTGAGGGAAGTTTCTGTCCCAGTCAGACATTATTTATATAATCAATTCAAAGTTCTTAAGTACAGAAGCTACAAAGCACAGACAAGCTGGTTGGCTATTTGTTGTTGTTGTTCTTCAAAGGCAATAAAGAATGCAGATTTGCATTTAGACTCAGCGTCAGACTGTATGCTCCAAACATAGCCCAACAGCAACTCCTATCCCACATTCTCTTCTACAACGTGACCTTGCCACTGCTCCATCAAAAGGTGGCATTCAATTGTCCTTCCCTTAAATCCAAGCTGGCCATATGGCTCCTTTGTAACCAACTGAATGTGGTAGAAGAGATGTGTGATTTCTCAGCCTAGTTCGGAGAGTCTGGCTCTTTTATGACTCTTGCCCTGCGGGACTCACTTCGTTTGTAAGAATTCCAACTATCCTAAGACCACAATGCTAGAAAGGCCACCTGTAGGCATTCCAGGGAGAGTCACAGCTTTGCTCAGTATCTCACGGCTTTCCCCACCAAGGTGCCAAACCTGTGAGCGAAATCATTTGGAAAATGACCCTACAGTTCCAGACGTTTCGGTTCCTAGCCATTCAAGCTATCTTCAGCAAGGGCTCCAGACATCCATCCTCATTATGTCCTATCTGAATTCCTGACCCACAGAATTCATGAGTATAATAAAATGGCTATTTTATACGACTAACTTGTGTTGTGGTTAGTTTCCCGGCATTAGCAACTGGAATACTCTTGGTAAGAATCTGTCTTTACCACCAGTTAATTGAGACCTTGGTAATCTTAACAAAAATCCAAAGTTTCCTCAATAATATATACAGATAACTTTAGCTACCTTGCAAGTTTATTGTGACGTTGGGGATAACTGAGGTGTCTGGCCTGTAATAGTACTGAATAAAAGGATAATAGATTTGTGATCAACCAAGAGCATTGTTACATGCTAGGTAATGTATATCAAAATTTAAATTTAAAATTAACAAGGTACTTCATTATGCAATGCATTATGCAATGCAGAGACTTTACTCCTTAAAGGGGAAAAATCTTCAATTATTGAAAAAAGTATCACTGGGTTTTACTGAATATATAACCAGGAAGAAACATAACACTAACAAACAGACACTTTCCTATATTTAATCTTTATGATAAACCAGACATTAAGTTGTATGAGGTCACATGATTGGTAAGTGGCCAAGTTCCGGTCAGTTAGAATCCAGTGTCTCGTGAATTCTCCAAAATACTACTCTACTGTGACACAGAATTACATTATAATTTAGCATAGCTCACATGGAAGTTTGTTGTGGTATTTATTTATTTATTCAGTTAGTTATTTGGGGGTAGCCCTCAGAACCAGAAGAGGTTCAGGGAGCTCCCTGCTGTGGTATTTAGGTTAGGTATTCCAGAGACATATTTTGAAGCGTCTATATCCCTTTCACTAACATGTCTAGTAGCACTGACTATACCTATGGTCTCTGTAAGCGGTCTTACTATTAAACAAAAACTTGCAGGAAATTTCTTGAAATGTATTCCCGACAGCAGGTGAAATCTATTGCTTGAGATATGCTTTTGTTTGTTTTTGTTTGGTTTTGAAATGTTTTATTAAAGGCCAGGCTTTTCCCACACCCATCAGATCCCTTAGCTGCCAAGACTCATCTAAGTGGCTCCCTGGGGATTATAATCCTTCTAAGAATGTGAGCAAAAGAGAAATTATATCTGTTCACAAATTAAAATGTCCTTTGTAAAAGTAAATCTAAGGAACTCGAAAATCTAAAAGACATTAACAGAAAGCCATCAGGAAAATCTTGAAATAAGTTACACTTGGTTTTCTCTGGCTTATCAGTAGAGGAAGTTTTGGTGCTCTCTGGTACTCCTAACTGTCCACCCGTCTATGCTGCCTAGGTTAAAGAAAACTGCATTCATTCTTCTTGCGTTCTTTTCAAGGAAGTTAGAAGTGGGTATAACGACGGTGACTTCCAGGCTTGCTGGGCTATTTGTAAAAATGCATCAACACCAACACATTTCAAGCAACAAGCTGAACCTTCCGTGGAGCAAATCACATTGTGAGGTTTCCTGATGAAACTGTGTTTTTGAATTAAGGAATAAATGTAAAATATGAACAGATGAAACATGTTTGAACTCAGAATCACTATATCTCAGATTTGCTAAGATCTGCAGGTGGTTAGGCAGTTCCATTTATCTTTAACACCTAAGATAGGCTTTCTTATAAATTCCTTTTAAAGTAGCTTTTTATACTGAAGTTAAAAAAAGATCTACATATAAAGCACTCAAAAAAGAATTTCTTGTCAATTAGAAATAATAATATTCACCTATGATTAGCATACGGTATACTGCCATTTCAAAACTACCAGTGACTCATGTTACAAATGCAGCTATTTTTAGGATAGTATGTGAATGATGTTAACAATATCCCTTGAAAAAGGTACTATTTGATCAAGTATTTTGTGGATGAAAAAACAGAAAAAATGAATTTGTTATATCCCTAAATTACTGGTAGTAAAAGTGTTCATTTGGCCATCTGTATGTCCTTGCTTTTTGCTTAGTCAACAAATTGCAGACACCAAAAAGCAATATGCTTTATATGAAATAGCTATGTATTTACACATTTTAAAGAAGAAATGTAAAGTCTCCTTAGAGGTTATACAGCACATTTGATATCAAATTTAGGGCATCAGCATTCTGTATACACTTGTGCCTTTCCTATTTACACTAAGGATTCTTGTAATTGCTGTGAAACCCTAGCAACTATGTCCTAGAAATAAAGTTAGCAAACTAAATGTGACTAAGCAGAAGTGTAAAATATTACTATAATTTGTGTAAGACTTAAGGTTTATTAAAAGGTTCCCCAAAACAGTACTGGGGAAAACTATCCTAAGAAAGAATTCTGTGGCTGGCAGCCATGTGAGTACTGCGTATTCTAAACTTCCTAACAAGCACACTTTATTTTTTTTTTTTCTTTCCACCATTAATCACAGTCAATTAGCCGCTTTCTCATATGTCTTTTTGGAACACTTAGAACTTAAGATGAGTGCCTCAACTGTCCTCCATACATTGAATTGGGACACCAGAGAAAAGCATTACGGCTGACTGACAACCGGATTACTGGTTCGTACTAGAAGAGCTGACGCAACCTTCAATACACCAGAACACAAGAGGCATGGTTCTACTTTTGCTTAAAATCATAAAACAGGTTATAAACAGCAAACGATGCACATTTGGTACCAAAATTAAAATGCAAGTTTAAAAATAATGGCTTAGGGGAAAGTTTCAGTGGAAACTGGGTCTAAGTAGGGCATACTATTGTGAGTAGAAACATTCCTGAAATGCTCCTTCAGTAAATACAGGCCTGCCTTTTCACAGCAGTTTTAATTCTAATTAAGACAAACATTTTTAATTAAGCCTTCAATATCCTGGTGAAGGCCCTTCAGTAAAATTGTCCTTGGTGGTTCCTCCCAAGGTAATTTATTTTGAAAGACAAAGATGTGGATCTCTTAAAATCTTCACAGAAGACATTTCCCTCCCTGTTTTCTGCTACTCCACACAGCAAACAGAATGAAAAAAGCTGCTTGCCCTTTGGAACAGACAAGAAAAGCACTGCTGGTTTTGATTCGGGCATTCCCCTTCCTTTCAAAACACTGGTGGAGAGAAGCTTCAAGTTCACATAACACAAGAAAGCACATTTGGTAAAGTGGGGACACAGAGCAATTTTCCATATCTTGTTTCCTTTCCTCCACCCCCGCCCTGCGTCCCACCATCACCGTGGAGAGCAAAAAATGAACTGCTATTATATATACAGAAAGTCAAGAACTTGTTCCAGAAAACCTCTAACAAAACCGTCTCTACTTTTTACCCATTTGCTTATGAATTCTACTTTATCTGGGCTGAAAACTATTTTTTAAGGCAAGATAAGATGAAAGCTGATTTTCAGAAACACAAATAGAAATATACACTGGGCTATGACTTTCAGCAAGGGGGTAGAATAAACGGGGAAAAATCCCAAACTGGGCCTGCCTTTGATTTTTACTTTGCAGAGTGATATTACCGCTTTATTTGCATTAGGCTTGTGTCTCCATACTTCCTTGACTAGAGAGGAAAAAAGCTGAGATAAATGGGTATGGAGGCAATTAAGAAAAGGTTAGCAAACACTGTATGTTGCTCTACAAACTCGAGCTGGCTTCTCCCCATTCCCTACATTCCTGGCCAAGAAAAATGGATAGTGGCCTAAAAAGCAAATGTGAGTTGAAACTGGTTTCTCTAACCTATCTGAAAAGTCTTTATGCAATCAGGGGGCTATTATTTCAGGAGACAGAGAGAAAGGGGCAAAACATTCACGTTGCTAAGGAGACGTGCAGAAGCTGTCATTCCTACATAAATTTTATTACTGAAGAGGGGAAAGGATATATTTTCGCCAAAGTTTATTTGGATCCCCTGGTTACCGAAGAAAGAAATTCTGCCGATTTATTTTATCTTAAGTTGTAAACAGCCAACCCTGAAAGAACTGAAGGACCTAAATGTTGACCTCCTGCTGCCAACCAGTTCCCTCCACAGTGAATTAACCAACAAAGAGGAAACCCTTCAATGGGAATTTTGAGGTAGTGTCAAAGAAAAAGCCTTTTTTAAACACAAAATTAAATTTACAGAAGAAACTTAATCAAATGAACTAATCTGTGTTATAACAGGAAACCAAAGACAAAGGAAAATCAGATTTTTGTGCTATTTCAACTTTGTTACAACTTGAAACGTTTCCAGGAAAGCTTTATAAATAGTCCCAAGAAGACATGAAACTGGAAGGAATGTAATGAGTTTCTCAGGTGTCTCTGTGTGTGTGTGTGGGTGTGTGTGAGTGTGTGTGTGTGTGTGTGTGTGAGAGAGAGAGAGAGAGAGAGAAAGAGAGAGAGAGAGAAAGAAAGAAAGAAAACCGCCGGCAGGTCCTCTCCCTTTATTCCCCTTTCTCTGCGCTGACACCAGCAGTTGAAGAATCAAAATTAGAAAGGAAGGGGTTTGTAGCAAGAAATCATAAGTTGACAGATTTCTGCTAAGGGCATAACTGGGGCGCCAGGGAAGGCAACTTGAGGGTCAGGGAGGGCGTAAAGCAGTAAAGCCCCCTGGGACTGGTAACCTCAGTAGCTACCTTATTCTCCACTTACCACCCCCATCTTATCCATTTGCAGCTTTCAGCGCTGGCGGAATAAAGCACAACTTTCTAGGCATCTGTGAGTAGCTCATGGAGAAAAGAAAGGTCTGGAGGAGAGAAGAGTTACTCAGAGTGGCAGAGAAAGAAAGGCAACTCGCAGTCAACGGCGGCGTCACCAAAAAAGGAAAGGAAAATAAGCCTGTCCCTCTCCCAACTCTTCATATCCATCAAAAACGTAAGGAAATAAAATCCAAACGGAAATACATTGGTGAAAACGCAGATAAGGGGGAGTGAAACCGGCAGAAATGTGAACACTAGGCAAATTCGTCCTCGAGAGAGGAGGGAAAAAAGAGTGGGGAAGACCGAACAGAGAACCCCCGCAGCATCTCGGTGGAGTTGGGGAGTTTTTGCCTGCTTCTTTTTTAACGGGGGTGTGGAAGGCGTCGCATTTTTTACACAGCCACATGGCTCTCGCCTCAAATGATAACAAATACCCAAAATAGCGTACGTGTTACTCCAGAACAGGAGGAATGGCCACGGGGGAGGGAGAGGGCGTGGGCTGTCGCTTTAGGTTTGGCGACCAGGGATGTGGAGGGAAGAGGGGTGGAGGCCAGGAAGGTGGCTGGAGCCCCAGGATACGAGAAGGGCCTGGACGGGGTGGGACGGGCCAGGGCAGGGAACGCGGGGAGGTGGGGACAGGTGGTGACTGTCCTGGCAGTGGGACGCGAGGCAGTCCGGGGCGGGAGGCAGGGGTCGCGGCGCGCCGGGCCCTCACCGCTGCTGAGCGTGGACTCGCAGTGCCAGATGTCCAAGCTGGCGGGTTTCCGGCAGGACTCCCACAACGACAGGTAGTACTGGTGGTCAGCCGTGACCCAGGCCGGGCTCAGCACCGCCCCCAGGTCCAGATACAGCGTCAGGAAGAAGCACACCAGCCCGACCAGCTTCAAGGGGGTCAGCACCGACACGCGCACCTCCTCCATGCCGCTGCCCGCCGAAGCCATTCCTGGGAGCCGCTGTCT
>NW_012105464.1:307046-344537 GCF_000951045.1 Mandrillus leucophaeus
ATCTGCTCTGAAAACGCAAGCGCTAAAAAGGAATTGAGAGCTACTGCAAAATATGAAGTAAATCTTACTTGCGTCTCCACTGCTCTGCCTTTTGGGTGTTGGCTAAAACCTTTATTAATTCCACTTTGCATTATGCCAAGCTGGATCTAATTTCCCTCCTGGGTATTAAGATGTCCTTGTCCTTAGCAAGATCTAGCCCAGGACCTGCAATAGGAAAAGTGATGTGTATATTTCCTGAATGGGAAACTAAGCAATCTACAAATATTTATTGAACATCTAAGGTCTAAGGATTCAGCACAATAGGACATCGTCCTGTTCTTAAGTAGATGCACCATATTTTCCCCCTATATGTGAGGACTAAACACCTCTTGAAATTGAAATTCTGTTAATTGCCTGGTTCAGTATGTGATTTGTGGGTTATCTGTCTTTCGTAGCTCTTTGACTCATCTCCATCTTTTCTATAAAAGAAATAATTTACTGAATAGATTAGTGGGGAGGGCGATGTTTCCAGATCCTTAGTCATCCCAAAAATTTGGTGAGACTCCGAAGACAGTGGTTAAGAGTTGAAGAATGCAAGAAACACGTTCTCTCTTTTATGAAACACAATCCTCAGTGTTGCAAGATTTCATACTTTTGGTTGATAAAAATTATTTTCCCCCAACCACATCTCTCCAAACGTTGAACACATGTTGACTGCAGCAACAGTTTGGGTGTAAGAAACAATCGAGTTAGTGTCAAATGAAAACGAACCTAATATAAAATAAAAACGCCCGGGGTTTTCTTATATTTACAATTTCGGGAACTTTTCTCCCACCTCTCAATCATTACCATGATAATTATTGCAGGACCCTTAACAAAGAATGCCTAGAGCATCCGGAGCTCACTAACCTCCAAATCCCAAAGGACTTCTTGGTTTCTCAACTAGAAAGAAGCCTAAGTGCATCTTCTCCTTAAAAACTTAGGGAACACTGAAAAATTTACAAACCGGGACAATTAATAGGTGACCAGGATTGTGTGACTGTTCTTTTATCTAGATTTATAATGTGTATTCAAAAGTAATATGAAAATGTCTTGAGTATGTTTTCAAAGATATAAAGAAATCTTTATTTTGTTTCCAGCTTCTATCATCTTCTCCTTAATAAGCTTATTTTCCAATCAGCCAATAGTTTTCTTTATTCTCTTCAATGTAGGCTTTCTTTCCCCTCTACCCCTACTCCAACCCCCACCTCCACCCACATTTTTGCTTAATTTTTTCTGGCTTGTTCTCAACTGCTTACTTGAGTTACTCCATCCTTCTTTATGCTGCCTAAAAAATTGTCTCTATGCTGTCTCCAAAACTAGAAAAGTAAACCATCTTTAACAAAAAGTCAAATTCTCCCAAAAACTCTATTCCCCTATTAATAATTTATAGAATTTTGCACACCATAAGGCCCATCAACCACCCCAAATCCTCAATTTCAAAATACAACAAACTCTCAGAAGTATTTTTTTTTCTTTTCATATATTTGTAGCAAACTCAAGGGCACAAGGACACTTCCTCTCCACCTGCTGAAGGTTCACTGAAAATGAACTGAGAAAAGGTAGATTATTTGGAGAAAAAAATGCATATAAAACTTATTTTATGTGCAGAGGGGAAAAAAATCATAGGAGTGTGATTACCCAATAATCCAATGAGGTCCAGATGCTTATATACCCTTCTTCATAGAAAGAGAGATGGGGGTGTAGGAGTAAATGATTGCCCGGGGAAACTGGGCCCAAAGAACAATGGCCTGAAACAAAGTTTTTCTGAGTTCTGGGGAAAGTGGTGGTAAGGTGAGGGGCAGAATGTCACTGTGAACAAAGGTTGTCTTGTAATGCAGATTGGACCTCCCAGGTAATTTCTGAACTACCCTGGAAAGAATAGATGAAAAGGCAGTCCTGACATGGTGAGAACTCCCAGTCTCTTCTGGGTGGTTAATCTTTCCTGGTTATTTGATGAGATTCCAAGGGAAGGGAATCTTAAGATAATTGCATTTTTTTTGGAAAGGAGTTTTCTTAGTTAGATAAGGAAATTCCAGAGGGAATTCCTCCTGGTGCTTCAGGAAACAATGAGAGTCAGAGAGACAGAGAGGCAGGGAAAAGTCAGAGAGAGACCTTGAGGCTGATTCTTGAGTTCAGCATGTCAAAGCACCATATTTGGGGGTTTTGTTTTATCATCCAAAAGACCACCAGGATGGCTAAATAGTAGAAAGAAGAGCTTCATTGTCGATATTAGTTTTCAAACTGGGAAGAGAAGGTCTCTGGCAGGAGCCGAAGGTGCTCCCTCTTTGAATAGGGGAAGGACAGGTTGGGTCTTATACCTCAGGGGGTCCATATTACAAAATATAATCATACATATTCAGCAAGTTTGGAAGAAAAGCTATACATATTTATCAGAGGAGAAGAACGCATGCCCAATGGGTAAACATATATGTAACATCCCATGTTCACTTTGGGACAGGGTCTTAGCACTCAAATGAAGTGGAATTTGGCTCTTTACATCAAAAGGTGAACTGTATGACACAAAGACAGTTTCTGTGCAGCCTCTATAAGCTGGCTAAAATTTGCTTAAGGTCTGTAATCACTTATCAGAAGAGAATGTTTATAAGGCCCATACTATGTCCAATCAGAGTTGCAGTGGTCTCGGTCGTAAATTAGTTAGTAGGAATCTGATAAATTCTATTGTTTGGAAGTTCAGAGCAGTAGGAATCTGCAAATTTGCCATGCTAGCTAGGCCCTGAACCCTAGACCCATAAATCATTTTGTTTCCCTAACCATAGGGTTCATATTAGCTAATATAGGGGCATCTGTTTCTCAGATTAGAACTTTATGATCCCCAACAGTGGGAAAACATATTTCAAACTGATGTGAGGCTATCTGTGGTTTCAATTTATCCCGTTTAGTGTGAAGAAATATGTAGGCAGAGATCCTGTTGTAAAATTTACAGTGTATGCACCATAGTATTCTTCCAATATCTGAAAAGTCATGAATTGCCCAACATAGCTGGCCCCAAAAGTTTCATATAAAAGACAGTAGACTTGGCCAGGAATGGTGGCTCATGCTCGTAATCCCAGCACTTTGGGAGGATGAGGCAGGTGAATCTCCTGAGGTCAGGAGTTTGAGACCAGACTGGCCAACAGGACGAAACCCCGTCTCTACTAAAAATAAAAAAATTAGCCGGGCGTGGTCGTGCATGCCTGTAATCCCAGCTACTGGGGAGGCTGATGCAGGAGAATTGCGTGAACTCAGGAGGCAGAGGTGGCGATGAGCCAAGATTGCACCATTGCACTCTGGCCTGGGCAACAGAGTAAGGCTCTGTCTCAAAATAAAAATTAAAAATAAATAAATAAATAAATAAACTTGTATTTATCCTAAAGATGGGAAAAGTAGAATGGGAGATTCCAAACATTGAATGAAAACCTACCCCTAAAAAAGTATCTGACTGGAAGTGGGTAGTAGTTGGGGTGGGAAGTGACAGTTAAGATTTATGTATATATCTTATGTATGTATCATATATGTGAATATATATACATGTACGTGTGTGTGTGTGTGTGTGTCTGGCAGAAACAAAAATTAAAATAGATCCAGATTTGAGAAATGAGATTGAACTGTGAAGAAAATTCAAGTCCCTAGTCAAGAAGATTTAAGATCTCTTGAAAGGGATGGCTTTGTTGGCACATTCTGTTTCATTTCTGGGATTTCTTGTTGCAATGTTGCAAATTTTTTCGCTTAAAATGATCATAAATGATGGTGATTGATAGTTGCTGTTTCTGCTTTTATTTAAAAAATAACATTGATAAAAATTAATAATCCTGCATCTAAAAATCAAAATTTTATCGTTTTCTAATGTCTTTTCTATTTTAAAAATGTACTATACTGTTGAATTAGTTAGATTTCAGTCAATAATATCACTTAATTTACTATTCACATTAGATGCTGTTTCGATTTCAAAGTAATTGATGTTTCACAGTGGGATCTATGACCATAATAATATAGTAGTCCACAAAAAAAGAAAACAAATCATGGAATTGGAAACACTGAAGGACATGAGAGGGAAAGGATGATTAGTTTTAACATAAATGTGTTCATTGTAATGAAAGAAGTGTGCGTCAGATGACCTGGAGGTAGGAATATGGGAAACTTAGACTATTCTCATTGGGACCAATTCTAAATGTCTTTTCCATTTCCTTGTCAAGCATTCATTTCCTTAACAATGGTTACATATAGGGACTACTCTTCCTCCACATTTATATTGTATTTGTATTCATTTAAAGCTATGTGAAGAAATGACCAGGTGTATGTATATCAAGCACATCATTACTGCAGTTTTAATCTTTCTGGCTCCTTGTTTTTACAACTACAAGTTGAAACTTCTGGTTACCCTGAAGCAAGTGCATGCCTACCAACTTACCCTCATCATGGTGGAATTTTGGTTATCCTTGGACATCATCATCATCATACATCATTTCTATATCTGTTTTGGAGTGTCCTGTGCTTGGGAACTAAATGGAAAATGGAACACCATAGCCTCAGAAATAGTTACCCTGAATAGTTGAAACATTGGTAGGATGAGCAGGCTTAGTTGATTCTTGCTGGAGCTTCGAGGGCTAAGTGTAGAATCATGACTTATGTGTTGACTGAGACACAGATCAAGCGGTCAGAGTAGAGAAGGAAGGCATCAGGAAGTTATTTGTCCTCCCCCACTGCTCTTCATGGAGCTGGCTAGTTAAGCTTTATCTGTGACTTTAAATTTTAGTCAAATCCATCTTTATGGACTTCTTGGTGAATTTTCATAGACAATCTTCATAGAAACGTTTTGTCCTTGTGCCTTTGAATGAAGATGCTTGCAGATAGATGGAAAAAGTCTAAGAATTTCCAACTTAGACACCCCCTTCCTGAATTTGAGTCCTGTTTTTCAGTTTCCCACCTTAGCAATAGATTTTGATTGACCAGATGACCAGCACTGTTGTGTTCACTGCCATGTGCTTATTTTTTGTAATATAGAAAATCTCAAAACTGTTGTAGCTGGGAGCCCTTCTCCAATGTTCTCCTGATGGACACTGTATCTGTAGTGTCAGAAAATTCTCCTTCATAAGGAAGTATGGGTACCTCCTCTCTTTTATGGTCAAGGACTCGCACTTGCAATGGGGACAAAAGTGACCCCAAATCGTACATCTGAAGTATAGTGATGGCTCAATGTCAACTAAAGGAAAAGCTGAAATTAAAAAGCATTAAGTAGAAAGAATACCTACAGCAGTTTATACTCACATTCCAACTTAGAAGAATGCAGCTAAGCTATTTCTCTTGAGTTTCCAAAAGCTGGTCTTAAATGTCAGCAGTACCAGGGGATTGAGGATAGTGGAATAAAGATTCTCTTAGGAATTTTATTTCAGTGTAGCTCTCGCCTTTAGATTTCACCTTTTAAAATTAGTCTGTAAAGTGAGTATTACTGCATGGTATGTCTACAGTCTGTCAAAATTCAAAATGTCAGTTGATTCATGTCCAAACAAACATAGGTGGAAAAATATTAGAACAATATGAAGATCTGTGCTTATGTCACTTCTGAATCATTTTCTTTTCAACTTTAGTCTACGTGTTTCACACTTTTCCCACCTCTCCTTTCAAGCTTTCTTATCTTTGGTAAATAAGAATCGGAATCTCTTTAAATTCATCAAGACCAAGGCTAAAATACTCACTTTGAAACCTACTGACTGTATGGCTTTGAGCACGACATGAACCTCAGTTCCCTCCTTTATAAAATGATATAATGCGTCACTGGGTTGTTGTGAGGATTAATGGGATAATTTACATAAGGTGTAATGTCTGGCATATGGTATGCACGAACTGTGATTATTACATTATTATAATCCAGACGTCAACGAGGGCCTCCTGATCTCTGGGAGATTTAGGTAAACTTTGCTCAACTCTCCAATTTCATGATCCTTCAGAGTACAAAGTCCTTTCCAAAATTCTTGCTTCTTCTGTTCTCTGTATTTGGCTCTGCATCTTACACTGAATTCTTCCCCTTGAAAACCTGGGTGCAAATGCCAGTCCCTTTACCAATTTCTGGAAAAAAAAAATCAAACGGCACTATTTAGTTTTGAGTTAATACAAGACTTTTCTAACTGCTTGAGAAGTCATAAGAAAGGGGTGCTACACAATGAAGAGGAAAGACTTCCATATCTTGCTTGCCTCATCAGAACCCACATCTGTGCCCTCTTCTCTCTCTGTCAGTCTTCTCCCTCCTTTCTTTCCCCAGTGCTCATTCAGTAGCTTCTACCCCTAGTGCTCTAAACTCTTGCTACATGAAGTGCATATGCCATTATTACTGGCATCACCTGGAAGTTTGATGGAAAATGCAGATTACTGGCCCCACCAGAAATTCAGACCTACTGAATCAAAATCTGTAGTTTAAACGGGATTCCTAGTGACTCTTGTACAGGTTGAAGATTGAAGAGTGCTGATCCACGTCATCTTCTCAGGCCTCTTAGGGCTCAATGTCTACCCCAGTAACTGTATCAAAGTTAAGAGAATAAAAATTCACTATTTTATACCCTACCCTTCAACACATTATGTGGTGACCGGGTGAATGGTGTTTCTTTCATGTCCACTTCTCAGCAGGCTCTATTTGTCACTGATTTTGGTCCCATTGACAATGGTGAGTCAGCTTTGTTTTAGCTGACGTAAGTGTATTCTTCACTCAATTGTTCTAAACCACCTTGTTTGTTATGCTCCCACTACTGGGGGCTGTGATTCTCAGTGCAGCCCATGATTCTGACAATGTATTAATTGGCTGATAAAGATAAATGAGGATGTCTCTCTAGGTACACCTTAAACACCAACTTTTATGACAAAGGAATAAAAAGAGTGACATATGGCTTCTTGTGAATTCAGTTTGTGACATTCATACAGCTTCACGATGCATAAATAAACTACTAGAGATTTAGAAGTAAAAAGCAAAAGTTCATTTATCCAAGTCATCTGAAAGAACATCATGAAACAAAGTACAAAAAAGCTGCTAATCCCCACTGATAAAAACTATCAAATAGGAAGAGTCACAGACTTGGAAATGATATCTCTAGTTAAAGTAAGAGGATGAAGCTGCATTGTGGTTTCAAACTGTGGCCACGTTGACATTTGCTCTCTGAGCTCTTTTTAAATCCCTTATCTTTAGCCAACCCAGTTGTCAGATTTTTGAATAGTCTTCTTAGTTGACAAACAAAAAAATGGTGTGCCCATGAACAGTGCTGTAAATAGAAGCTGCTTATGGAAGCCAGAGCAACTTAGAGATGGCATTTGGAAAAATGGATCCAGGTGACATGATGTACAGATATAGTGGATATAGGGTTTATAGAATAATGGCGAGAAAGTTAAAGTGGAAGATGAGTAAAATTTACTTTAAATAGAATTAGAAAAGTTCAATTATATATGAATGGTTGATAGGTTAGGAGAAAAAATAGAAGGGAAATAAAACATTGATTACTAGAGTTGATAATTAAGACTAAAGGACAGGCTAGTTACCTTTGTAGAGATCAACTTTTCATGGCTGACACTGAATCAGGATGATTGACACCATCATTCTGTGTTTTGACACCACTGCCCTACAGTGAACTAAGTAAAGCTGTGATATCTGATAACCATGTATTATTTCTTGACAAGGTATCACCAATTTTGATAAAGCTATACAGATAAAGCAGATTCCTAAATATATTCAGAGAAGTACATTTTTCCAATAGATTCTATTCAATGCCAATTACAATTTCTCTCATAAGGTTTTGAACCTTTTTATCAATTCCCTGTCACTTTCATTTCAATCTCTGGGCATTCCTGTGTCATGCATTTTAGCACTTTGAGTGTTCCCAGGAAGGGAAGCACATAATGTGTGTGTGTGCATGCATGCCTTCAGTCTTCTTATTTTTTAAAACATTAGTTTCTCAGTGACTGAACTAATGTGCATTTTGCCCATGCCTTCCCTGGAATATGTTTCTGTCTTAGAAACAGGCTTCCTTTTAAGAGAAAAAAACAAATCTGGTTTTCATTATTTGCTCAAGTTTCTGAATGCAGGATCAAATAATGTAAAAGAAAATAAATACATTAAAGTTTTGCTTTAAAGTCAGCAAAACCAAAGTGGTAATTATTTTAAAGGGTATGGTTATAATCATAGACTTGCTGCAAAATACTTTTAGTTATTCCACACTTAATTCTGTATTCATTTATGATATCATTTTACATTTATGATATTTTCCTGATAGTTTTCAATGTTTACTACCATTTTCCAAATCCAAAATGAGAGAAACAGAGACAGAAAGAGATAAAAACAATCAAAAAGCATTCCTAAAGTATGTATACAAATTTATAATTTTTCCATTTAGAAAAATCATACTAGTTTTTATTTCTTTTTCTGCTTTTATTTTATTTAGTCTCTCACATGATCCACATTTTTTGGAATAAGAAAGCAGTAAATCAAATTGTGTGAAAACACACACACACATATTCACAGGCACACCCATACACACACACACACAGAGACACCATACACACAGACCATACTGTATTATTTTATGACATCCCATCCTCGTGAATATTCTTGTGTTGCCCCAGGAAAGAAGTAGAACCATCTTTCTCTGAAGTATAGTCACATTTCATCAAACTAAAAACTATCTGCATATTTGGGGATAATATTTCTACTGCCATTTTACTGAATATAGTGCTTGTTTTGCCATTGCCAAGCCAGATCCATGCCAACCAGTATGTTTATCAAACGCAAATTTGGGACACAAGGTGTGGCAAACTAGACAAGGTGTTCTGAAGGAACAACTAGACAAAATATTAAAAATCAGGCGTGTCTTGCCAAATTTGCGACATAGGATTGCTAAATCTGCAGTGTAAAATGTTCACTCTGTCCTTGATCTCTCCTCTCAAACTTCGTTACCGTTGAAGCCAAACATTTAAATGGCTTTGTCCTCAACTTCATTTTTTCTTCACACTTCCAAATGTTTTTCTGACCATGCCCAAGTTTATCATCATATGCATTAATGCTGCACTCTTTAGTCTTGGAAGGTATTTCCTGCCTTATCATCATCCCTTCTGGGAAGAATAAGGATAATGTAAGATAGTAGTAGAATATGTGCATAAAAGAGGATGCTTTTGGTGGTGATCATTAATGATGCTGTAAACGCAAAGAGGCCAGAAATAGAGAAGTTAGTCTAGATTGAGCAGAGTTCACTGAACAATGAATAATTGATATGGTCATGATTCTATAAGAATGAGACATTAGGAAAAGCATTGCATAGGAAAAAATGCAAAGCCTATTTGGAAACAATCAAGATATGTGAATGCTAAAGAGTGAAGAATTGGAAATGATTCCACAATGTTTAGGTAATCAGTTTGTTTGAAAAAAAAAAAAAACTGATTCAAAAGGAAACTTTATTTTTTGCTCTCTCTCAAGGTCACTTTAAACATTTTTAGTATGAGCTAATTTTTCTTCACTCCTACTTGAAATCTCTTACAGAGCTCATGGGTTCTGTTCACTTTCAGGTAATAGAGTCCCATGGTCACTTTAGTTTGCAAATACAATTTCAATTCATTGATTAGAATGGCCAGCTGCAATATATTAATCAAAACTTCAAATTTGATTTAGCATTAAATCTTCTTTGTAGCTCAGGCCTGATCCAGGTCAGACATATAAAGTTGAGCCTTTCTTTAAGGGGTGCTGCTTCCCTTCTAGGGATATTTTTATGTCTTTGATCAGGCTGAGGGGTTCAATAAATATGAAATTGGTCCCACTTTGTTTTGCTCATAAATTCAGCAACTGGAAAAAGGGGGTCTGTTTCACCTTTATCAAGACACTCTGGTGTCTTGGTATCTGTTCTATATGGCACCTCCCTTAAATTTGAGGAAAGGGGAGTTCCATTATGACACCCAGTTACAATGTGCTGCCAAACTTGGCCAGGAGGTTGAAAAAGAGAGGGGACGGTGTGAACATCATTCAGATGGCTGGTCAAGAACTACCAGAGATTTAAATCTTATCACAGTGTGTATTAATAACATCGTTTGAGATCTAAATAGCTCCTAATAAGATTTTACTGCACGTTATTTTACTAATATCATTTTTTATGACTTACTGAATGCCTACTATGCGCCATCATTTTCTAGGTGTTCTACACATGTGCTTATATTTATTAAATGAACACAAGTACACTAGATGCTAGCCCTTCTTTTCAGGTTAGGGAACCAAATCGCACAAAATTTGAGTTACTTCCCTAAGGCCACATAATTAAGTAGTAAAGCTGAAATTTTAATCTTATGTCATCTGAAATTGATAAAACATAAAAGCTATGTTATACAGAGGGAACAAGGATTGACAAGCACTGCTAATTGCCTTTTGTTTTATTCCTACAACTACGGTAGACCAGCTCAGGACTGACTCCCGTCACTCCCCCCTTTCCCCTTGGTATTGCTAATTGCCTTTCTCTCCACCTTGAGACTGAGTCTTTTAGACTAAGCAGTATTTACAAAAGAAACCCACCAAGTTAATTTTATGTAAAGCATGATCTGAATACACATACAAAGAAAAAATTTGTAAGACTACTCTTTATCCAACGTGCTTAGGACTAGAAGTGTTTGGGATTTTGGATTGTTTTTTAGATTTTGGAATATTCACATATATATAATGAGATATCTTGGGGGTGAGACCCAAGCCTAAACATGAAATTCATTCATGTTTTATATATATCTCTTCCACCCATAGCCTGAAGGTAATTTTGTACAGTGTTTTTAAATAATCTTGTGCATGAAATAAAGTTTTGACTACTTTTTGACTGTCACCTGTCACATGATATCAGGAGTAGAATTTTCCACTTCTGGTGACATGTTGCTGCCCAAGAAGACTCAGATTTCATGCATTTCTGATTTAATATTTTCTGATTAAGGATGCTTAATCTGTATATTAACCAGAGATGAATGGATGTGTCTCAAGTGAGAGATAATAGATGTCAGTACACTATTGTTTCCTAGTTCAGATTTCTTTTGTATTATAATACTTTATATATCATTTTGATGTATCATGATCTCATGTAAGGAATCTATTTCTACTTATCCAGCTCACCAACTTAACATTCTGCACTCTGTCTGTAAAGCAAGCCAAGACATACTAATGCAAGACTCATGGTTAGTAGATCACATTATTGTTGACCCACTCACGTATGGAGATATTTACCAGGAAGGGTTTGTGTTTGCTGTGATACCTCATTGTGATATTGCACATGTTCTAGTAATTGTTAAATTAACTGTGGAAAAAGAAATGGTAGAGCTTTGGAAATAATTGGACAAAAATCTAGATGCAGCCCAAATCCAGAATAACTCCAAATGATCTAAGTTTTCTTTCTTCTTAAAAATCAAACAAACAAATGAACAAAAAGTATAATAATTGATTCATGAAAGATATTAGGGAACTTCTATCCGTGGACCTTTATTTAAAGGAAGTCTCTTGAGCCTGTATCACATGATTGGTCAATTGATGCTCATACTCTGAGAAAGTCTCATTTTATGTTGAAGAACAAGGGTTGAGAATGTTTGAGTGTGACATGAAACACACACACATACACACAAACACACACACAACCCAATGATAAAGCTGGAGCCCTTGACCAGGGTACCCCTGTGTCCCATGAAGTGTCCAAACCACCAAAAGCCTGGGTCAGACAGTCATCATACTTTAGAGAATCAGAGTTACACTAGAATCCTTATGGCAACAACACAATGTCATTAGAACAGGACTTTCTAGCCCTCTATATAGATAACTTTTGGGAGGAAAACTGATTTATTTGGATCAAGTAAATTATCTTTTTGCTTAATGCAAGCTAAAGGGCTTAAAAAGAAGAAACTGGATGTTCTGCTAGTAAAGATATGTGAAGTTTTAAACAATACATTAGAAAAATAAAAGAGATGTGACTGTGTTTACATCTCAACCTACTGAAAAAGGTCATACACATAAAACCTGATTTTAGGACATATTATTAGATTGAATATAAATCATCTAGTTATCTTTACAAAAGATTATTTAGTATCACTTTATTTGCAGATGGAGGAGGCTACAGACTTAGAGAAACAATGATTTTATTAAAAAGAATTATAGATTGAGCATCCCAAATCTGAAAATTTGAAATTTGTAATGCTTCAAAATCCAAAACTTTTGAACAACCCCAACAAGGTGCTCAAAGAAAATGCTCACTGGAACATTTCAGATTTTGTATTTTTGGATTTGAGATGATCATTAAAGGATAATGCAACTATTCTAAAACCCCCCAAAATCTGAAATCTGAAACATTTTTGGTCCCAAGTATTTTGGATAAGGGATACCCAACCTGTATAATGTCTTGCATTTAACATTATTTTCTTGCTTTTGGTTTTCCAATAATTCCACTTATAGGTACATGCTGTAGAAATACTCTTTATAGTTAAAACACAGATTTTCTTGCTTTGGCTACTGCAGTGAGCCAACGTTTGTACTTAGTTCCATCCAGGTTATTTGTTTTTAGCTTTATAAATATTCCGTAAATATGTAGTTAAAAAACCTAAGCTAAAGTAGGTGCTTATACCCCTCCTTCCCTCATGAAAAAGGAGGAAAAGAAGTATGATAGAGCTCTGGCACGGGGCCAGAGCATTACTTCTTCATGAGTAGTACAATGAATGCAGCTAATTGAAGACATGTATGGGACTGCATCCTGGGGAGAAACCCGGCAAACCACATCAACAGATTTTCAATCCTAAGGTGCAGACAGGAAGTAAAATCCAGGCCTATGGCAACCAGATGGGACTGAGGGAATGGGATGATATCTAGAGGGCCCACAATGAAAAGTGGAGAGGTAGAATACCGAGGAATCCTCTGAGAAGAAGCAGTAGCTGCCATGGATTTTTACAGGATATACAAGGCTTCACACTTGTTCAGGAGGGAGCTGTCACCAGCTCTCACATGGCTTGGACAGTAGTGGGTAATTTCTCAGCTGAAGAAATTTTTTTTTCAGTTTCCACTGGATTCATGCACAGTGTTCTAACTTTGTGAAAACACCAGTGGTCATGGGATGGGATTGGGATGGGTATTGCAAACTGGTGTAGGTAGGTCCTCAAAGGTTGTTATACTAAATTGCCATATAGATGGTAAATGAGTTCCTCCACACCAGAGAAGTAAGTTCACATCGGGCAGCTTCTGCCTCTGAGCAAATTACCAACTCTAAAACCATGTTTCTTCCCAATTAGTTCTTAATATGAAGTACAACATACTTATAACAAAGGGTATATAAATATAAGCAACAACAATTAACTGAACACTCATGTGCCTAACCCACATTTAGAATAGAATTATAATCAGCACCTTAAAGCCCCTGTATGGTCCTCTTCATCTTCCCCTCTCTATTCAGCTTAGAAGTTCCACAGTACAAAATTTTATATTAATTTTCTCTTGCTTTTACTGTGCATTTTTCCCACAAGAACAAGCTATTTAGCTTTACTTCATTTAGTGCTTTATGAATGTAATTGTACAGCATGCATTTTTCTGTGACCCTTTTCTGAGTTTCTTCCATAATGATACAGGAAGTTGCTATCCACCCATTTCTTCTGTTGTATAATATTCCAATGTATATTCATACAATGAGTGAATATGCGTCCTCTCTTCTGTGGAAGGCCATTTGAGCTAGTTACATTTATTGCTTTTAAGAACGATGCTGCTAAGAATATTCTTGCAAACATTGCTTAGGGTGTATGTGCAAGCATTATGTACTCAGGAGTGGAATTATGGGTTATAAAGTATGATCTTATTTACTTTTATTGGACAATAATGAATTGTTTTCCAATTTATACTTCGACCAGTACTGCATGAAATAAAGTTTATGTTGATCCATGTTTTCATGAACATTGAGTTATCTGAAAAGCTTTTGCAATAACGTTTCAGAATTGTCCAAATGGGGGAGGAAGGAAGGAAGTACTGATTGGTCCATGGGCTCTTCTACCTTTCTGGTGAAGATAGACTCATGTGCTGCTAACTAACTACCTTGTACTTTTAGGTTTCATATATGTGAATGCAGGTGAGTTCATGCAGGCAACCCTAGACAGCATGGATTCTGGAAGGGAGAGGTACAGGGTGTACCCTTGGGAGAGAGAACTCTTTAAGTAGCTCCTGAGCAAGCTCATTAAAGACAGTATGGAAGCAGTTGCTAAAGCAGGGGATGAAATAAGAGTTGACACACAAGAGAGTACAAAATTTTTTTATATTTTTTGTGTTATTTTTTGTTTGTAGGTATCCTTTATCGAGTTATTAGTTCTCTTTTGATTTTTATTAGCTTTATTGAAATAAAATATGCGTACAGTAAAATTAAGAGTACAATTCAATGAGTTTTTACTAATGTATAGTCATGTGACTTCCACCCTCATCATGATATAAAATATTTTCATAAACTCTATAAGTTTCCTTATTTTTCCCTTGCAGTCAATAACCTTCTGACAATGGCAGATCTGCCTTCCATAGTTAATAATAGTGGTTAATGATTCCCTTTCATTTCTAATTTAAAAAAATTCATATCAGGAAAGAATGTTGAATTGTATCAAGTGTTTTATTAATTTATCGATATGTTCATCTTGGTTTTTTCCTCTTATAGTCTCTTAGTGAGTTGCACTAATACTTTATTACTATTTAAATAATTCCTGAGATAGCAATTTGATAATGATGATTTTTTAAAATAAACAAGACTATATTCATATTGTTACTAGTTTGTTTATGAGTAAACATCTATATTCATGAAGTGTTCCTGTAACTTTGCATCTCACACTCTTTGGGAGGAAGTCACTATACACGGTTCACACTTGGGAGTGGAGAATTATGATCTACCTCCTTGAAAGGTGAGTATTTACATAAGTTATTTGTAAATCTTCTGCACAAGAGATTTATTTATTTTCTTACAAATATTTATTCAAGCACTTATTTATGTAGCTATGGACTCATAGACATTTATTTTATAGTTTAGGTTATGGTCCAATGCTGCATGATTTTGTTGCTCAAATGTTGGTTCCTATGATCCTTTCACACATCACAATCATTGTACTTTGTTTCATTTTGTTTTTTCAAACACATCCTTACTTTCTAGCACTACAAGATGCTCCAGGCTCATCTTGTACATTTCTAACCCAAGTCCTAGAATCAACTATTTCTCAGGGAAGCCCAGTCCTATACATTTTTAATACACTATTCTTTAAAAATTTTTGCTATTAAGGTTTTTATGGAATCATTGAATTATTTGAAGTATTCCTTCTTTTTCTCTATTTACCTGTAAAGCCATCTGATTCTTTTGTGTGTGTGTGTGTGTGTGTGTGTGTGTGTGTGTGTGTCTGTGTTTTTGGTAGAATCAACTATTGATGCTGTATTTTAATGAATTTTAATTTTTTTAATTGAACCAGTTAAGGTGGGTGATATTTTTTAAGAAAATTTCCCCATTTAATCTAATATTTTAAATTTATTGACCAAATTATTTGTAGTATTATCTTTATAATCACTTTAGTATCTGTGGTTATTTCATCTCTTTCACTTCTAATAGTCTATTTTGTCTTCTCTATTTTGTTTGATTTATTATTATGACTAAAGATTTATTGGTCTTTTCAAAGAACTGTTTTTTGTGGGCGTTGTTGACCTCTTTTGTTTCTATTTTTTAAATAATCTTTATTATTTATTTCCTATTAGGTGGGTAAGGTTTACTCTGTTATTGTTTTTATTCTTAGGTTGGATACCTGGTTAGTTATTTTAAAATGATTATTGTTTTCCAATATACATACTGAAGGCTTTAAAAATTTCTCTAAGTACAACTTTAGCTAGATCCTACAATTTTGATGTGCATAATTTTTGTTATTTAGTTTGAAATGGCTTATAATTTCATTATGATTTTTTCCTAACTCAAAGGTCATATAAAATGATACTTTAAGTTGCAACATTCATTCAGTTTTTATTTATTCAACCAGTATTTGTCACATACATAGAAAGTACCAGAAGCTATTCCAGTCACTAGTGATATAACAGTAAATATAGCAGAATGAAAGCTATATGATTTGGGAGTTTACATTCTAGAGAGGGGAGACAGATGATAAGATACATAATATTGTATATGGTGTGAAATGATTTGGAGAAAAATAAAGTATGGGTGAGGGATAGAGATTGAGTTATCGAGGTGTTTGGTGAAGTCAGTAAAAAAACTAATAATAACATTTGTAAAAAGACCTGCAGAATACGAGGGAGCGCGTGTTCAGATATTTTCAGAAAGGATCCTGACAGAAGAAATAGCGAGTGAAAAGTTCAGAGGTGGAATCAGGTTTAATGTGGTAATGGAACAACAGAGGCCAGTGTATCTGGAGCAGACCGAATAAGGGAGAGGGGAGGAGATGACATGATGAAGTAAGAGAGACAAAACCAGAAGCCACTGAGGTAATATGAAGAGAGGTAAGACTCATCCAGCTAAGATTTTCACAGGCTCATTATAGTTGTGGAGTTGAGAATAAACAGCGTGGGGAAAAAGAAAGCAAAAAGACAATATTTCCATTTGCTTTGTGGCCTAGAGCATGGTCAGTATCTACAATGTTCTCCAAGTTTTTGCAGAAAACATATATCCTTCAATCACTGAATGCAATGTTATATATACATTCATTAGATCAAACTTATTCATTGTGGTGTTCAAATCTTCTGTATTTTGCTAATTTTTTTAATCTATTTGATTCATCAGTTGATACAGATATATGTTAAGGTCTCTCAGTGTGTTAGTATTGAAAATTTTCATTTAATTTTGTCAATGTGTGCTCTATATAGCTTAAGGCTATATTATTAGGCACATATGAGTTAAGAATAATTATCTTCTTGCAAATTAAATGTTTTTCTCACCTTGTAAAACTCTTATTAAAATAAATTAAAATAGAGACCATGTCTGAAGATTCCCTGAGTAGACAAAACTAGTTAGGCCTCATAAGTGACCTAAACTTGATGAATTTGCAAACGTAAGTGAAATTTAAGTTGAGCTATTTCCTATAAATGCTGATATTAAAGAAAAACAGAATTTAAGCTCAACCAATCAGAAATGACCAACAAACTTGTAATTCTACAACTGAGGACTTTCCAATGGAATAGATTAAATAAGGCAATTGTATAACTAACCAATCAAATATTTTCTTTGCTTTACTTCTGTGTCTGTCCTATAAAAGCCTCCCTTTTGTATTTCCTCCATGAAGCTCCTGAACTGCTTCTGGTTTGGAGCTGCCCAAGTCATGAATTGTTTGCTCAAATAAACTCTTTAAAATTCTATTGAGTTTCAGTTTACCTTGTGCACATTCTTTATACATGCATAATTTACTTAGTTTCTTTCACATTTTCCAGCTCTGTCTTTCTGAAATGCATTCTTGAGAGCTTTTATGGATCTATCTTTTATTTATCTCTTTTCTTCTTAACTGAACAATTTGCTGTTTAACTATCAAATTTTTAATTTTAATTACTATGGTTTTCATTTCTACAAATGCCCTTGATCCTATTTCAAATATGCTTTTGTATTTTTTATTGTTTCTTATTCATTGTTAAATTTTCAAACCTCTATTTTATGTTTTGAAGTATATGAACGTAGTTATTTTGTATTATGGATTTGATGATTCCAACATTGGGATTCATTGCATATCATATTCTCTCAGTTATAGTAACTGGCTTCTTGTGGCTTTTGTATTTTTGTTTCTGTAAACTCATGTTCCTTAGATTATTACCTCTGGAAATTATTTGAGAATTGGGTTGCAATTGTTTCCCTCAAAGAGGATTTGTTTTATTATTTCAGTCATTTGGGGGTTCAGAACAGTTATCTTAAATACTAAATACACCTCTCGAGGTTCCTGTTTAAGTGAATTTAGGCTGCAAACTTGTATGAGACTAGTTTGTGTTTAAAAATTCTCAGGGGAGGTTGTTTCTTCTCTTCGTACAAGGTGAATGTCAAGACAACAAGTTTTCTTGCTGTCTTATTGGTGTGTCAGGTTTATTTCTTATTACTGTTACATGGAAGGTCTTTCCCTCTTGGGTCCTAGCTTTATTCTCAGTTGTACTAGACTCCTGCCTTGAGCAAGCCTTAAACTCTTCTCTTGTCCCTGTGCCTTCTGTAGCAGCAAATAATACTCTGCTCAAGGTTGCCAAGGTTTACAGATGCACTGTGGACAAAGGATTCCTTATTTATCTCTTACATTCTGCTATTTATGCTTTCATTTTATTTTTTGTCATTTTTTCATTGTTTATTTCTTGCCAAATCAGTGGTGACACTTTAAAAAAGTTCATATTTTATGCAACTTTTTGTTGTTTTTCTTAGAAGGAATGCTCAGGGTTTGAAGTCAGCCACACGGCTTCTAATAGAGCCACTTGACAAACTCTTTCTCTTCATGTACGTTATTTTCCTCTTTTATGTGTACAGTATTGTTTAGGTATTGTTTAACCTTTACCGTCTCCCAGAATATTACTTTGAAGAGAGAAAACTGTGATAAGAATTAATCCTGATAATTTGATAATTGTTGATAAAATTGGAAACAAACAATATTTTAGTATGTCACAGAAAAATATTCAATTATATTATCACCCAAGTCTACTAGAAACCAGCCAAATGTAAACCACAGTTATTAGTATAAAATGTGGACAACCATTTTCCAAATTGGGAATCTGAAAGCTATAAGCAAAAGCCACTCAATATAATCTCTATTTTAGGATTATATTTCTTCTAACTTTCACCAGCAATGCTAGGTAATTGGACAGGTACTATGAAAGAGAGATGGATAAAATGTAATCCCTGAACTTCTTTCTATTTTCTGTCAAGTCATTGACATCCATTCTGACAACCAGGGGATATATGCCTAAAAGAACATAGAATTATATCAGTAAAAATAATAATCTTTTATAAAATAATAAGCTCCTTGATAAGAAAAATCTATTAATATTGTTAAAATTTCAAATTATCTATAATGATACACAGATCCAATGCAATTTCTACCAAAATTACAAAGGCATTTTTCACAGAAATAGAAAAAATTCTTATAAAATTTGTATGGAGCCACAAAAGACCCTGAGTGGCCAAAACAAACTTGATAAAGAAAAACAAAGCTGAAGGCATCATACTTCCTGATTTCAAATTATATTACAAAGCAATAATAGTCAGAAATGTATGGTGTTAGAACCAAAATAGAAATATAGACTGATGGTAAAAAGTAGCGAGCCCAGAGATAAACCCAAGCAAATATGGTCAACCAGTTTTTGGCAAGGCCACAAACAAGACACAATGAAGAAGTATTAGCTTCTTCAATAAATGCGTTTGGGAAAATGGGACATCCACATGCAAAAATTGAAACTGGATCCTTCATTTTATGCATTTATGCATTTATGTATTTATTTAAAATTTTAATTGAAAAATAAAAGTTGTATATATTTTTGTGTACAGTAATGTATTTTGAAATATGTATGTATTGTGGAATGACTCAGTTGAGCTAATAAACATATGTATTACCTCACTTAACTTTTATCGTGGTGAAAACACTTAATATCTATTATCTTAGCAATTTTTCAGAATACAATACATTGAAACCATAAAGCTCTGACAAGAAAACAGAGGAAAAGCTCCTTGATATTGGCCTTGGCAAAGATTTTTGGATATAGCACCAAAAGCACAGGCAAAAATAAATAAGTGGGACGATATCAAACCCACACACACAAATGCTAACTATGTGGGGTTGAATAGGATAATTAGCTTGACTGTAGTAATCAGTTCACTATGAGTATCTGCATCAAAATATCACATTGTACACCTTAAATATTTATGATTTTTATTAAATATTTAAAAGAGGTGAAATTAAAAGAAAAATAAAAATTATCTCTATATTCATGGAGATCATTGGGTGGTAGTTTAGCCTGACTGACAAAAACATAAATTATATGGGTACAGTGAACAGATTTATAAAAAGCATCATGGAATCACATAAAAAGACCCTTGATCTGGTATGCTGAGACAAAGGGGTTGAGCCGTAATAGACTTTTTCAGAAAAATTGGAAGTTAGGTAGGTGAGAAACAGTTGGTGCTTGCCAGTTATCCCATCTATATTTTACAACCTGCTTTGCAGTTAGGTTTGACCATATTACTAGTTCTGGCCAATAGACAATGAGTGAGAGTAGCATAAGTCACTTCTTAACTAAGGCAGTTAAGAATGGGGAATGCCTCTGTAGTAGTCTGTTTTCATACCGCTGTAAAGGTACTACCTGATACTGGGTAATTTATAAATAAAAGAGGTTTAGTTGACTCACAAGGGTGGCCTCAGGAAACTTACAATCATGGTGGAAGGCAAAGGTGAAGCAAGCAGCTTCTTCACAAGGCATCGGGAGAGAGAGAGTGTAGGGGAAAATGCCACTTTTAAACCACCAGATCTTATGAGAACTCCTTCACTATCTTGAGAACAGCATGGAGGAAACTGCCCCCAGATCCAGTTACCTCCCACCAGATCCCTCCCTTGACACGTGGGGATTACAACTCGAGATGAGATTTGGGTGGGGACACAGAGCCAAACCTCATCAGCCTCTTCCATCCCATTCTGCCCCTAGACATGCCCTAGGAAACTGCATGTGATGGTGCTCAATATGGAGAAGGATTGACCAGTCTTGATTTGACTTCACAAAAGTGAGAAACAAACATTGTGTTTAGTGATGAGATTTTTGAACCCTGGCTTCAGTGGTAGGTAATGTAAATTACCTAGATTAATGCAGTAGGTTTTAGGTTTGGGATCCTCCAGGAACAGATGCCAACACTAGGATTCAAGAACAAGTAGTTTATTTGGGAAGTGACAGCAGGACATGCCAGATAGGAAGTAAGATGATGATCAGATAGCAGCCAATAGAAAATTTATTTTCAAGCATTTATTATTGGTAATTTGAACTTGATTCTGCTAGGGAGTTCTGGGGAACAGTGTAGAATATGCACTTTTGAGTTATTCTTCAGTGTTTGATAGGGTTGAGGGAGCTGGGGTTGTATACACCAGTTCTTGTTAGTCAGTGATTGAAAGTTTCTCCTGGGAAATGTTAATTCCCCAGCACTTTTACTTACTATGTAGATGAAAAAATGGGCCTTAGTGGCTAGAGAAAACATTCAAAAAAATGCAGCTGGAAACAGCATGGTTTCACTTATATGAAGGCATGATACATGACATTTCTGGGAACCATAAATACTTGACTGCAGTTGGAATGTAATGTGAGTGGCTGGATGGCATGAAATAGGGCTGAAGAGACAATATGCCAACTAGTCATGGAGGCACTTGTTTGCCACGTCAGGACATTTTGTATTTTGTCTTGTCCGTGACAGAAAACTGTGAATTGATTATAAGTGTGGGAGTGATGTGGTCAGATTTGCATTCCAGATCGGTCACTCAAGGAGGTATTTGGAGATGGAATCGAAGTGGACCAATTCAGAGACTGTTGTATAGCTTCAGTGATGAGCTCACGAAACTGGAAACTACAATAATGATAATACAGACAATATTGATAGTAGCTAATATTATTTAGCAGTATGTATGTGCCAAACTCATTTTTAGCTTCTTACATAATAAGTCACTTACTACAACAATGGTATCAATAGCAATTACTTTTATATCCATTTTTGGGAAACTGGCACAAAAATTTTAAGTACAATGCTGAAAATCAGTTCAGCAAACTGAACTGAATGAGATGGATGGACTTGGACACATCCCAGCATATGTGGTTCCAGAGTCTACACTCTTAATGTAACAACACCAACTGATCGAAAAGAATGGATTTCATAATGTTATTTGATAAAATCACCAGACCATGATGATTTGTAAGAGAAAGTGTGAAGGATGATTAAATTTCTACCATGGGTAAAAGATAAGATGCACATATATAAACAATATTTTTAAAAGAAGAGAAAATTCTTGATTGCATAAAATGCTGCTAAAATGCATGTATTTTAGCAACAACAAAAAAAGCTTCTGAAGTTTATTTTATCCCTACAGTTATAATAAAAGAAATGAACCCTGAACTGCACTAATTTCTTCCAAGAAACTGGTACATTAATTTGTGGCCCAAGAGCTAAAATATTAAATAGCTCATTTGCAGGAAGTATAGCATTTTGTTTACCAGCAATTTGGCAGATAGATAGGGTTTTCCAACCTAGGAATAAACATCCCTATATGCAGAAGGGGCTGATTTTTGTCAGGATGTAAAAAGCAGACCTAATCACGAATAAGACTAGTAGCCTATAGTGGTCATTTTACCCATAGTGGTCATTTCACATAGACTTAAATTAAAAAAAAAAATGCTTAAAGACAAAGATATGTCATGCTTCAATCTAAAGATAGCTAAAATTGTATGGAAAATGAACTTGCATGTTACTCTTGGTGGTTCAGACAGCAAAATAACCACTGTAAGTGGTGGTGTAGAGCTACTCTATATGCCAAGGGAAATAATCATTCACTTTCTCATTTGAAAGTACATTTCCTGAGATCAATGATCTAAAAATATATTTCACAGCCTAGGTGAGTGCTATAGGTGAAACTTAATTTAACCTTTTGTTTTTTGAGACAGAGTCTCACTCTCTCACCCAGGCTGGAGTGCAGTGGTACAACCATGGCTCACTGCAGCCTCAACCTACTAGACTCAAGCAATCTTCCACCTCATCCTCCTAAGTAGTTGGGACTACAGTTGTGCACCACCATGCCTGGCTAAATTTTTAATTTTTTTTTTTTTTTTTTAATAGAGACAAAGTCTCGTTGTGTCTCCAGGGCTGATCTTGAACTTCTGGTCTCAAGGGATCGTCTCACCTCGGCTTCCCAAAGTGTTGGGATTACAAGGATAAACCACCATGACTGGTCTTATTAAATGCTGTTAGCAACTATATTCTCTTGTAAGACGATTGTGGAATTGACAATACTCTTATTGAACTACTCTACATGTAATGTGTGTGTGTGTTTTTTTTAATGTGGTAAAAAACACAACACAAAATTGTATCATTTTAACCATTTTAAGTTTACAGTTCAGTAATCTTAAGTATATTCACATTGTTGTAAGACAGACCTCCAGACCTTTTTCAGCTTGCAAATCTGAAACGCTATACCCATTGAATAATAATTCCCCATTTTCCCCTCTGCCCAGCCCCTGGTAACCAGCATTCCACTTTTTGTTTTTATGAATTTATTTTAGATGGCTCATATAAGTAGAATCATACAGTATTTGTCTTTTTGTCACTGACATTTCATTTGGCATAATTTCCTCAAGGATCATCCATGTTGTAGCCTGTGACAATATTTTCTTCCTTTTTACAAAAAAGTTATAGCAAACTGTTTAATAACCAAAAAATTTAATTAATCAACAGCAACCAATTCCTTAAGCATTCTGATTGTTATTATCCTATGCTGTTTAAATGATTTTCCAATTGAATTGAATTGTAGTTCCCATAATTCCCACATGTCATGGGAGGAATGTGGTGGGAGGTAATTGAATCATGGGGGCAGTTACCCCCATGCTGTTGTTCTCCTGATAGTGAATGAGTTCTCATGAGATCTGATGGTTTTAAAAGGGGCTTTTCCCCCTTTTGTTTGGCACTTATCCGTGCTGCCACCATGTGAAGAAGGATGTGTTTGCTTCCCCTTCCACCATGATGGTAAGTTTCATGAGGCCTCCCCAGCCATGTTGAACGGTGAGTCAATTAAACCTCTTTTCTTTATAAATTACCCAGTCTTGGATATGTCCTTATTAGCAGTGTGAGAAGGTACTAATACACATGAAATTTAGAATTGTTTTTTTCTTATTCTGTGAAGAATGTCATTAGTAGTTCGACAGAAATAGCGTTGAATCTCTAAATTGCTTTGGGCAGTATGACCATTTTAACAATATGATTCTTTCTATCCATGAAGATGGAATATATTTTCATTTGTTTGTGTCGTCTGATTTCTTTTAGCAGCTTTTGTAATTCTCATTGTGGAGATCTTTCCCCTCTATATTTAGTATTTATAGGTATTTTATTCTTTTTGTGGCTGTTGTGAATGGGATTGTGCTCTTCATTTGGCACTCAGGTTGGACGTTGTTGGTGTATTGAAATGCTACTGATTTTTGTACATTGATTTTGTACTCTGAGACTTTGCGGAAGTTGTTAATCAGATCTAGGAACTTTTCAGCAGACAATGGAGTTTTCTAGGTATAAAATCATATCATCTGCAAACAGATAGTTTGACTTTCTGTCCTCCTATTTGGATGCCTTTTATTATTCTCACTTGCCTAATTGCTGTTCTTAGGACTTCCAGTACTCAGCTGAATAGGAATGGTGAAAATAGGTCATCTTGTCTTGTTCTTGTTCTCAAGAGGAATGCATACCATTTTTGCCTGTTCAGAATGGTGTTGGATGTGGGTTTGTCATAGATGGCTCTTATTATTTTGAGGTATGTTCCTTCAATACCTAGTTTGTTGAGTTTTTTTGTTGTTGTTGTTTACATGAAGGGATAATGAATTTTATCAAAAGCCTTTTCTGCACCCATTGCAATGGTCGTGTGGTTTTTGTTTTGTCCCTGCTTGTGTGATGAATCACATTTACTGATTTGGATATGTTGAACCAACCTTGCATCCCAGAAAAAAAAAAAATACTTGATCATGGTAGATTTGCTTTTTGAAATGCTAGATTTGGTTTGCTAGTATTTTGTTGAGAATTTTTACATCTATGTTCATCAAGGATATTAGCCTGAATTTTTATTTTCTTGTGGTGTCTCTGCCAAATTTTGGTATCAGAATGATGCTGGCCTTATAGAATGAGTTAGGAAAGAGTCCGTCCTCCTCCTCAACTTTTTCAGAATAGCTTCAGTGGGAGTGGTATCATTTTGGTAGAATTCGACTAAGAATACATATGGTCCTGGGCTTTTTCTGTTGGAAGGCTTTTTATTACTGTTTCAATTTCAAAATTCATTATCGGTCTGTTTAGGCTTTCAATTTTTTCCTGGTCCAGTCTGGGGAGGTTTTATGTTTTCAGGAATTTATTCATTTATTGTGGGTTTTCTATTTTGTGTGCATAGAATTGTTCATAATAGTCTCTGAGGGTATTTTGTATTTTTGGTATTTCTGTGCAGTCAGTGGTAATGTCCCCTTTGTCACTTCTGAGTGTGTTTCTTTGGGTCTTCTCTTTTTTCTTTATTAGTCTAGCTAGCAGTCTATCAATCTTATTTATTCTCTCTAAAAACAAAAAACCTGAATTTGTTGATCTTCTGTATTTTTTTTGTGTCTCACTTTTCTTCAGTACAGCTCAGATTTTGTTTATTTCTCATCCTCTGCTAGTCTTGGGGTTAGTTTGCTGTTGTTTTGCTAGTTCCTGAAGGTGTGATATTAGGTTGTTAATTTAAAATCTTTATAACATTTTGATGTAGTCATTTAGTGTTATAAACTTTCCTGTTAATACTGTTTTAGCTGTGTCCTAGAGATTCTGATATATTTTGTATTTGTTCTCATTAGTTTCAAAGAATTTCTTGATTTCTGACTTAATTTCATTGTTTACCCAGAAGTCATTCGGAAGTAACTTATTTAATTTCCCGGTAATTGTATGGTTTTGGGAGATCTTCTCAGCATTGATTTCTATTTTTATTGTGCTGTGGTCCAAGGGTGTTGTTGGTATGATTTAATTTTTCTTATTTTTTGAGATGGAGTTTCACTCTTGTCACCCAGGCTAGAGTGCAATGGCGTGATCTTGGTTAACTGCAACCTCCGCCTCTCAGGTTCAAGTGATTCTCATGCCTCAGTCTCCCAAGCAGCTGGGATTACAGGTGCCCACCACCACACCTGGTTAATTTTTGTATTATTATTTTTTTTTAGTAGAGACAGCATTTCACGATGTTGTCCAGGCTGGTCTCGAACTCCTGACCTCAGGTGATCCACCCACCATGGCCTCCCAAAGTGATGGGATTACAGGCATGAGCTACTGCACTGGGTCATTGTTTTTCTTTAATTTGCTGAGAATTGTTTTATGGCTGATCGTGTGGTCAGTTTTAGAGTATGTGCCATATACAGATGAGAAGAATGTATATATTTTTGTTTTTCAGTAGGAAGTTCGCTAGATATCTGTCAGGTCCATTAGGTTGAGTGTCAAGTTCAGATCCTGAATATCTCTGTTAGTTTTCTGCCTCACTGATCTGTCTAATATTGTTAGTGGGATGTTGAAGGTTCCCACTATTATTGTGTGGCTATCTAAGTCTCCTTGTAGGTCTCTAAGCAGTTTTATGAATCTGTGTGTTTTAGTGTTGGGTGCTTACATATTTAGAATAGTTAAGTCTTCTTGTTGAATTGAACCCCTTAGCATTATGTAAAGCCTTACTTTGTCTTTTTGGTTGTTGGTTTAAAGCCTCTTTTGTCTGAATTTAAAATAGCAATCCCTACTTTTATTACTTTCCATTTCCTTGGTAGATTTTTCTTCATCCCTTTACTTTGAGCCTGTGAGTGTCATTCCATGTGAGACTGGTCTCCTGAAGACAGCGTATAGTTGTGTCTTGCATCTTTATGCAATTTGCCACAGTATGTCTTTTAATTGGGGCATTTAGTCAGTTTACATTCAAAGTTAATATTGTTAAATGTGAATTTGATCCTGTTATCATGTTAGCTGATTATTATGCAGACTTGATTGTGTAGTTGCTTTATAATGTCAATGGTCTATGACAAGTGCTTTTTTGTGTTGGCTGGTAATAGCATTTCATTTCCATATTTAGTATTACCTTAAGAACCTCTTGTAAGGCAGGTCCGATAGTAACAAAACCCCTTAGTATGAATATTTAGTTCTCTGAAGGGGATCTTATTTCTCCTTCACTTATGAAGCATAGTTTTATTGAATTTCTTTTTTTTAAGAATGCTAAAGAAAGGCTCCCAATTTATTCTGGCCTGTAGGTTTTCTGTGGAAAGGTCTTCAGTTAACCTGATGAGGTTCCCTTTGTAGGTGACCTGCTCCTTCTCTCTTGCTGCTTTTCGTATTTTTACTTCCATGTAAACCTTGGAGAATCAGATGACTATGTGATTTGGGGATGGTCACCTTGTATAATATCTTGCAGGGGTTCTCTGCATTACCTGAGTTTAAATGCTGGCCTTTGTAGACAGGTTGGAGGAATTATTATCGATGATATCCTCAAATATGTTTCCAAATGGCTCTCTCATTTATTATCTCTGTATTTCAGGGCTTCCAATGAGTCATGGATTTGGTATCTGTGCCAATCCCATATTGCACAGAGGTTTTGTTCTTTCTTTTCTTAAAAAAATTATGGGTACAAAGTAGGTCCATATGTTTATGGGGTATATGAGATGTTTCAAGAAAAGTATACAATGTGAAATAAACAAATCATGGAGAATGGGGTATTAATCTTCTCAAGCATTTATCCTTTGAGTTACAAACAGTTGAATTACACTGCTTATTTCAAAATGCACAATTAAGTGATCATGGACTGTAGTCACTCAATTGTGCCATGAAATTGCAGGTTATATTCATTCTTTCTATTTTTGCTGTACTCATTAACCACCCCTGTCTTCCCCCGTCCTCAGCTACCCACTAACCTTCTTAGCATCTGGTAACCATCTGGCTACTCTCTGTGTTTATGAATTCAATTGTTGTGATATTTAGATCCCACAAACAAGTGAGAACATGTGATGTTTGTCTATCTGTGCCTGAATTATTTCATTTAACATAATGATCTCCAGTTCCATCCATGTTTTTGTAAATGACTGGATTTCATTATTTTTGATGACTTAATAGTACTCCATTGTGTAGATGTACCACATTTTCTTTATCCATTCATCTGTTGATGGACACTTAGATTGCTTCCAAATCTTAGCTATTGTAAATTGTGCTGCAACAAATATAGGAGCAAAGGTATCTCTTTGAAATACTGATTTCCTTTCTTTGGGGTGTATACCCAGTAGTGGAATTGCTGCATCATATGGTAGCTCAATTTTTAGATTTCTTAGGGACCTCTAAACTGATCTTCATAGCGGTTCTACAATTTACACTCCCACCAACGGTGTATGAATGCCCCTTTATCTCCACATTCTCACTAGCATTAGTTATTATCTGTCTTTTGGGTAAAAACCATTTTAACTGGGATGAGATGATATCTCATTGTAGTTTTGATTTGCATTTCTCTGATGATCAAAGATGTTGAGCACTTTTTTTATATGCCTGTTAGTCATTTGTGTCTTCTTTTAAGAGATATCTATTCAAATCTTTTGACTATCTTTTGATCAGATTATTAGATCTTTTTCCTATAGAGTTGCTTGAGCTCCTTGTATATTCTGGTTATCAATCTCTTGTCAGAAGGGTAGAGATATGGTTTGTCTGTGTCCCCACTCAAATCTCATCTTGAATTGTAGTATGCATAATCCCCACATACTGTGGCAGGGACCCCATAGTATGTGGGGAGGTAATTTAATCATGGAGACGGTTTCCCCCATGCTATTCTTGTGAGAGTGAGTAAGTTCTCACAAGATCTGATGGTTTTATAAGGGGCTTCCCCCTTCGCTCGGTTCTCACTTCTTCTCCTGCTGCCATGTCAAGAAGGATGTTTATGCTTTTCCTTCCACCATAATTGTAAATTTCCTGACACCTCCCCAGCCATGCTGAACTGTGAGTCAATTAAACCTCTTTTAAAAATATATATAAATTACCCAGTCTTGGGTATATCTTTATTAGCAGCATGAGAACAAACTAACACAGGTAGTTTGCAAATCCATTCTGTGGGTTGTGTCTTTACTTTGTTGATTGTATTATCACTTGTCATGCAGAAGCTTTTTAAGTTGATATGATACCATTTGTTCATGTTTGCTTTGGTTGCCTGTGCTTGTGGAGTATTACTCAAGAAATTTTGGCCCAGACCAATGTCCTGGAGATTTTCCCCAAAGTTTTCTTTTAGTAGTTATAGAACTTCAGTTGTTAGATTTAAGTCTTTAATCCATTTTAATTAGTTTTTCTGTATATGGTGAGAGATAGGGGTCCAGTTTCATTCTTCTGCATATGGATATCTAGTTTTTCCAGTATCATATATTGAAGAGATTGCCTTTTTCCCAGTGTATGTTCTTGGAGCCTTTGTCAAAAATGAGTTCACTGTAGGTGTGTGGATTTGTTTCTGGGTTCTCTATTCTGTTCCAGTGTTCTATGTGTCTTTTTCTAGGCCAGTACCATGCTATTTTGGTTACTATGGCTCTGTAGTATAATTCAAAGTCAGCTAATGTGATTCCTGAAGTTTTGTTCATTTTGCTTAGCCTAGCTTTGCTATTCTGGGTCTTTTGTTGTTCCATATACATTTTAGGATTGATTTTTCTATTTCTGTGAAGAATGTCATTGGTATTTTGATAGGAATTGCACTGAATCTGTAGATTGCTGTTAGAAGTATGGACATTTTAACAATATTAATTCTTCCAATCTATGAACATGAAATTTCTTTTTTTTTTTTTTTTTTTTTTGAGACAGAGTCTCACTCTGTCACCCAGACTAAAGTGCAGTGGTGCAATCTCGGCTCACTGCAACCTCTCCTTCCCAGCCTCCAGTGATCCTCCCACCTCACCCTCCTGAGTAACTGGGGACTACAGGTGTGAGCCACCACGCCTAGAAGATTTTTGCATATTTGCAGAGACAGGGTTTTACCATGTAGACCATGCTCGTCTTGACCTCCTGAACTCAAGCAGTCTGCTCACCTTGGCACCCTAAAGTGCTGGGATTACAGGTGTGAGCTGCCGTGCCTAACCTATTTTTGCATTTTTTGATGTCCTCTTCAATTTGTTTCTTCAGTGTTTTATAGTTTTCTTTTATAGAGATCTTTTACTTACTTTGTTAATTCCTAGGTATTTCATTTTATGTGTGGCTGTTGTAAATGGGATTGCTTTAAAATTTTTTTTTTCACTTTGTTCACTGTTAGCAGAAAAAGCGCTACTGATTTTTGTATGTCGATTTTGTATCCAGCAACTTTACTAAATTTTTAAATAAGTACTAACACTTTTCTTGTGGAGTCTTTAGGCTTTTTCAAATATAAGATCATATCATTTCAAACCAGGATAATTTGACTTTTTCCTTTTCAATTTGGATGCCTTTTATATCTCTTTATTGTTTGATTGCTCTCTCTAGGACTTCCAGTACTATGTTGAGTAATGTCAGTGATGACATTGTGCAACCTGGTTGTGTTCCAGATCTTACAGGAAAGGCTTGCAGTTTTTCCCCATTCAGTATGGCACTAGCTATGTGTCTGTAATATATGGCTTTTATTATGTTGAGGTATTTTTTTCTATCCCCAATTTTTTGAGGATTTTTCTTTTATCATGAAGGGATGTTGAATTTTACCAAGTGCATTTTCAGTATCAATTGAAATGATTGTATGATTTTTATCATTCCTTCTGTTGATATGATTTGTCACATTGATTGGTGTTTGTTGAACCATTGTTGCATCACAGGGATAAATCCCACTTGGTCATGATGAATGACGTTTTCAATGTATTGTTGAATTTGGTTTGATAGTGTATTGTTGAGGATTTTTGCTTCAATATTAATCAGAGAAACTGGCTTGTAGTTTCCTTCATTTGGTGTCTTTTTCTTGTTTTACTATCAGGGTAGTACTGTCCTTATAGAATGAGTTTGAAAATTTTTCCTCCTTCTCTATTTTTCAGAAAATTTTAAGTAGGATTGATATTAGTTGTTCTTTAAGTGTTTGGTAGAATTCAGCAGTGAAGCCATCAAGTCCTGGGCTTCCCTTTACTGGGAGACATTTTATTATGGCCTTGATTCTCTTACTTGTTATTGGTCTGATTGGGTTTTGGATTTCTTCTGGTTCAATCTTGGTAGGTGGTATGTATGTAGGAATTTGTCCATTTCTTCTAGATCTTCCAATCTGTTAGTGTTTACTTGCTAATAGTAGCCACTAATGATCCTTTAAATTTCTGCAGAATCAGTTGTAATGTCTTTTCATTTCTGATTTTTTTATTTAATTTGGATCTTCTCTCTTTTTTTCTTAGTCTGGCTAATGGTTTGTCAATTGTGTTCGACTTTTCAAAAAACAACTTCTTGTTTCATTGATTTTTTTTTTTCATTTAGTTTCATTTATTTCTGCCCTGATCCTTATTATTTCTTCTACTAATTTTGGGTTTGGTTTGTTCTTGCTTTTCTAGTCCTTTAATGAATATCAATAGATTGTTCATTTGAAGTTTTTCCTCTTTTCTTGATGTAGGCACTTAGTGTTATAATCTTCCCTCTGAGTCCTGGTTTCCATGTATCACATTGGTTTTGTATGTTGTGTTTTTAGTACCATTTGTTTGAAGAAATTTTTCAATTACCATCTTAATTTCTTCATTGATCCACTGGTCATTCAGGAGCACATTGTTTAATTTTCATATATTTGTATAGTTTCCAAAATTTGTTTTGTAATTAATTTCTAGTTTTATTTCATTTTGGTAAGAGAAGATGCCTGATATTTCTATTGCTTTGAATGTTTTAAGACTTGTTTTGGATCTAACATATGGTCTATCCTTGAAAATGATCCACAGGCTGAGAAAAAGTACGTGTATTCTGTAGCCCTTGGATGAAATGTTCTGTAGGTTGGGCATGGTGGCTCATGCCTGTAATCACAGCACTATGGAAGGCCAAGGCAGAAGGATTGCTTAAGTACAGGAGTTTGAGGCCAATGCAGGTAACATGGTGAGACCCTGTCTCTCCAAAAAGTATAAAAAATGAAATGTTCTGTAAATATATATTAGATCCATTTAGTCTATAGTTCAGTTAAGTCTGATGTTTCATTGTTGATTTTCTGTCTGGAAGATCTGTCCAATGCTGAAAGTGGGCAGTGAAAGTCTCCACAAATTAGTGTATTGAGACCTATCTCTCTCTTTGACTCTTAATATTTCTCTATATATCTGGGGGCTCCAGTGTTGGGTGCATATATATTTAAAATTGTTATATCCTCTTGCTGAATTGACATCTTTATCATTATAGAGTGAAGAGAGTGACATTCCTTGCCTCATCTTATAGTTTTGTCTTGGAATCTATTTTGTGTGAGCATGGTTACTCCTATCTTTTTTTTGTTTTCATTAGCATGGAATGTCTTTTTCCCTTCATTTTTATTCAGTCTAGGTGTGTCTTAATAAGTGAAGTGTGTTTCCTGTAGGCAAGAGATCAATAGGTCTTGTTTTTTCATCCATTCAGCCATTCTATGTCTTTTTTTTTCTTTTTCTTTTCTTTTCTTTTCTTTTTTTTGACAGACTCTTGCTATGTCCCCCAGGGTGGAGTGCAGTCACATGACCTTGGCTCACTGCAACCTCTGCCTCCTGGGTTCAAGTGATTCTTATGCCTCAGCCTCTCTAGTAGCTGGGACTACGGGTGTGCACCACCCACAACTGGCTAATTTTTGTATTTTTAGTAGAGATGGGGTCTCACTATATAGTCCAGGCTGGTCTCAAACTCCTGAGCTCAAGCGATCCACCCACCTCAGCCTCCCAAAGTGATGGGATTACAGGCACGAAGCACTGTGCCAGGCCCAGTCTTTGTCTTTTGATTGGTAAGTATAGTCCATTAACATTCCATTTTATTATTAATAAGTAAGGACTTACTCCTGCCATTTTGTTTTTCATTTTCTGGTTGTTTTGTGGTCTTCTCTTCCTCTTTTTTTTACTTCCTGTCTTCCTCTAGCAAAGGTGATTTTCTCTGGTAATATAATTTGGTTTCTTGATGTTTATTTTTTTGTGTATTCATTGTATATTTTTTGGTTTGAGGTTACCATGAAGCTTGCAAATACCATCCTATAAACCACTATTTTAACCTGATGCCAACTTAGCACTATTTGTATAAACAAACAAACAAGCAAAAGGAAAACTAATAAAGATTCTATGCCTTAACTTTGTCCCCTCTTTTTAACTTTCTGTTTTTTCTATTTATATCTTATTGTATTGACTATGTCTTAAAAAGTTGTAGTGATTATGTTTGATTGGTTCATCATGTAGTCTGTCTACATAGGATAAGAGTAGTTTACACACTACAGTTAGAGTGTTGTAATATTCTGTGTTTTTCTGTGTACTTACTATTACTAGTGAGTTTGTACCTTCAAGTGATTATTTATTGCTCATTCCTTTCCTTTTCTTTCTGATTAGAATTCCCTTTACCTTTCTTGTAGGACAGTTATGGTATTGATGAAATCCCTGAGCTTTGGTTTGCCTGGGAAAGTGTTTATTTCTCCTTCATGTTCGAAGGATATTTTCACTGGATATACTATTCTATGGTAAGATGGTTTTTCTTCAGTGCTTTAAATATGTCATTCAATTCTCTCCTGGCCTGTAAGGTTTCCACTGAATAGTCTGCTGCCAGATGTATTGGAGTCCCATTGTATGTTATTTGTTTCTTTTCTCTTTCTGCTTTTAATCTATATTCTTGATGTTTGGGAGTTGGATTATTAAATACCTTGAGGTAGTCGTCTTTCAGTTAAATATGCTTGTTATTCTATAATCTTCTTGTACTTGGAAATTCATATCTTTCTCTAAGTTTGGGAAGTTCTCTGTTATTATCATTTTTAGTAAAATTTCTCTCCTATCTCTTTCTCTACCTCCACTTTAAGGCCAGTAACTCTTAGATATGTTTTTATGAGGCGATTTTCTAGACCTGTAGGCAGGCTTCATTTTTTAAAAAACTCTTTTTTTCTATAGTCTCCTCTGACCATGTATTTTATTTATTTATTTTATTTTAGTTCTGGGGTACATGTGCAAGATGTGCAAGTTTGTTACATAGGCAAATGTGTGCCATGGTGATTTGCGACACCTATCAAGCCATCACCTATATATGAAGCCCAACATGCATTAGCTATTTTTCCACATGCTCTTCCGCCACTTGTCCCCCACAACAGACCCCAGTGTATGTTGTTCCCCTCTGTGTCCATGTGTTCTCATTATTCAACTCCCAGTTATAAGTGAGTTGTAAGTGTTATTGCCTAGGTTTTCTTCTAGGGTTTTTATAATTTTGAATTTTACATCTAAGTCTAGATGTGTTGGCTATTCGAGTTCTTTATTGGTTCCATATGTATTTTAAAATAGTTTTTTTTTTTCTAATTCTGTGAAGAATGTCAGCGGTAGTTTAATGGGAATAGCATTCAATCTGCAAATTACTTTGGGCAGTATGGCCATTTTAATGATACTGATTCTTCCTATCCATGAGCATTGAATGTTATTCTATTTGTTTGTGTCCTTTCTGATTTCCTTGAGCAGTGGACTGTAGTTCCCCTTGAAGAGGTCCTTCACTTCTTGTATTTTATTTTCTTTGTAACAATTGCGAATGGGGGTCCATTCATGATTTGTCTCTTTGCTTGTCTGTTGTTGATGTATAGGCATGCTTGTGATTTTTGCACATTGATTTTGTATCCTGAGACTTTGCTGAAGTTGCTTATTAGCTAAAGAAGCTTTTGGGCTGAGATGATGGGGTTTTCTAGATACAGGATCATGTCATCTGCAAACAAAGATGATTTGACTTCCTCTTTTTCTATTTGAATACTCTTTTTTTCTTTCTCTTGCCTGATGGCCCTGGCCAGAAGTTCCACTACTATGTTGAATAGGAGTGGTGAGAAAAGGCATCCTTGTCTTGTGCCAGTTTTCAAGGAGAATGCTTCCAGCTTTTGCCCATTCAGTGTGATATTGGCTCTAGGTTTGTTATATATGGCCCTTATGATTTTAAGGTATGTTCCTTCAATACCTAGTTTATTGCAATTTTATTTATTTATTTATTTATTTATTTATTTAGAGATGGAGTTTTGCTCTTGTTGCCCAGGCTGGAGTGCAGTGGTGCAATCTCAGCTCACCGCAACCTCCTCCTCCCGGTTTCAAGCGATTCTCCTGTCTCAGCCTCCGGAGTAGCTGGGATTACAGGCATGTGCCACCACGCCCAGCTAATCTTTGTATTTTTAGTAGAGATGGTGTTTCTCCATGCTGGTCAAGCTGGTCTGGAACTCCCGACAACAGGTGATCTGCCCGCATCAGCCTCCCAAAGTGCTGGCATGAGCCACCACGCCCGGACGATAGTTTTTAATATAAAGAGATGTTGAATTTTACCGAAGGCCTTTTCTGCATCTATGGAGATAATCATGTGGTTTTTGTCTTTTGTTCTATTTATGTGATGAATCACATGTATTGATTTGAGTATATTGAACCAACCGTGGATCCCCAGGTTGAAGCCGAGTTGACTGTGGCGGATAAGCTTTTTGATGTGCTGCTAGCTTCAGTTTGCCAGTATTTTATTGAGGATTTTTGCATTGATATTCACAGGGATATTGGCCTGAACCTTCCTTTTTTTTTTTTTTTTTTTTTTTTTTTTTGTAGTATCTCTGCCAGGTTTTGGTGTCAGGATGATGTTGGCCTCATGAAATGAATTAGAGAGGAGTCACCACTTTTCAATTGTTTGGAATAGTTTCAGAATAAATGGTACCAGTTCCTCTTTGTACCTCTGGTAGAATTCAGCTGTAAATCCATCTGGTCCTGGTCTTTTCTTTTTTGGGTTGGTAGGCTATTTATTACCACCTCAATTTCACAGCTTATTATTGGTTTATTCAGGGATTCAACTTTTTCCTGGTTCAGTCTGGGAGGGTGTATGTGTCCAGGAATTTATTCATGTCTTCTAGATTTTCTAGTTTATTTGTGTAGAAGTGTTTATAGTATTCTCTGATGGTTGTTCATATTTCTGTTGGGTTGGTGGTGATATCTCCTTTATCATTTTTTATTGTGTCTATTTTATTCTTCTCTCTTTTCTTTTTTATTAGTCTATCTAGTGTTTCCATTTATTTGTGTCTTGTTTTATTTCTCTTAGCAATGTTTTGCAGTTTTCAGTGTACATGTCTTTTGTAGTTTTCAGCGTACTTAAACTTTGGATCGGTTTATTCCTAAGTAATTTATTATTTTTGACGGTACTGTAAATGAAATTCTTTCCTTAATTTCTTTTTTGTATTGTTTAATGTTAGTGTATGGAAATACAACTATTTTTTGTTGTGTTGATTTTGTATCCTGAGACTGCTGAATTCAGTTATTAGTTTTAACAGTTTTTCTGTGGAATTGTTAGTTTATTTTTCACATAATGTCATGTCTTCTACAAACAGTAGCTATAATGATTTTGAAGCACCCGATTGTCAGGGAACTTGAAACCACTGTGATGGCTGCACAGCTTTATCTTGATTGTTTAATTGTGATTTTTTTGGGGTTGTTATATCCAGGAAAAGAAGTACATTGAGCTTTGATATCAATGAGTCAGAAGATCTAAAAGACTGTATCCAAATATAAACGAAGCATCATTTCTACTTAGTTGTCCTAGTTACTGACATTTCTATTTACTGAAGCTTTTGCATCAATATATAGAAGTGAAAGTTGAAGATATGTATCCCTAAAAGATTACTTTATGCAGCACTCTAGACAGATAAGCATTGGTTAGTATGAAGGGAAATGTCATCACTAGCTTAGAAAGGTATTTCTTTCAATACTTTTTAAATTAGAATTATAATCAACCAAGAGCAATATCATCTCATATTAAAAAAATATGTTCATAGATGCCATTCTTTTCATTCCTCAAAATAATGCCACAGAGATTGCTATGGTTTGTTTTGTTTCAGTTAATTTAAAATATATATTTAAATTTGTAAGTGTTTATTTAAGATTATTTTATATCTCGAGGCTTTCCTATGTATAAAATAATTAAAAATGTTTCTAGTTTGTGAATCTTTATGAAACTTACCAGTAGGAATTTCAGAGGCACTGATTTTATCTAAGTCTTAGGAAACCGTTACAATATATCTAGAAAACAATTTACTGACTATAAAGGTAAACACGTAAAAAGATTTTCACATTATGAACCAACTATCAATTGAATCTCACAAGTACCCAACAAAGAAAACACCTGCATGAGAAGCACAGCAGAGAAAGAGGCAGTAAGTGCTAGGCTCTGGGGATTTTCTTACAGTAAAACAATCACTGGCTCCTTCAAGGCAGAAACAGGATATTATTTCTTGTAGGTCCTATTGTTTTGTTCTTTAGAAATACAGTTATATTTGCAGTTTATTTATAAATTGATTTAAAATATCTCCACATTTCTTAACTGGCACATTTTGAATACCTATTGGTTTTTCACGTTTACTAAAATTGTTGCTTGTTTATTTTCTGGCTTATTGGTTGCTTGTAAAACATTCCGTTATTCAAACATTTAAACTCCTAGCTTATTTTGAACAATAAAAATAAGGTAATATTCACTCAATTATAGGATTTGAATTCAAAATGACCATTTTAAACTCTGAGTTTTTCACAAACTACTTATGAGATCTTGGATAAGAGACATAACCTCACCAGTTTTGTGTTTTTTTTTTTAAATTTTTTATTTTATTTTTATTTTTTTTTAGATGGAGTCTCACTCTGTTGCCCAGGCTGGAGTGCAGTGG